>NC_091481.1:42674031-42975031 GCF_036971445.1 Narcine bancroftii
TGAAAATCCAGCGCTGGTCTATCGGAATAGATCGCTGTATTCCACGAGATAAAATTACCTAGGTAATAGGTAATTGTGGACAATTTTTAAAAATCTGGGAACCATATATAAAGTTCATTGGTGATCATCAGACTCAATCCTCCAACTCTTGAAGGGATAATATAATGTATGTTACCAAATATAACACTATATAGAATATTATTCATCGAGTCAATAAAAATTGGATAAAAACCAGATGACACCTTTTTTTTTATTTGGGGTTAATTTTGGGGGAAGGAAATGGAAAATGTCACTATATATATATATATATATGAATTTATGAATGTAAAGCGTATAGTTTTGAATTATTGTTATATTAAATAAGAAAATAAAAAAAGGAAGTTCAGTCACTGTTGTGCCTTCCTGGCAGGTGATGAGATGTGTGTCCACAATAGGTCACTTAAGTGGATTCCAAGGAACTTGGTCTCTACTCTCTCCACCACCAAGCAAGCTACTGATGTGTAGGGGAAGGTGGTCATCCCAGGTCCTGCTGATGTCCACGATCATCTCCTTCATCCTCTCCACATTGAGACTCAGGTTGTTACTCTCGCACCACGTCACGAGATTTTCCACCTCTTCTCCGCAGTGCGACTCATCATTGGTGCTGATGAGCCCAACGACTGTTGTGTCATCTGCAAACCTCATGACTCTGTTGCAGCTGGATCTGGCCACGCAGTAGCCCAAACAGGAGCGGGCTGAAAGCACAGCCCTGAGGTGTGCCAGTGCTCAACATGATGGTGCTCGACATTCTGCTGCCAACCAGAACAGGTTGAGATCTTTCCGTTCAAAAGTCCAGGATCCAGTTACAGAGAAGGGTGTTGCGTCCCAGCGCGGACAGCTTCTCCACCAGCCTCTGGGGAATGATCGTATTGAACATTGAGCTGAAGTGAATAAACAACAACCTGGCGTATGAGGCGTCGTTCTCCAGCAGGGCCAGGACAGAATGAACAGACAGGGCTATAGCATCATCTGTAGAACAGTTCCAGCTATAGGAGAATTGAAGTGGGTCCAGCATCTCTTGGAGGTGGGATTTGATGTGATCCATCACCAGATGCTACCCCGCAGTGTTGCGACACCCCGACCGCTGGACTGCAAAAATGGCTCTTTGAGCCAAACAAAAGGAGAAGGAGAACACTGACGAGAGGGGGGCCCAGCTGAGGAGTGGGCAAACACAACGCGACCAGCTGAGGGATGCCCGACACCAGGGCTCTCAGCTGGAAGAAGAGGAAAGCGACAGGAAAGGGAGTGAAAGGAAAGAAGAACAGCAGCAGGAGGCCCAACAGATGAGTAGCCCAGAAGAAGAGGACCAACAGCAAGAAGCCAAGCAAGAAGAAGCCCAGCAAAGTGAGACAAGCAACTCATCAGGAAACTCAGAAGAGACACAGATATAAGGAAGAGAAGAAGAAGACACAAACACAGGTGCAGACACAGAATAAGAGGAAGAAGAAGACCAAGCTCTGCACAGAGAAATAGAAAGTAAAACAGATAAAGATTTTTTTTTCAAGAACAAATGAGAGCATTAAAAGAATGGTTGACATTAGAATTTAGTGAAATGAAAAGTACAGAAGAAAAAGTGAATAGAATAGAGCTGGTCATGACAGAAATAGGGAAAAGATTAGAAAATGTGGAAGAACGAGAAACGGCTGTAGAAATGGAAGTGAATGACTTAAGAAGAAAATTGGAAGAAAGTGACAAAAAAGTTAAAGAGACACAAGAGTTGTTAGCTCAGAAAATTGATATGTTGGAAAATTATAGTAGGCAAAACAACATAAAAATAGTGGGCCAAAAGGAATATGAAGAGGGCACAGATATTAAGGAATTTATAAAAGAATGGATCCCAAAGGTCCTGGGAATGACAGAAATACAGGAAGGAATGGAAATTGAAAGGGCACACAGAACACTAGCTCCGAAACCACAGACACATCAAAAACCAGGATCCGTTTTAGTAAAATTTTTGAAATATAAGACAAGAGAAAATATACTGGAGCAGGCAAGGAATAAAATTAGAGAAGACAATAAACCATTGGAATACAAGTGTCAAAAAATATTTTTTTACCCAAACATGAGTTTTGAACTCTTAAAGAAGAGGAAGGAGTTTAATACAGCAAAATCGATCCTATGGAAAAAAGGTTATAAATTTATGTTAAGACATCCAGCTGTGCTTAAAATATTTATCCCTGGGGAGCAAAACAGACTGTTCTCGGATCAAGAGGAAGCACGAAAATTTGCAGAACACCTGCAAGACAGAAAGAGAGATGAAGAGATGTAACAAGTATGAAGAATGGCGATAAAATACATATAAAGATGTAAAAATAATGTATATGTAAGAACTAAAGAAGGGAAAGAGAAGGGAAGAAAGGAAGTAAGGGGGGAAAAAAAGAGGGTGAGCTTTGTTATATGTGCTAAAAAAAAGTATTTTCTGGGGGGGGTTGGGTGGGAGAGAATAATCGTCACTGCGAAATCAGTTGACGCTTGCAAGTGGGTTCGCAATCCAAAATGAGAGGGGAGTTGTGGTTGCCCAGCAAGGGATAAGGGGCAACTCGGGGGGGGGGGGGGGGGGGGAACATTTGAGGCTAAGGGAATATTGGATGTGGGAGTTGTTGAAGTATTTTATGTTTTAAATGTGCTGTCATACATTGAGTTTAAAAAGGGAAAACTGAAAGATGAAAATGGGGAAAAGGGGGATGGTGGTGGTGAGGAAGCGGAAATGAGGAGTAAACAGGGTATGAGATGGCCATGTTGAATTATATGACTATAAATATTAATGGAATACATAACCAAATTAAACAGAAGAGGCTATTAAATTTACTGAAAAAAGAAAAAATAGACATAGCATTCGTGCAGGAAACACATCTAACGGAAGTGGAACATAATAAATTAAAGAGAGACTGGGTAGGGCACGTAGCGGCAGCATCATATAATTCAAAAGCTAGAGGTGCTTTAATTTTATATTAATTAATAAAAATGTACC
This sequence comes from Narcine bancroftii, assembly GCF_036971445.1. Classification (NCBI taxonomy): domain Eukaryota; kingdom Metazoa; phylum Chordata; class Chondrichthyes; order Torpediniformes; family Narcinidae; genus Narcine; species Narcine bancroftii. The sequence continues at coordinate 42,677,042 of NC_091481.1, forward strand.
AACCAAAATAGAGGAGGAAATAATAGATCCAGCAGGGAGGTATGTAATGATAAAGTGTCAGATATATTCAGAATTCTGGAATTTGATCAATATATACCCACATTGACCACCGCCAGTGGGCTGATATCGCCTCAAACCGTGCATCTTGGCGCCTCACAGTTCAGCGGGCAGCAACCTCCTTTGAAGAAGACCGCAGAGCCCACCTCACTGACAAAAGACAAAGGAGGAAAAACCCAACACCCAACCCCAACCAACCAATTTTCCCCTGCAACCGCTGCAACTGTGTCTACCTGTCCCGCATCGGACTTGTCAGCCACAAACGAGCCTGCAGCTGACGTGGACATTTTTACCCCTTCCATAAATCTTCGTCCGCGAAGCCAAGCCAAAGAAGAAGATACACCTAATGAAGAGGATCAAAAGTTTATAAGATATTTTTTTGAAGATTGTAGATACGTTATTGATAACGTTTAACCTTAATCTGGATCCAATGTGGGATGAAACTGGACAAAAGACTAGCAAAAAGAATAAAGTGGCCAAATGTATGGTTAAATCAATGCAGGAAATGAAACTTATGGATATATGGAGGAGGCAGCAGCCAAGGGAGAAGGATTCTCATATTATTCAAGTAGGCATAAAATATACTCAAGGATTGATATATTTTGTTGTCGGCCCATATTCAAGGGAGAGTTAGGAAAACTGAACATAAAGCTAGATTGCTATCTGATCATTCACCCCTGTTATCAGCAATAGAACTGGAGGACATCCCACCAAGAACATATAGATGGAGGTTAAACTCCATGCTACTTAAAAGGCAGGAATTTAGAGAGTTTATTGAACTCCAAATTAAAATGTACTTTGAAATAAATACGGAATAGGTGAAAGACAAATTTATATTATGGGTGCAATGAAAGCCTTCATTAGAGGGCAGATAAGAAGTTATGTAACTAAGGACTACAATCGGGAAATAGAACAGTTGGAAAGGGAGATAGTAAGTACAGAAAAGGAACTAGTAACAAGGGATGATATAATAAAAAGAAGAGAATTGATGGACAAAAAAAAATACGAAACATTACAAACTTATAAGGTAAAATGTATAATGAAAATAAATCAAAAGTATTATGAAGTAGGAGAAAAAACACACAAAATATTAGCCTGACAACTTAAAACAGAACAAGCTAAAAGAACTATTGGCATCAAGGTAAAAGGACAAACAAATTACATATAATCCAATGGAGATTAATGAGAACTTTAAGGAATTTTATGAACAATTATACCAAACTGAGAACGAGGGGAAAGATGTTAAAATAGAAGAGATTTAGCTAAAATTGAACTGCCGAAATTGCAAGAAGAGGAAAAAAACAAATTGATGAAACCATTTGAAATAGAGGAAGTACAGGATATATTAAAAAAGCTGCCGAACAATAAAACGTCTGGAGAGGATGGATTCCCAATAGAATTCTATAAAACATTTAAAGAGTTATTAATTCCTCCTCTCCTGGAAGTAATGAACCAGATAGAAGAAACAGCAATAATTACAGTAATACCAAAGACGGGGAAGGATCCACTAACACCAGCATCATATAGACCAATATCTCTACTTAATTCAGATTATAAAATAGCAAAATTATTAGCAAACAGATTGGCCGACTGTGTATCAAAAATAGTAAAACAAGATCAAACTGGATTTATTAAGAAAAGACGAACAGCGGATAATGTCTGTAAATTTATTAATCTAATTCATGCGGTTCAAGGAAATAAGAAGCCAACAGTGGCTATTGCTTTAGACGCAGAAAAAAATCTTTGACAGGGTAGAATGGAATTATTTATTCAAAGTATTACAGAGGTTCAATGTACCAGAGAAATATTAATTGGATTAAAGCGTTATATAATGGACCATTGCGAAGGTAACAGTAAATGGATATGTATCAAACCAATTTAACTTTTATGTCCATTATCTCCCTCACTGTTCGCTTTAGCAATAGAACCATTGGAAGAACTGATAAGAACAGAAAATAAAATTTAAAAAGGGATAAAAATAAAGGAGGAGTATAAAATCAGTTTATTTGCAGATGACATCATAGTATACTTAACGGAACCAGAAATATCAATAAAAGAACTACATAAAAAATTGAAGATATATGGAGAAATATCAGGGTACAAGATCAATGCAAATAAACGTGAAGTAATGGCAATGAGTAATGCGGATTATACAGAATTTAAAAAAAGAATCACCATTTAAATGGCAAACACAAGCAATCCAATACCTAGGTACTAGGTTAGATAATAATTTAAGTCACTTGTACAAATTAAATTATCAGCCACTAATAAAAAAATTGCAGGAAGACTTAGAACATTGGAAAGAATTACTGCTAACGTTGATAGGGAGGGTAAATTGCATTAAAATGAATGTCTTCCCAAGGATACAATACTTATTTCAATCATTACCAATTCCCTTAACAGATAAATTCTTTAATGAACTAAAGAGAATAATAAGGACATTTTTATAGAAAGGGGAGAAACCGAGGATAGCGTTAGATAAATTAACAGAGAGGTACAACCAAGGTGGTTTGCATTTACCAAGGTATTTATCAGATTTCTATTAGACAAGGGAAAAACCAAATTGGACTAAGATAGAGCTAGATAAAATAGGGGAGAAGGTAACAGAACATATACTTTATAAGTGGGATGAAAAACTGGTACGATATAAAAGCTCACCAGTATTGCATCATTTACTCAATATATGGAAGAATCACTTAGAAAGGAAAAAAAAACAAATGACCAAATACCAAAATTATTATTGACGCCAAATCAGCAAATCCCTTTTACAATAGATAACCTTTCCTTTAGAGAATGGGAGAGAAAAGGAATTAAAAGAATAGAAAATTGTTTTTTGGGAAATAATTTATTATCATTTGAACAAATGATTGGATACCATCAACTGAAAACCTACTTAAAGGATAAATTGGGAAATATACTGAGGTTACCAGAAGGAAGCAGCTTTGAATATGTGATTACAGACACAATGATAATTAAAAGATTTATAACATCTACATCAAGCTGCAAGAGAAGGAAAATTATGAAAAAAGCTATAAACCCAAACAAAAATGGGAAAAAGATTTAAATATAAAGATAAAAAATGAAACATGGGAAAAGTTATGTTCTGGAACTATGAGGAATATAATAAACACCAGGTTACACATGATACAGTATAATTGGTTACACAGGTTATATATCTCTCCTCAAAAGTTAAAAAAAATGGGATCCAACAGTAGATGTTTTCGCTGTAAGAAGGAAATGGGAACAACATTACATGCAATTTGGGAATGTGAGAAAGTGAAAAAGTTTTGGGAAGATCTAAATCAGATGCTAAATAAAATCACAAAAAGCAACATACCAAAAAATCTAGAGATCTTTCTTCTAAGTAACATAAGAAGTAAAGAATTAGGCCTCAAACTGGATGAAGCGCAAAAAAGATTTATTATGATAGCCTTAGCTGTAGCAAAAAAATGTATAATGTCAACTTGGAAAATGGAATGAGAATACAGCAATGGTACATAGAAATGAATAAATGTATTCCATTGGAAAAAATAACATATAATTTAAAAAATAAAGTCACATTATTTGAACAAATTTGGGAGCCATACATGAAACATAACAGAGAGGGCCTACCGCGGACCTCCACCCCCTAAAATGATAAGAAGACAAAATGACTTGATCCAGTGTGTAAAAGTAGATGACACATTTTTCTTGTTTATTTTTCATTGTGTGATGACATTGTTTATGGTTTTATTGTATTGTACATGTTGAATGTTTATTGGTTTTGGAGGGGAGTGGGAAGGTGGGGAGGAAAAAAGGGGAGAAAATGCCACTGTGTATATTTAAGAGGGAAATGTTTGTATGTATTTTGGTTGATATGGTTCACAGTGTGAAAAATAAAAAAAATTAGGGTTCCCTGTGCCTTCGAACCTTGCCTTTAACCCTGACAGGAACAAACTCTGTACTCTCAGTATTTCACCTTTGAAGGTGAAGGTGTACATTCCTGCCTGAAAACAACTTATCCCAATCCACACTTTCTAGATCCATTTTCATTTCCTCAAAATTAGCCTTTCTCCAATTTAGAATCTCAACCCGAGGCCCAGACCTATCCTTCTCCATCATTAACTTGAAATTAATGGCATTATGATCACTGGATCCAAAATGTTCCCTTCACATACTTCTGTCCTGTCTCATTCCCTAGTAAGAGATACAGTATTGTATTCTCTCCAGTTGGTACATCTATATATTGATTTAGAAAACTTTCTTGAACACATTTGACAAACTCCAAGCCATCTAGCCCTTTCACAGTAAGGGAGTCCCAGTCAATATGTGGAAAATTAAAATCCCATCCTATCACAACCTTGTGTTCTCTGCAGCTGTCTGGTATCACTCTACAGATATGCTCCTCCAAGTCTAGTTAAATATTGAGCGGTCTATAATACAACCCCATGAGTGTGGTCAGACCTTTCATGTTCCTCAGCTCCACCCATAGAGCCTCAGTAGACGAGATCTCTGGTCTGTCCTGCCTGAGCAAGGCTGTGATATTTTCCCTGACAACCAATGCTTCTCCTCCCCCTTTCACCCCTCCCCCGTTCAATCATATTTTAATCAACGGAAGCCTGGAACATTGAGCTGCCAGTCCTGGCCCTCCTCCAACCAAGTTTTATTTATGGCCACAATGTCATAATTCCACGTGCCAATCTATGCTCTAAGCTCATCTGCCTTTTGAAAAATACTCCTTGCATTGAAATAGATGCACCTGAGAACATTTCTACCACATTCAACCCGTCAACTTCTAACGGTGCATGTAATTTTCACGTCATCTTTTCCTTCCTCCTCTCCTCTATCTGCTCTGGCACTCTGGTTCCCCTACCCCTGCAAATCTAGTTTAAACCCACTGGAGCAGCACTAGAAACCTTCCTGCAAGGATATTAGTCCCCCTCCAGTTCAGATGTAAAGTCCCATCGGAAGAGGTCCCATATTCCCTGGAAGAGAGTCCAGTGATCCAGACACCTGAAGCCCTCCCTCCTGCACCATGTCTTTGGTTGCGTATTAATCTGCATTATCCTCCTATTTCTAACCTCACTGGCACGTGGCCTGGGTAGTAATCCTGAGATCACAACCCTGGAGGTCTTGTTCTCCAACCTAGCGCCCAAGTCCCTGACCTCTCCTTGCAGGACCTCCTCACCCTTCTGACCCGTGTCCTTAAAAACTGTATAGCAGAAGCAAGCACTAGTAATGTCCTCACCCTCCATGAATGGGAAGCTCACATGCAAATCCCAAGGTGCTGGCCAGGAAGAACACATGGCTATGGAAGTGAGTCAACTGGTGGCAGAGCTTGAGCAGCAGGGGAGTGGGCATCTCTCAAAGAGACCTCACAGTGGAGCAGGCAATGGAGTTAAACAGGAAAAATGGACATTTGTGTATTGCACTCAAACCCAGGTTTTTTGTTTAACTCTAAGGATAAGGCTGTACCAATGTAAACATGATCATTAACTCAGTGCTTCCCTTTCTGTGCAGTGGCCAGCTCCAAACTTCCACTAGTCTATGATGTTTTCTCATTTTTCTCCTGGGAAGCTGAAACCCCTTGGCATATATTCTCATCTCAGTTGCCAGCACCTGAATCGTCAAGGCCCCATAACCCTCAGCCCACTGCTGGTAAAAGGGATTAGCATAAATGGGTACCACTGGTCAACACAGAATGGTGGGCCAAAAGGCCTCATTCTATGCTTATACAACTTTATCAACCTCAGACTACTTTTTCCCAAATGTTGCACCTCGTCTGGGATATTTTTGTACCTAGAAGAGTATCCTGCAAGTTTTTTTGAATTTTGATCAGATGTCTGAAACTATTTATCAAAATTACTTGTAATTGTGCAAGTTAAAATTATCAAAGATCGACTTTAATTTGTTTGTCTTGTACTAAGGCAATTGACATGGTGCAGGTTAATTGGAAGGATAGGGTTACCAGACCAGCACTGGGACCACAAGGCCACAAGAACATTTGAAACACACACAATTTTTAAATGGATTACCTCTTCGATAACTCTGGCAAAGCGGTGCAGGGTGGAAATCACTTCATCATCTCCTTTACTCAAGGCGAAGTTCTAGGAAGTGACAAACATCTCAGGTTGAAACATGCACAATGGGGTTGATACAATTCCTGTTTTCCTGAGCTCCTTTGCTAAGGACCATCAACATTTGACATCTACAGCCAAGGGTGCTGTGGCTTTCCAATACCCCAGTTACTATTTGTGAGCCTCCTTCAGAAGAACACATCTTAGCCGAGGCACACACTTCCAGGGCTCTTTGCCTCTCGTCCACTGGTTCCACGTTTGGTGGAAAACACTTCACAACAGGCTCCTTCACTGAACAATCTTCATCCACCCAGTTCCAGGACTGTGAATATCAGCTAAATTTCCTCTCCTTAGTCTAGTTCTAGTTAAAGCAACCTTGTTGTTTATATTCAAGTCAAGTTCATTGTCATCTAATTGTGCAACGAAACAGTGTTCTCCGGTCCTTGGTGCAAAACATGCAGACACACAACCAGACATAACACATACACAGACAAACAATACATATGCAGGACAAGTATTCCTGGTTGAGGGACTTTGCCAGAATGATTCTCGGTTGGGGGACTTTGCCTGAATGATTCTGGGTTGGGGGACTTTGCCGGAATGATTCCTGGTTGAGGGACTTTTCTGGAATAATTCTGCCAAAGTCCCTCAACCGAGAATCATTCTGGCAAAATCCCTCAACCATTTCTGGGAAGTTCCTCAGCATACAGGGTCATGATCCTGCGTTTGTCTTCAATATCACCTTTTATGAAGGCCAGGATCCCACTCCTCCAGGGGAATAACACATTCACCATCAGCTTTTGCCAATCAACATACTGGAGCAGCTACTGACCACAAGCTTAGTGGGAATAGAGCAAGCCAAGAGGCTGAACATACTGTGGCAATGACTCCTATTTCACCGTATGCTGGAAATAAGTGACCAGTGTAATGGCGTTCCACTTAAAAAGGTTGAAATGTGTCCGGTGCTCCCATTGTGATCTCCTTGATATCGGAGAGACTGGACACAGACTGGTAGATGGCTTCACTAAGCACTTTGGTCTGTGCCACACTAGTGGGGATCTCCCAGTGGCCACCCATTTCCACTTTCCCACCCCATTCACTTGCCAAATTGTATGTCCATGGTCATGCATATCAGAAAATGAAATCGAAAGCCAAACTATTATATTAATGGAGAGATATTGGGAATGAGTGGTACAAAGGGATCACAGTATTCTTATGCCTGTATTACAAGATGTCAGCAGACAGAAATAGCAAGTAGTTAAAAAGTCATATTGGAGGAGGTTAGATTTTAGATTTATTGTTGGAGAACCTACAACCCTGAGATTCTTTTTCCTGTGGGCGTGGCAGAACTACCACTAATTGGAAGGGCAAAAAATAACCTGTACACAGCGTAAACATGTGAACAAATTAAAGACCTGTAAACAGATAACAAACAACGTAAACAAGCTGACTGTGCAATACGGAGAGAACAAAAGAAAATCAATAAAGTGGACGAGTCTGTAAATGAGTCCCCGATTGAGTTTGTGGTTGAGGAGTCTGGTGGTGGAGGGGGAGCAGCTGTTCCTGAACCTGGTGGTGCGAGTCTTGTGACACCTACACCTCTTTCCTGATGGCAGCAGCGAGAGCAGAGCATGTGCTGGACTGTGAAAATCTTTGATGATTGTTGCTGCCCTGACAGCAGTGTTCCCTGTAGATGGTTTTGCCTGTGATGTCCTGGGCTGTGTCCACAACCTTTTGAAGGCCTTTACACTCTGGGGTAGTGATGTCTCCATATCAGACCGTGATGCAGCTGGTCAGCACACTTTCCACCACACCTCCGTAGAAAATTGCCAGGGATTCTGGGGTTATACCAAACCTCCGTAAACTCCTGAGGAAGTAGAGGTGCTGATGTCCTTTCTTCACGATGCCATTGGTGTGTTGGGTCCAGGAAAGATCCTCCAATATAGTGACTCCCAAGAACTTAAATTTGCTCACCTTCTCCACCTTTGATCCCCCAATGATCACTGGATTATATACTTCTGGCTTTCCTTTCCTGAAGTCAATAATCAGCTACTTAATTTTGGTAACATTGAGTGTGAGGTTGTTGTTGGTGCACCGTTCAACCAAGTTTTCAATCTCTCTCCTGTATGCTCTCATCTCTTTCCTTTATACAACCCACTACTGTGATATTGACTGCAAATTTATTGATGGTCTTATGTTTGTACCAAGCCACATAGTCGTAGGAGTAAAGTAAGGAGATTAGATTTTAGATTTATTGTTGGAGAACCTACAATCCTGAGGTTCTTTTTCCTGTGGGCATGGCAGAATTACCACTAATTGGTAGAGCAAAAAATAAACTGTACAACAGCGTAAACATGTCAACAAATTAAAGACCTGTAAACAGATAACAAATGTAAACAAGCTGACTAGATAGACAAAAGTTAAAGAATTTCATGTGTTACATTCTATATGTAGTATTACATGACAGGAATGGAACCTTTACCTTTTCAAGTCTTATCCTGTTTAATCTCTCCCTGTAACTCCGTTTCTGAAGTCCGGGCAACATTTCTAGCAAATCTTTCCTGCACTCTTTCAATCTTATTGATATCTTTCCTGTAGTTAGGTAACCAAAACTGCACACAATACTCCAAATTTCACCTCACTAATATTTTATACAACTTTGCCATAACATCCCAACACCAATACTTTGATTTATGAAGGCCAATGTGCTAAAAGCTCTATTTGCAACCCAATATCCACCTGTGATGCCACTTTCAGGAAATTATGTAGCTGTATTCCCAGGTCCATCTGTTCTACCACACCCCTCAGTGTCCAACCATTCACCATGTACGTCCTTTCTTGGTTTATCCTTTCAAAATGCAACACCTCACTCTTGTCTACATTAAATTCTATCTGCCATTTTTCAACCCATTTTTCCAGCTGGTCCCGATCCCTCCGCCAACTTTGAAAACCTTCTTCACCATCCACAACACCTCCAATCATTGGGTCATCTGCAAATCTGTCAATCTAATTCACCACATTATTATCCAGATCATTGATATAGATGATAAACAATGGTCCCAGCACTGATCCCTGGGGAACACTACTAGTCACAGGCCTCCAATCTGAGAAGCATCATCCACCCCCACTTTCTTCCATACAGCCAATGTCGAATCCAGTTCACTACCTCGCCCTGAATATTGAACATCTGAACTTTCCTGACTAAACCTGCCATATTTCTTTGGCTTGGCTTCACGGACGAAGATTTATGGAGGGGGTAAAAAGTCCACATCAGCTGCAGGCTCGTTTGTGGCTGACAAGTCCGATGCGGGACAGGCAGACACGATTGCAGCGGTTGCAGGGGAAAATTGGTTGGTTGGGGTTGGGTGTTGGGTTTTTCCTCCTTTGCCTTTTGTCAGTGAGGTAGGCTCTGCGGTCTTCTTCAAAGGAGGTTGCTGCCCGCCAAACTGTGAGGCGCCAAGATGCACGGTTTGAGGCGATATCAGCCCACTGGCGGTGGTCAATGTGGCAGGCACCAAGAGATTTCTTTAGGCAGTCCTTGTACCTTTTCTTTGGTGCACCTCTGTCACGGTGGCCAGTGGAGAGCTCGCCATATAACACGATCTTGGGAAGGCGATGGTCCTCCATTCTGGAGACGTGACCCATCCAGCACAGCTGGATCTTCAGCAGCGTGGACTCGATGCTGTCAACCTCTGCCATCTCGAGTACTTCGACGTTAGGGATGTAAGCGCTCCAATGGATGTTGAGGATGGAGCGGAGACAACGCTGGTGGAAGCGTTCTAGGAGCCGTAGGTGGTGCCGGTAGAGGACCCATGATTCGGAGCCGAACAGGAGTGTGGGTATGACAACGGCTCTGTATACGCCTATCTTTGTGAGGTTTTTCAGTTGGTTGTTTTTCCAGACTCTTTTGTGTAGTCTTCCAAAGGCGCTATTTGCCTTGGCGAGTCTGTTGTCTATCTCATTGTCGATCCTTGCATCTGATGAAATGGTGCAGCCGAGATAGGTAAACTGGTTGACCGTTTTCAGTTTTGTGTGCCCGATGGAGATGTGGGGGGGCTGGTAATCATGGTGGGGAGCTGGCTGATGGAGGCCCTCAGTTTTCTTCAGGCTGACTTCCAGGCCAAACATTTTGGCAGTTTCCGCAAAGCAGGACGTCAAGCGCTGAAGAGCTGGCTCTGAATGGGCAACTAAAGCGGCATCGTCTGCAAAGAGTAGTTCACAGACAAGTTTCTCTTGTGTCTTGGTGTGAGCTTGCAGGCGCCTCAGATTGAAGAGACTGCCATCCGTGCGGTACCGGATGTAAACAGCGTCTTCATTGTTGGGGTCTTTCATGGGTCGGTTCAGCATCATGCTGAAGAAGATTGAAAAGAGGGTTGGTGCCAGAACACAGCCTTGCTTCACGCCATTGTTAATGGAGAAGGGTTCAGAGAGCTCATTGCTGTATCTGACCCGACCTTGTTGGTTTTCGTGCAGTTGGATAATCATGTTGAGGAACTTTGGGGGACATCCGATGCGCTCTAGTATTTGCCAAAGCCCTTTCCTGCTCACGGTGTCGAAGGCTTTGGTGAGGTCAACAAAGGTGATGTAGAGTCCTTTGTTTTGTTCTCTGCATTTTTCTTGGAGCTGTCTGAGGGCAAAGACCATGTCAGTAGTTCCTCTGTTTGCGCGAAAGCCACACTGTGATTCTGGGAGAATATTCTCGGCGACACTAGGTATTATTCTATTTAGTAGAATCCTAGCGAAGATTTTGCCTGCAATGGAGAGCAACGTGATTCCCCTGTAGTTTGAGCAGTCTGATTTCTCGCCTTTGTTTTTGTACAGGGTGATGATGGTGGCATCACGAAGATCCTGAGGCAGTTTACCTTGGTCTCAACAAAGCTTGAAAAACTCATGCATGCAAACCTGCCATATGGTGCCTTGACAAAGGCCTTACTAAAGACTATGTTGACAACATCCACAGCCTTTCCTTCATCAAGTTTCCTGGTAAACTCGAAAAATTCTATAAGATAGGTTAAACATGACCTACCACACACAAAGCCCTAATCGGTCCCCAGATATCCAATCTCTTAGATCACATTCCTACTAAAACTGACATCAGGCTCACTGGCCTATAATTTCCTAACATACTGAGCTACCCTTCAATCCTCTGCCAGGGCCCTAGCAATTTCTACATAAGCCTCCCTCAAGGTCCAAGGGAATATCTTGTCAGGCCCTGGGGAATTATCTATCCTTATTTGCTTTAAGACAGAAAGCACTTCCTCCTCTTTAATCTGTGTAGGTTCCATGATCTCACTGCTTGTTTTCCTTACTTCCACGACTAGGTGCCTGTTTCCTGAGTAAATATTGATGCAAAAAAACCATTTACGATTTCCCACATCTCTTGGCTCCATACATAGACGACCACTCTGATCTTCAAATTTTGGCCCTTACTATCTGAGGCTAAAGCATTGGGGGGATTTAAGACGGATGGACAAATGGATGGAGGAAAGGCAGAGGGATATGGGGTAGGGAGGGTTTAGTACTAGTACTTTCTTTTTAGGAATGAATATATGGGTCAGCACAACCTTGAGGGACAAAGGGCCTGTACTGTACTGTGCTGTGTTGTTCTATGTTATATCCTTTTGCTCTTAATATATCTGGAAAAACCCTGAGGATTTTCCTTCACGTTGTTTGTCAAAGCATCTTCCTGTCTTCTTTTAGCTTCTTGATTACATTCTTTACTTTTTCTTGCATACTCCTCAAGTACCTCATTTACTCCATGTTGCCGATACCTGCTGTAGACTTTCTTAACGAGATCCCCAATATCCCTCAAAAACCAAGGTTCCCCAAACCTGTTAACTTAGCTTTTAATCCTGACAGGAACACAAATTCTGTACTCTCAACATTTCACCCTCTATTTATTGAACAAATCCTTGCCCATAAATGTCTCAATCCATGATTCTGTGATCCTCTCTCACTTCCTCAAAACTGGACTTTTTCCACTTTAGAATCTCAACCCAGGAATCAGACCTATCTCAAAACTAATAACATTACGATCTCTGGACCCAAAATGTTCCCCTACACATACTGTATACACTTGTGTAATAGACAATCTTGTATAAAAGTCGACCCCCACCCCTCTTTTTGGCTCAAATGTTACGTATCTTCCATAAATACCATGTAAAAGTTGACCCCCCCCCTATTTTTGGTCCGGCTGCCCACCCATCCGAGCTCCCAATGTCCCGACCACAGATACTCGACCCGGCCGGCCATCCATCCAAGCTCCCAATGTTTCAATCACAAACCTGCATCTTGTCCGCCCATCTATCCAAGCTCCCAGTGCCGCAAATGCCCGCCTATCCGAGCTCCTAATGTCCTGACCACAGATCCTCGACCCAGCTCCCCATCCATCCGAGCTCCCAATGTTTCGACCACAAACCCTCACCTTGTCCATCTGTCTATCCAAGCTCCCAGCGCCCTGAATGCCCGCCTGTCCGAGCTCCTGACACCCTGTCTGTGAACTTTCGCCTGGGCCATCCGGCCACCAAGCTCCCAACAGCCAAAATGCAGACTTACCACACAGATCCGGCCATCTGAGCTTCCGATGCCTTGAACTATTCAGATACTTACCACAGTAGTACCTGGGTAAAAGTTAACCCCCTGCCCCCAAATTGGACCCGAAAAATTGCACGAGTATATACGGTACTTCTGTCACCTGTCCTGTCTCATTCCCTAATCGGAGATCCAGTATTGCATTCTTTCTAGTTGGTACCACTTTATATTGATATAGAAAACTTTCCTGAATGCATTGGACAAACTTCAAGCCTTCCAGCCCTTTTACAGCATAAGAATCCCAGTCAATATATCGAACGTTAAAATCTCCTACTACCACAACCTTGTGATTCCTGCAGCCGTCTTCTGTCTCTCTTCAGATTTGCTCCTCCAATTCTTGTTGACTATTGGATGGTCTATAATACAACTCCATGAGTGTGGTGATACCTTTCCTGTTTATCAGCTCTACCCATATAGCCTCAGTAGACGAGCCCTCTGGTCTGTCCTGCCTGAAGGGGTTGTGGTCCAGATGACGGGCTCTTGTTTTGTATCTTTTTCATTTGACTTTATGTTTCTCTGGGTTCATATTGGATTCCTTTAAGGGTTGTTGACTCCATAGATTTTTGGTTCTTTATGTTTAGTTAAATTACATAATCTTTTCCTTGTGGTATTAAGGTATAGGAGGGAAAGGAGAGGGGTGGGCACGAAATAGAGTCTCTGAATGTAATATATCATTGTTGAGAAGACAGTTTTGTTGTTCTGGATTTTTGCAAGTCTTGGAAAATCAAAAATATTCAGTAAAAAAAGAGGAAGAAGGAAACATACATTATATTTAGGAAGCAGGAGACAGGAAGTTTATGGTAGCCAGGAAGGACTAAGGAGAGCTCGATGGGGCATGAGAAGGCCTTGGCGTGGGATTAAGGAGAACCCCCAAGGCATTCTATGTATATGTGAAGAACTGAAGGATGATGAGAATGAAGGTGAGGCCACTAAAGGATAAAGGAGGCAACATGTGCCTGGAGGTTGGGGAGATTGTGGAGTACCGAAGACCCTATACTGTGCTGTAGTGTTCTATATACTGTGCACAGTCCAGTAGCACCAAAGTCAGTCCAAAAATGAATCACTAGGATCATTCCTGGGATAAGGAGATCATTAACATGAATGATTAAAGTTGGATCAATTTCTTAAGTTGAAGTCCATTATCATTCAATTGTACAAGTACAACTGAGGAAACAGTGTTCTCTGGTCCTCGGTGTGAAAACGTACACGCACACAACCAGTCATAACACACACAGACAAATGATACATGTACAATACATTTATATATATGGAAAAATAAACAAATATCTTGGATCGAGTTCTCGGTTTCTCAGGAGGAGTGAGCAGACATGGTCCATGTAGGGAGCAATGACGTGGGTCCTGCAAAGAGAATTTCGGGAGTCAGGTGCGAAGTTGAAGGACAGGACCTCCAGGGTTGTGATTTCAAGACTGCTACTTGTGCCACGTGCTAGTGAGGCTCTAAATAGGAAGTTAATGCTGCTCAATACATGGCTAATGAGAGATGATGCAGGAGGGAGGGCATCAGGCTTCTGGACAATTGGGTTCTGTTCCTGGGAAGGGGGGACCTGTTCCAATAGGACGATTTGCACCTGAACTCGAGGGATCGATCATCCCTGTGGGTACGTTTGCTAGTGCTGCTCCAAGGGGTTTAAATTAGATTGGTGGAGGAAGGGAACCAGTGTTAGAGCAGATAGTGAGGTGGACGAGGATAAAGGTCATGGGAGGACTCCATGTTTAGACAGAAATCAGAGGTTTGGACGTGATAGAAACATTCTCAGGTGTATTTATTTCAATACAAGGAGTATTGTCGGAAAGGCAAATGATCTTAGGGCGTGGATTGGCACATGGGATTATGATATTATTATTTGTGGGATGGTTGTAGGAGGGGCAGGTCTGGCATCGTAATGTTCTGGGGTTCTGTTGTTTCAGATGTGATAGAGGGGGAGGAATGAAACAGGGAGGAGTGGTATTGATCGTCAGGGAAAATATCACCACTGTGCTTAGACAGGACAGCCCAGAGGGCTCGTCTACAGAGGCCATATGGGTGGAGCAGAGGAACAGGAAAGGTGTGACCACACTGTTGTATTACAGACTGCCCAATAGAGACAATTGCAGAGAGATACCAGACTAATGTAAGCAACATATAGTTGTGATGGTAGGAGATTTTAACTTTCCACATATTGACTGGGACTCCCTTACTGGAAAAGAGCTAGATGGCTTGAGGTTTGAGAAATGCATTCAGGGAAGTTTTATAAATCAATATATCAAGGGACCAACAAGAGAAAAGGGAACCAGACAGTTCAGGTGTATGTGTAGGCAAACATTTTGGGTCCAGTGACCATAATGTCATTAGCTTGAAGTTAATTATAGAGAAGGATAGGTCTGGTCCTTGAGTAGAGATTCTAAATTGGAGAATGGTCCATTTTGAGAAAATGAGAAAGGATCTAGGAAGAGTGGAATGGGATAAGTTGTTTCCTGGCAAGGATGTGTTCAGTAAGTGGAAGGACTTCAAAGTGAGAGTGCTGAGTGTGCATGTTCTTGTCAGGATTAAAGGCAAAATTAACAGGCATAAGGAATATTGGCGATCTGGTTAAGAAGGTGTATAGCAAGTATAGGTGACAAGGAGCTAATAAGGTACTTGAAGAGTCCAGAAAATCCAAGAAAATACTCAAGAAGGAAATTGGGAAGGCAAAAAGAGACTTGGGGTTGCTTTGGCAGATAATGTGAAGGTAAACCCAAGGGTTTCTACAAATATGTTATCAATAAAAGGATAATAATGGACAAAATTGGTCCTTGAGAGGATCAGAGTGGTCACCATGTGTGGAGCCTCAAGTAACGGGGGAGATCTTAAACAGTATTTACTCAGTTAACTGGTAGAGTGGATAAGGAAGGAAGGAACCAAACAGTAGTGTCATGGAACATATGGAGATTAAGGAGGAGGAGGTGTTTGCTGCCTTACAGTGAATAAAGGTAGATATACCCCTCTAACCTTGAGAGAGAGTAGTTAGTGTATGAATTTTTAAAATGTCCTTAGCCACGGGTAAGGTGCCAGAGGATTGGAGGGTAGATCATGTTGTTCCGTTGTTTAAAAAAGGCTCCAGAATTAAACCATGAAATTACTGGCTGGTGAGCCTGATGTCAGCAGGGGGTAAATTATTGGAGGATGTTCTAAGAGATCAGATATGCAAGTATTTGAACAGCCATGGGCTGATAAGGGACAGTCAGCGAGGCTTTGTGCATGGTAGGTTGTGTTTAACAAATTTTGTAGAGTTTCTCGAGGAGGAAAGTAGATGAAGGAAAGATCGTGGATGCTGTCTACGTGAACTTTAGTAAAGCCTTTGACAAGGTCCTACATGGAAGGTTAGTTCAGAAGGTATCCATGGAGAGGTTGTAAACTGGATTAGAAATTGGCTGAATGGGAGAAGATAGAGAGTGATAGTAGATGATGTTTCTCAGACTGGAGGCCTGTCACTACTGGGGTGCCTCGGGGATCGGTACTGGGACCATTGTTGTTTGTTGTATATATCAATGATCTGGATGATAATGTGGTGAATTAGATCAGCAAGTTTGCAGATAACCAAAAGATTGGAGGTTTTGTTGACATTGAGGAAGGCTTTCAAAGACTGAAGAGGGATCTGGACCAACTGGAAAAATGGGCCAGAAAATGGCAGATGGAATTTAATGTAAACAAGTGTGAGGTGTTGTATTTTGTAAAGACAAACCAAGTTAGGACATACACAGTAAATGGTAGGGCACTGAGGAGTGTGGAGGAACAAGGGATCTGGGAAAAGAGATGCATAATTCCCTGAAAGTGGCATCACCAGTAGACAGGGATGTAAAGAGAGCTTTTAGCCTCTTGTCCTTCATAAATCAAAGTAATGAGTATAGGAGTTGGGATGTTATGGTGAAGTTGTATAAGGCATTGGTGAGGCCAATGCAGTTCTGGTCATCAAACTACAGGAAGGATATCAATAAGATTGAAAGAGTGAAGAGATTTACTAGGATGTTGCCGGATCTTCAGGAGTTGAGTTACAGGGAAAGATGAAACAGGTTAGGACTCTAGTCCTTAGAGTGTAGAAGAATGAGGAGAGATTTGATAGAGGTTTACAGGATTATGAGGGGTATAGTCAGAGTGGATGTGAGTTGGCTCCTTCCACAGATTAGGAGAGAAGGCATTGCTTTAGGGTGAAATGTGAAAGGTTTTGAGGGAACATTAGCCGAAACCTTCACTCAGAGAGTGGTGGGAGTGTGGAATGAGCTGCCATCTGACGTGGTAAATGCGGGGGTCACTCATATGTTTTAAGAATAAATTGGATAGATACATGGATGGGAGAGGTCTGGGGGTTGTTATGGACTGGGTGGAGGTTGGTGGGGCTCGAGGAGTGATGTTTTGCACAGACCAGAAGGGTGGAATGGCCTGTTTTCTGTGTTGTAGCATTCCATGGTTTAATACATCGTAGATTCTCGGAGGGTTTATATAAATAATTAATTCTGTTGTTCAGCATTCTCACTGCCCATGGGAAAAGCCGTTTCTCAGCCCAG
Organism: Narcine bancroftii; assembly: GCF_036971445.1. Classification (NCBI taxonomy): domain Eukaryota; kingdom Metazoa; phylum Chordata; class Chondrichthyes; order Torpediniformes; family Narcinidae; genus Narcine; species Narcine bancroftii. Next base: position 42,694,288 of record NC_091481.1, read on the forward strand.
TGGTTCTGGCTCTGATACTTCTGTTTCTCTTTCCTGATGGGAAGGTGCTGTGGGCAGGGTAATAGGGGTCCTCAACAATTTTGTGCATCCTCTTCAAACAATGATCTCAGTGGATGGTATTGATGGAGGAGGGAAACCCCAGGAATCCACTCTGCCGCTCTTATGGTCCTATGGATTGACCTCCAACCCAATGCACTATAGCAAACATATCACACTTTGATGCAGCCGGCAATTACACTCTCGCTAGAGCTTCTGTAGGATGCTGCCCATTTGCCTATCTAGCCTGCCTCACTCTACTAAGGAGGTGCTGATACGCCTTCCTGACATGAGAGGAGATGTGTGACTTCTTAAGTGGACTCCGAGGAATGTGGTCCACTATACTCTCTCCATCACTGAGCTACTATTGGAGGATGGTCATCCTGGTTCTTGGAAATCCTTCATCTTGTCCGCGTTGAGACTCAGGTTGTTCTTCTCGCACCATTTCACGAGATTTTCCAACTTTTCTCTGTTGTGCAACTCATCGTTGTTGCTGAGACAAATGACTGCAAACTTGAGGACTCTGTTGGAGCTGGATCTGGAGATGGAGTCACGGATCAGTAGCGTGAACAGGAACTGGCTGAGCACACAGCCCTGAGGTGCACCAGTGGTCAGCGTGATGGAGCTCGACGTTCTACTGCTGACCTGGACAGACTGTGGTCTTTCCGTTTGTAAGTCCAGGATCCAGTTACAGAAAGGAGTATTGAGTCCCAGCAGGAACAGCTTCTCCACCAGCCTCTGGGGAATGATTGTATTAAATGCTGAGTTTAAGTCAATGAACACTCGTCGTTCTCCAGGTGGGTCAGGATGGAGCGAAGCACCATCAGTGGAACAATTATGTCTGTAGGCGAATTGAAATGGGTCGTGTGTGTCAGGGAGATGAGTTTTGATGCGTTCCATCACCAGACATTCGAAGGATTTCATATTGGTGGAGGTCAGTATCACAGGATGTAGTCATTCAGGCCATCTTATTGTCACCCTCTTTGGTTGGTGGTGGCTGTCTTCAAACCCAGGGGATGATGGACTGCTGTTGAAGATGTCCGTCAGTTGATCTGCACGAGCTTTGGCATGTCCTAAAATTCTAAAAGGTGCCATGTAAATACAAGTATTTCTGTGATTAATTTTTAATCACCAAGCATTCATTTTGAATGGAGGATAAAAGGTAAACAAAAATATTCCTTATTAATTGATAATCTGTGACACATGAAATCATAAATGCTGGCCAGTGATTTTTTTTTGTTTGCAAACGTAACATTTGCAAATGTGTCAAGACACGAGCATCTATACATAGAAGTTTATAAGGTGGTGTGCAAAATGTACATTATAAAGCACCTCAATTTCTTCCTAAACACACTCTCATTTTTCTATCTGATTTTCTTGAAAACGTAAACAAAATCTGCAGCAATAGTTTATTCCATTGGGATCGACTCTACATATATTCTTTGTCTACCATCACAGAGCATTTCTAATCACTAAAACAGGATTGTGTATTATATTAATTGCAGAGATCCACAAGTTATAGGTAAAAAAACACATAGAAACTGATTATGGCTGATTTCCAAATTATCAATTAGTTCTTGGCAGTAGCAGTTGTCTGGTCCTGCCATCTTTTGTGGGTTCAACTTGAGTCGAGTTCTCCTCACCCTGGCTGCATCTACACAATTCATCAGGAGGACACAGAGCTTTTTTCGGTATCAGTTGGTTCTTCTCATTCAACTCGTACATGCTCGGTCTGTCCAGAAGGGAAGCATAGTTGTCTTTGACTCGCACATTTGTGTTCTGGTCTGTTATCGTTTTGATCCCTTACCACAAGTGTCCGTGTTACAAAGCTGTCAATAGCTCTTCTGTTCATACCCAATGCTTTGCCTTCTGGATTGCATGGCCAGTCTTTAGTCCATAATTACGCAATATCTTTTCACAAAATGCACATGTGGAACCCTTGCCTTTTGTCCCAGTCACATGAATAATGGCAAGCTGGTCCAGTTCCTCGATCGTCATGCCAACTCGATGTACAAAGGATTTCATTGCTTCTAAGTTCAGCCCTGGCTGATCTTAGCGTCATCTTGACTCTTGTCTGAAGGCAGCATCACTAGCTCTGAGAAGGGCTGTAGTTAGCCACCTCCCTGAAACAGCTCTGGTCCGTGGTCTTAAAACAGGCTTGTAGCACCCTCTCCTCTCCCCCACCCCCTCCCCACCCCATCCCCAGCTATGTCCTGATCTACCTGCAAACTGGCTTAGCTCATTTTGCCAGAGAATCTGCAGATGCTGATATCCAGGCCCGAAACTTTGGTTCGCCTTAATGTCCTATGGATGCTGCATGACCTGTTGTATTTTTCCCAGCACATTCGTGTATTTCCTGGATCCATTTTCTTTGGAATTTAGGGGAGATCTTACTGAAAGATGCAAAATGGAACAGAGACCTAACAGGATAGACTGTTTCCAGGGATTCCAGGGGCTGGCCATTTAAAACAAAGTGGTCAAGGATCTCAAAACACACCAATCAACCTACAAACTCTGTATGTTTGTGGAGAATGCGAGGAGTCCCATACATGAACACAGACTCCTTACGGATGGCTGGATTCAAAATAATACTACTGGTCATTTTGAGGAAAGGTTTGGTTTAAGAAGGTCCAGGTTGGATTACCTATATATCCCTTCTGGATGCACCTAGAAAATTCTGTCCCATTTCAACCTCTGGCATGAATCACTATTAGGGAAGTTAAAGCCACCTCAGGCAACCACCGTGTTGCTTTTGCCTCTTTCGATAATCCGCCCACAGATCTGCTCCCCTAACTCCCAGAGGCACCAGGAGAACCATGATGGAACCCACACAGAGATTACTTATTTCTTGACCTTTGCTCGTATTGCCGTAGAGGGCGTGCCCTCTATTACGTGTTGGCTGGGTGCAGTTGGCTGACACTCTCCCTGATGAGCAATGCACAATCAAGGAGAATTCCTGGGTATTGGAGGCTATTTTCTGACTCTAGTTTACCAGAGTGAACCATGGCTTACAGAAGTGACTTGATCTAGTCTGGACAATAAAAGGTGGGGGGGGGGGGGCGGGGGAGGTTAGTATTAAACTCAAGTCATGCTCTCACCTGCTTCTCATATGCAAACAGCTTTTTGGACAGTTGTTGTGTTGCAATACTCATTTCATTCTGCAAAAAAATAAAATTCAGCATATCAGGATCCACATGAGGGGTAAAATGTGTGAAAATATTCACCTGAAGGCAGGAATGGCAAGAACTCTAGCAGAACAGGAGTCAGTGTCCTCAGGCATGCAGTTAGTCAATTTTACAGGTGCCCAATACAAACACAACAGCCAGTAACAGTAGTGCCATTCCTTTGGTGTTGTCCCAACAGTGCGATAATGAATGGCACTGCACTAACATATGGTCTTCTCCGTTCACACACAGGCACAATACAGTTCCCTTCAGGTGCTATTTGTTGAGGAGTAAAATGCTTTTTTAAGAGATGCAACATGGTAGGCCCTTCCCTCCCAAACACACCAATCAACCAAGAAACCTCATAGATTTTGGGGGATGGGGTGGGTTGGAGTAAGCCCACGCAGACACAGGGAGAATGTACAAAATCTGTGTGGACAGTGCCTGATTCGATCCTGTAATAGTGTTGCACTGACTCCCTCCCTGTACCATACCAGGTGCTCTCTCTCAAACATGATGGGCTCCAAATCGTTCACACAACTCCAAAAGAGTGTTGTTTCACTGAAGTGGCCTTAACCTGGGCCTCTTCCAGGCTGCTCTTTTATTTGCCTTCACTTCTGTCCCAAACATGAAAAATATTTTAAAATATTAATCTAGAATAGGGGTGGGCAAACTACAGCCCAGCACCTGGATCCAAATTTATCCAGCCTGGTGCACGGCTGCCCCCCTCGGTGTCTCCCCCCTACCCCCTTCACAGTGACATTATTCCGCTGTCTGTGAGAGACTTTTTCTCTGCTTGAGACCCATCTCTTCTGGGAGAGACCTGTGTCTGTGAGAATCTACATCTCTCTGCAACACCACCTCTTTCTGTAACCTTATCAGTGTGTGGTAATCCTCTCGCTCTCTCTCACTTTCTGTTTCTGTATGGGACTTTTTCTGTTTGTGCATATGACACCATCTGGCTCCTCGTTTCTCTGCAATCATCTGCCTCGCTGCGTTGGACTCCCTCTCTCTATGTGTGACTCATCCTTTCTGTGACATTCCCCCCTCTCTCCATGAGCCCCACTCTCTGTGTGAGAGCCCCCGCTTCTCTGCGAGACCCCGCTTCTCTGCGTGACAGCCCACCCTCTCTGTGAGACAGCCCCCCGCGTGAGAGCCCCCCTCTCTGCGTGACAGCCCACCCTCTCTGCGTGAGAGCCCGCTCTCTGCGTGACAGCCAACCCTGTGTGAGAGCCCCCCTCTGCGTGACAGCCAACCCTCTCTGTGTGAGAGCCCCCCTCTCTGCATGAGAGCCCCACTCTCTGCGTGAGAGCCCCCCTCTCTGCATGAGAGCCCCCCTCTGTAAGACCCTCCTTCTCTGCGTGACAGCCCACCCTCTCTGAGTGACAGCCCACCACCTCTGTGTGAGAACCCCTCTGTGAGAGGCCCCCCTCTGTGTAACAGCCCCCCCCCTGTGTGACAGCCCACCCACTCTGTGTGAGAACCCTCCCTATCTGTGTGACAGCCCACCCCCTCTGTGTGAGAACTCATCTAAGTGTGAGAGCCCCCACGCTCTCTGTGTAAGGTCCATCCTCTTTCTGTGACATTCCCCTCTGTGTGACATTCCCCTCTCTCTGTGTGACATTTCCCCCTCTCTGTGTGACATTCCCCCCTCTCTGTGTGAGGCTCACTCTCTTTGTGTGACATTCCCCTCCCTCTCTCTCTAACATTTTCTCTCTCTGAGTGACATTCCCCTCCCTCTGAGTGACATTCCCCTCCCTCTGTGTGACATTCCCTCTCTCCGTGTGACATTCCCTCTCTCCGTGTGACATTCCCTCTCTCCGTGTGACATTCCTCTTTCTCTCTGTGACATTCTCCCCTCTCTGTGTGACATTCCCCCTCTCTCTGTGTGACATTCCCCCTCTCTCTGTGTGAGGTTCACCCTCTCTCTGTTTCATTCCCTTCACTCTGTGTGACATTCCCCTCTCTGTGTGACATTCCCCTCTCTGTGTGACATTCCCCTCTCTGTGTGACATTCCCCTACCTCTGTGTAACATTCCCCCTCTCTGTGTGACATTCCCCTCTCTGTGTGACATTCCCCTCCCTCTGTGACATTCCCCCTCTCTGTGTGACACTCCCCCCTCTCTGTGTGACTTACCCCTCTCTGTATGACATTCCCCTCTCTGTGTGACATTCCCCTCACACACTCTGTGTGACATTACCCTCCCTCTCTGTGTGACATTCCCCCTCTCTCTGTGTGAGGTTCACCCTCTCTGTTTCATTCCCCTCCCACTCTCTGTGTGACATTCCCCTCTCTCTGTGTGACATTCCCCTCCCTCTGTGTGACGTTCCCCTCCCTCTCTCTGTGTGACATAACCCTCCGTGTGACATTGCCCTCTCTCTGTGTGACATTGCCCTCTCTCTGTGTGACATTCCCATCTCTCTGTGTGACATTCCCCTCCCTGTGTGACATTGCCCTCTCTCTGTGTGACATTGCCCTCTCTCTGTGTGACATTCCCCTCCCTCTGTGACATTCCCCCCTCTCTGTGTGACACTCCCCTCTCTCTGTGTAACATTCCCCGCTCTCTGTGTGAGGCTCACTCTCTTTGTGTGACATTCCCCTCCCTCTCTCTGAGTGACATTCCCCTCTCTGTGTGACATTCCCTCTCTGTGTGACATTCCTCTTTCTCTCTGTGACATTTTCCCCTCTCTGTGTGACATTCCCCTCCCTCTGTGTGACATTCCCCTCCCTCTCTCTGTGTGACATTCCCCTCACCACTCTGTGTGACATTACCCTCCCTCTCTGTGTGACATTCCCCCTCTCTCTGTGTGAGGTTCACCCTCTCTGTTTCATTCCCCTCCCTCTGTATGACATTCCCCTCCCACTCTTTGTGTGACATTCCCCTCTCTCTGAGTGACATTCCCCTCTCTCTGTGTGACATTCCCCTCCCTCTCTCTGTGTGACATTCCCCTCTCCCTGTGTGACATTCCCCTCTCCCTGTGCGACATTCCCCTCCCTCTGTGTGACATTGCCCTCTCTCTGTGTGACATTCCCCTCCCTGTGTGACATTCCCCTCCCTGTGTGACATTGCCCTCTCTCTGTGTGACATTGCCCTCTCTCTGTGAGATTCCCCCTCTCTGTGTGACATTCCCCTCTCTGTGTGACATTCCCCCCCCCTCTGTGTGACACTCCCCTCTCTCTGTGTGACATACCCCTCTCTGTATGACATTCCCCTCTCTCTGTGACATTCCCCCCTCTCTGTATGACATTCCCCTCTCTCTGTGACATTCCCCCTCTCTGTGTTACATTCCCCTCCCTGTGTGACATTCCCCCCTCTCTGTGTGACATTCCGCTCCCTCTCTGTGTGACATTCCCCTCTCTCTGTGTGACATTCCCCTCCCTGTGTGACATTGCCCTCTCTCTGTGTGACATTCCCCTCTCTCTGTGTGACATTCCCCTCTCTCTGTGTGACATTCCCCTCCCTCTGTGTGACATTCCCCTCCCTCTGTGTGACATTCCCCTCCCTGTGTGACATTCCCCTCTCTGTGTGACATTCCACTCCCTGTGTGACATTCCCCTCTCTCTGTGTGACATTCCCCTCCCTCTCTGTGTGACATTCCCCTCCCTCTCTCTGTGTGACATTCCCCTCCCTCTCTCTGTGTGACATTCCCCTCCCTCTCTCTGTGTGACATTCCCCTCTCTCTGTGTGACATTCCCCTCTCTCTGTGTGACATTCCCCTCTCTCTGTGTGACATTCCCCTCTCTCTGTGTGACATTCCCCTCTCTCTGTGTGACATTCCCCTCTCTCTGTGTGACATTCCCCTCCCTCTCACTGCTGTCTTTTTTGGGATTAGTTTTTTAAAATTTCATTGTGACTAAATGTTTTCCTTTTTGACTTTTATGTATTTTTTAATTGTGTCATTTTAATGACTAACTCGTGACTTTTGGTGCATTTTCAGATTTGAAGATGCCTTCCCTGACCTGAAATGCATCATCGCATTCATTCCATTTATTTATTTCATTTATGGTAGTTTCAGTGCCATTCAACCACTGACACACCATCCACCCACGAAGTGCTCTCAGTGTGTGTGTCTGTTTTCTAGTGTAGAACAATAGGCTTATTTCCTTGTATTTAACTCACTGTTTCTCCTGAAGCCATAGTTCCACAGAGTTTGGTGTTGGGGCCATGTATATTTACAATGTATATTGATGATTTAGATTATGGAGTGAATGGTTTTGTGGTGAAGTTTGCAGATAGGCGGTTGAGTAAGAGTGTTGAAGAAACAAAAAAGTTGCAGGGAGCTTGGCAGAGTGGGTAAGGAAACAGTAGATGAGATCCAATGTATGTCTTGGTAGAGGAAATAAACAGGCAGGTTATTATTGGGATGGGGAGAAAATTCAAAATTCGGAAATCCAAAGGGTCCTGCAGGAAAACCTAAAGATTAACCACCAGGTTGGATTGGCAGTAAAGAATGCAAATGCTACGTTGGCATTCGTTTCAAGGGGAATAATGTATAAGAATAAAGAGGTGTTGATGAGGCTCTATGGGCCACTGGTGAGACCTTATTCTGCAGTTTTCGGTTTTTTACCTTAGAGGGGATGTGATGATGTTGGAGAGAGAACAGAGAAGATTTACCAGGATGATTCCTGCAATGCAGGGGCTAACACATTAGTGTTTATCAGTTCTTGGACTTCATTCATTGGAGTAGAGAAGAATGAGAGGGGATCTCATAGAAACATTTTCAATGCTGAAAGGATTGGACAGTGTCAATGTGAATAAGATGTTTCCCTTGGTGGGTGAATTCAGGACAAGAGGGCACAGACTTAGGTACCCATTTAAAACAGAGATGAGGAGAAATTCAAAGGGTTGTGGATTTGTGGAATTTGTTGCCACATCCACCTGTGGAGGCCCGATCATTGGGGGAGTTTAAAGGAGATATTTAGGATGTCACTGGTCATGGGGGTAGTGCCAAAGGATTGGAGGGTGGCGCATGTGGTTCCGCTGTTTAAGAAAGGGTCCAAATGTAAACCTGGGAATTATAGGCCCGTGAGTTTGACGTAAGTTGATGGAAAGTGTTCTGAGGGATGGTATTTACAAATATTTGAAGGTACAGGGATTGATAGGGAGTAATCAGCATGGTTTTGTCAGGGGTAGATCATGCTTGACAAACCTGATTGAGTTTTTCGAGGGGGTTACAAAAAAGGTTGATGAAGGGAAAGCTGTGGATGTTGTCTATTTAGACTTTAGTAAAGCTTTTGACAAAGTTCCCCACAGGAGGTTAGGAAAAAAGGTGGAGGCATTAGGTATAAATAAGGAGGTAGTGAAATGGATTCAGCAATGGTTAGATGGGAGGGTGTCAGAGAGTAGTGGTAGAAAATTGTTTGTCGAGGGAGTCACGTGATGGAGTAGTGGCCGGACGGTGAACTCCAGCCCTCTCCAGAAAAGTCGGGAAAAACAAAGGAAAACACAAAGGCACAGAAATAAAAGTTACAGAAAAGTGAGTATAAAGGTGGAAAGAAGATGGCGACAAAAAAAGAAAAATCGAAAACAACGGTAAGAAGAGAGGAAGAGAAGACAAAGGAGGAAAAAGGTGAAGGCCTTACCTGTCCAAAGAGGCCCGCTGCGGAGAGAGAAACCCGCTCCCTCAGGTCGGTAAATAATGGACTACAAAAATGGCTCGCAGAGCCGAGTAAAAGTGCGCAACCGCGCATGCGCGATGCGAATGAAAAAAAACACACCGACGGGAGGGGGGACCAGCTGGGGAGTCGACCTCCACAGCCGGCAACGACAGCTGCAGAACACCTGCAGCAAGAAGAGACCACAGAAGACAATAGAAACAAGAAAGAAGAGGAGGAAAGGGCACCAAAGAAACAACAGATGGTCAACCCAGAGGAAGAAGAAGAGGAAGAGGAAGAGTACAGTGAAATAGAAGAAGAAAAGAAAGGCAAGGTAAAGGATATACTTGCTCTTATTAAAGGATACATGGAGTCATTTAAAGAATGGCAAACACAGGAATTTAAGGATTTAAGAAAAAGAATAAACAACACAGAAGAGAAAATAAATAAAATGGAGATGACCTTAACAGAAATGGGAAAGAAAATGGACAAGATGGAAGAGCGGGCAGTAGCAGCAGAAATGGAGGTAGAAGACTTAAAAAAGAAATTGGAGAAATCTAATAAAAAAACTAAAGAGACACAAGAACTACTAGCTCAAAAAATAGATACAATGGAAAACCATAACAGAAGAAATAACATAAAGATAGTGGGCCTTAAGGAAGATGAAGAAAGCAAGAATATGAGGGAGCTTATAAAAGAGTGGATCCCTAAGACCCTAGGATGTCCAGAACTACAGCAAGAAATGGAAATAGAAAGGGCACATAGAGTATTGGCCTCTAAACCACAACCACAACAAAAACCAAGATCTATTGTAGTAAAATTCCTAAGATATACTACAAGAGAAAAGGTACTGGAGAAGACAATGGAAAAAGTAAGAGAGGGCAAAAAACCACTGGAGTATAAAGGGCAAAAAATCTTCATTTATCCAGATATAAGTTTTGAACTCCTAAAGAAGAGAAGAGTTCAATACAGCAAAGGCGATTTTATGGAAGAAAGGGTATAAATTTATACTAAAGCATCCAGCGGTATTGAAAATATTTATTCCAGGACAACAAAACAGACTATTCTCGGATCCAGAAGAAGCACGAAAATTTGCAGAACAATTACAAAAATAGACTGAGGGAGGAAGACGGGTAATGAGAGTTAAAATGATCACGATTGATATGGATGTGGGTAAAGACAAAAATAGACTGAGGGATGAAGACGGGTAATGAGAGTAAAAATGATCACGATTGATATGTATGCGGGTAAAGAGGTATAAGAGTGAATAGAGACAATGAGCATACATGAATGTATCTGTACTTAGAGGAAAATATAGATAGTATAGACAAGAATTAATAAGGGAAGGTAATGGAATAGAGAGAATAAGGAGGGAATTAAAAGAGTGACCTTTGTGACATATGAAAAGTGAAATCTTTTCTGGGGGAGGCGGGGTGGGGGGAAATAGCGGTCACTGCAAAATCAGTTGACGCTTGCGAGTGGATTCGCAAATCCAAATGGAGAGGGGAGATGTGGTTGTCCGACAAGGGATAAAGGACAACTCAGGAGGTGAAGGGGAGATTGGGGATAAATAAGATAGAAATAGGAGAATAAGGAAAATGTTGGATGTTGTAGAAATGTTGTCTTATAAAGAGTTGAAAATAAGAAAACAGAAATGGAAAAGGAGGAAAGGTAATGATGGAAAAACGGAAAGAGAAGATAAACAAAATATAAAAGGGCTACGCTGAACTATATGTCTTTAAATATTAATGGAATACATAACCAAATTAAAAAGGAAGAAACTACTAAATTTAAATGAATAAATGTATTCCATTAGAAAAAATAACATATAGGTTAAGAAATAATATTGAAATATTCGAACAAGTATAGGAGCCTTACATTAAATACAATAGCGAAAACCTACCGGGGACAAACATTACCTAAGTTGATGGAAGGAGAAGGAAAGAAAAGAATGGACTCAGTAGAATTTCTGGTGTAATTTTGTTGAATGACAACATTGTCTGACTGGCTTAATGCAACCTAGATTGTATACCTAAAATGGATGAGAGGGGAGGGTGGGGGGGTGGCTTGGGAGGAGGGGGGGGGGGGAAAAAGTCACTGTATATGTGTGAAAAAGAAATAGTGTATATCATGGCTAATGTGATTTATGGTGTGAAAAATAAAAAAATTTAAAAAAAAAAAAAAATTGTTTGTCCAATTGGAGGCCGGTGACTAGTGGAGTTCCTCAGGGATCGGTCCTGGGTCCACTATTGTTTGTTATATATATTAACGATCTGGAAGTAGGGGTGGAGAAATGGATAAGCAAGTTTGCGGATGATACAAAGATTGGTGGTGTTGTGGACAGTGAGGAAGATTACCGTAGATTAAAAGGTGATTTAGGAAGGCTGGAGGTGTGGGCTGAGAAATGGCTGATGCAATTTAATACAGATAAGTGTGAGGTGCTACATTTTGGAAAGGCAAATTTAAATAGGTCATATGCATTAAATGGTAGGTTATTGAGATGTGCAGAGCAACAAAGGGATTTAGGAGTTGTGGTAAATCAGCCCTCAAGGCTGATACTCAGGTAGATGGTGTGGTGAAGAAGGCCTTTGGAATGTTAGCCTTCATAAATCGGAGTATTGAATTCAAGAGTAGGGAGGTTATGATGAAATTGTACAAGGCATTGGTGAGACCAAATTTGGAGTACTGTGTACAGTTTTGGTCACCAAATTATAGGAAAGATATAAACAAAATAGAGAGAGTGCAGAGAAGGTTCACGGGAATGTTGACAGGATTTCAAGGTTTGAGTTACAGGGAAAGGTTGTGCAGACTAGGGCTTTTTTTCTCTGGAGCGTAGAAGATTGAGGGGGGACTTGATAGAGGTGTTTAAGATTTTAAAAGGGACAGACAGAGTAAATGTGGATAGGCTTTTTCAATTAAGAGTGGGGGAAATTCAAACTAGAGGGCATGGTTTAAGATTGAAGGGGGAAAATTATAAGGGGAACATGAGGGGAAATTTCTTTACGCAAAGGGTGGTAGGGATGTGGAATGAGCTTCCGACAGACGTGGTCGAGGCGGAATCATTGGTTACATTTAAGAAAAGACTAGATAGTTTCATGGATAGGAGAGGACTGGAGGGGTATGGACCGGGTGCTGGTCAGTGGGACTAGGAGGGTGGGGATTTGTTACGGCATGAACTAGTTGGGCCGAACTGGCCTGTTCTGTGCTGTAAGTGGTTATATGGTTATATGGACATCATCAGGTATCTAATTAGTCAGGTGTAATGGAGGATTTAGACCAGCTTTTGCAAGAAGGGATGCAGTTGCATCAGAAGACATAATCTAAATTCCATCATGGGCCCCAGGGATGCAGTTGTCTTTTGTTGGTCGCAGACTGTCAGGATACCTTGAAGATAATTAAATCATTTATTCAAAGAGATAAGCTATGAGTAAACAATTTTTGGGTAATATAAGACATGGTCCCACTGCTGAAGTTTGAGACCCTCCAAGAGGTGGCAACATCTCTCAGCAAGAAGAACTTCTAGACTCCAACCAATATCCCAATCGGGGGAGGTGGAGAAGCTGCTACCAGCGCCCAGACAACTTGCCTCGCTTCGGCAGTTGACCAGTCCAGGCGTTGATAAGTATAATTGGGAAGGGCTTGCATATTGTAGTTTGAATTCAGCTTTAGATTTAGTAATAAAGATTTGTAGAAACTGAAGTGCTCTCAGTGTGTGTGTCTGTTTTCTTTTGGTAGCTCAAACACTGTGACCAATCTAAAACGAACAAAGTGAGAGGTACAAGTTTACCCATGACAATTAGCGTTGTCGGCAGGATTGGTTTCAAGATGTTTCGCCGAAAGAAAGAGGTGAGCCCTGAGCAGTTCTTGATTCCAGGATGGACTTCCAAAGACGATGGGTTTGGCATGTTGGCCAATACCCTGTCTTTGTTGGGACCACCCATTAGTTGGGATGAGAGGTTAGATCCATCAAGTGCGCCTCTGGGAGAGCGGGTTGCCACTCTCCTTCCAGAAAGTAAATTTCCTGTTAAAAAGAGAGCAACTAGAGGAGGAGAAAGAAGCCATGCGACAACGCTGTTCCATGATGAGCGAGATTGTTCGCACCAGTCAGGACCGAGCCAAAAAATGGGAGGATACGCATGTCCAAACGATCTGCCGTAATATTAAACTCCGGCAGCAGCTCTGTGCAGATAAGGAAAAGCAAGAGGTAGAACCCGATCCACATTGTATCCGTGCCATGATAAGGAATGGCGACGATCCTGATGTAATTGATGAATGGGACGGGAATATCTGGAATGATGACAATGGTAATAATGATCCAGGACAAGAGGGCTCAGACTTAGGTACCCATTTAAAACAGAGATGAGGAGAAATTTCTTTCGCCAAAGGGTTGTGGATTTGTTGAATTTGTTGCCATATTCAGCTATGGAGGCCTGATCATTGGGGGCGAGTTTAAGGAGGAGATCAACAGGTATCTAATTAGTCAGGGTATCAAGGGATATGAGGAAAAGGCTGGAAATTGTGATGACAGAAACAGGCCCTTCGGCCCACCTAGTCCATGCCATACTATTATTCTGCCAAGTTCTATTGACCTCCATATACCTGTCCAATTTTTTCTTCAGTGTCAAAATCAATTCACCATTTCATCTGGCAGCTCCTGTTTCATTTAGTGTGAATATGCAGCCATTCACAGTTGTGGAGAGACTGGGTGGCAACAGCTAGTACGGGCTGTACCCAAATTCAATACTTTGGAGAGGAAAAAGAACATTGGGTGCTTTTTCCATGGACAAAGGTGGTGAGAGAGTCATGCATGTGGAACCCTGAAGGAACAACATTATTGACCATTGAACACGGAGTAGGACTGAATCTCTGTGATCTTGGTCATTTCAGCTGATCCTCCCTGTCAGGGGAATTATTGAGCAACTGTGACCAAAGGAAAGGTCATTTTGATTGACCCGTGCCTGGGTTTTGGAAGCATTATGGAAGTCATGTGTTTTGTTTCCCCTACACAAGGAAAAGGGGAGTTGTGACAACCATTCATATGAAATTATATTTCTCTGGAAGGAACTTGACAAGGATTTGTGAGTTTTCGGCAATCTGGTCTTTCAGACTCTTCCCCATCTCCTTCGTGGTTACATTTGTGCATCAGTTTAAAAGTCTGCCCTTCAACAATCGATTTCACCAACTGAACTTTAGAATGACTTTCCAGATTGGGCCTAAACTGTAATGGTTGGGATATCCTCTTTCTCTCACACCCACACACACACACACACAGACACTCACACACACACACACCCACGTACACACATACTCAGACTCCCACACACACACACACACACACACACACAAAATCCACCCACATACACATCCAACCACATACACCCACACACAGACACCCACATACAAACACACACACTCACCCACACACACACATACACAGACACCCCCACACACATACACACATAACCACCCACACCCACACAGACACACACACTCACACACCCACTCACAGACATCCACATACATACACACACCCAAATACATACACACACCCAAATACATACACACACCCAAATACATACACACACCCAAATACATCCACCCACATACACACACAGACATCCACACCTATACACACACATGCATATATATATATACATATGCACACCCACACACATACACACACAGACACTCACACACACACACACATACACACCCACGTACACACATACTCAGACTCCCACACACACACACACACACAAAATCCACCCACATACACATCCAACCACATACACCCACACACAGACACCCACATACAAACACACACACTCACCCACACACACACATACACAGACACCCCCACACACATACACACATAACCACCCACACCCACACAGACACCCACAGACACACACACTCACAAATGCCCACATACACACACACCTCCAGACACCCACATACGCATACACTCACAGACACACATCCACCCACATACACACACACTCACACACCCACTCACAGACATCCACATACATACACACACCCAAATACATACACACACCCAAATACATCCACCCACATACACACACAGACATCCACACCTATACACACACATGCATATATATATATACATATGCACACCCACACACATACATTTGCACATAGTTGGGTTTAATTAATGTGTTCTATTATTAGTAGTTGCTAGTAAATATAGTGCTTTATTTACTAACATCTACTGGTCTGCGGGGTAACAGCGTGAAGAAGTTTCCCCTAATGTTCCCTTTAAGGGTGACATCAGGCACCGATAGGAAATTCTGCAGCGGCAATAGGGACTCCAGGTCCGTGCTCAGGGTGAGAAGCCAGAGGTCATGGTATATTTTGGTATCAGTGACAGACAGGAGTGGGGTCGAGGTCTTACAAAGCAAGTTTAGGGAGTTGGGAAAGAGGCTGAAGAGCAGGAGCTCCAAGATGGTCAACTCTGGATTACTCCCAGTGCCAGGAGCCAGGGAAGGTTAGAGCAGGAAGATGGTGCTGACAAAGGTGTGTCTGAGGAGATGGTGGAGGGGGAGGGCTTCGAGGTCATTGGAACTTTTACTGGGGAAAGGGTGATCTGTACTAGTGCAATGGGTTGCACCTGAACTGGAGGGGAACCAATCTCCTGTGAAACATGAAAGTCTGGAGACGCTGTGAACGTCATCAAAACAAAGAAATGCTGGAGGAACTCAGCTGGTCTCGCAGCGTCCATAGGAGGTAAAAACGTACGTCTGACGTCTTAGGCCTGAGCCCTGAAAAAAGCCAGGTGTCTGAATTAAAGGCTGGGGAACGCAAGGGGGAAGAATGGGAGGGAGAGGAGTATGGACCTACAGACAAAAGGTGTGGATTGTTTATGATAAGAGGGCAGGTGAGAAATTATTTTGGCTCTGTGAAAGGAGATAGACGGAGAAGGGAAGAGAGAGAGACACAGAACGAGAGGAAAGGAGACGCGGGAAGAGATGGGGTGGGAGGGGTTCCAACAGAAACCAGAGAAGTTCATGTAAATGTCATCCAGTTGGAGGGTGCCCAGATGGAAGATGAGGTGTTGTCCCTCCAGTTTGCAGGTGGTCTCACTCTGGCAGTGCATGGGACCATGGACAGACATGTCAGCATGGGAATTGAAATGGGTGGCCACTGGGAGATCTGTGCTATTGCGGAGGACTTGCTGACGTGTCTCCTATAGATGCTGCGAGACCACTGAGTTCCTCCAGCATTCTTGTTTTATAACCAATATCCTGGCAGGGAGGTTTGCCAATGAAGTTGGGGTGTGTGGGGGGGGGGGGGGGAAATAAGGTTTAAACTGGATTCACAGGGAGGTGGGAAGAGGTGGTTGGTGCACAAGTAGGGACATTTGGTAGGGAGTTTGTGTGGAAGGACAGGCAGATGGGGGAAAGTTGCAGCCATGGAGATGGGTTGCACTGTAACAGGGACAGAGTCTAATGTAAGAAATAAAGGGCTAAAACACATGCAGCATAAGAAATAGATTATCTACAGTTACAAATTGGCAGGTATGATATAGTGATCATCATGGTGTCACGGCTAAAGGATGGACATCAATGTGAGCACCCACTTAGAATGTCCCAGGATACATACTGTATCAAAAGGAGAGGTGGGTGTGGGGTGGCTCTGTTCATAAATCAAAAGAGGAGACATAGGATGAGAAGATATGGAATCATTGTGGGTTGAGTGAAGAAATGACAAGGGTAAAAAGACACTTGGCTATTGTCTACGGACCTCCAAGGAATAACTGGGATGTGGACAATTTTCAACAACAAATAGAAAAGGGCAATGTTATGTAGTCATGGGGAATCTTAACATGCATCTAGATTGGGAAAACCAGGTTGGGACTGGATCTCGAAGGAGAGGTTTTGTAGAAAGGACACAAGATGGCTTTTTTAGAGCAACTTGAGAATGAGCCCTTGAGGGGGTCGGCTGTACTGGAATACGTGTGTCATACACTCAAGATGATTAGAAAGGAACCATTAGGGGTAGTGATCACAATATGACTGAGTTCAATTTGAGATCTAACAAGGAGAAACCAACATCAGATGTGTCAGTATTTCAGTGAAGTAAAGGGAATTACAGTGACATGAGAGAGGAACTGGCCACAGTAGATTGGAAGGGGACATTAGTAGGGAAGACGGCAGAGCAACAATGGATGGAGTTTCTTCAAGAAATGGGGAAGGTGAAGGAGAAATACAGGCCAAAAAGAGGAAATATTCAAATGGAAAAATGTCGCAACTGTGGCTGACGAGGGAAGTCAAAGCCAATGAGAAAGCAAAAGTACAAGGAAGCCATAATTAGTGGGAAGATAGAGGATTGGGAAGTTTTCAAAAACTTACAGGAGGTAACTAAAAAACTCATACAGAGGGAAAAGATAAAGTCTGAAAGTAGGCTCGCAAATAATACAAAGAAAAAACTAAAAGCTTCTTCAGGTATGTAAAGAGTAAAAGAGAGGAGAGAGTAGATGTAGGACCACAAGAAAATGATGCTGGAGAAATAATAATGGGAAACAAATAGATGGCACATGACAGGATATGCCCACACCAGCATGGTTTCCTGAATGGAAAATCTCACCTGACAAACCTTTGAGGAAATGACAAACAGGTTGGATAAGGAAGATTCAGTGGATGTTATGTGTTTGGATTTTCAGAAGACCTTTGACAAGGTGCCGCACATGAGGCTACTTAACAAGATAAGAGCCCGTGGTACAACAGGAAACATACTAGTGTGGGGAGAACATTGGCTGATGGGCAGGAAGCAGAGAGTTGGGATACAGGGATCATGTTCTGATTGACTGCCAGTTGCTGGTGGAGTTCTACAGGGGTCAGGGTTCCACAGGAGTCGCGGTTTGGGGCCACTTCGTTTTATGGTGTATATGATTGATCTGGATTATGGAATGCATGGCGTTGTGGCCAAGTTTGCAGATGATATGAAAGGAGGTGGAGGAGCAGGTCGTGTAGAGGAAACACTGAGGATGCAGAAGAACTTGGATAGATGAGAATGGGCAGAGAAGTGGAAAATGAAACATGATGTCAGAAAGTGTATGGTCATGCACTTTGGTGGAGAAAATAAACAGAGAGAAAATTGAAAATACCCAGATGCAAGGGGACCTGGGAGTCTTCATGCAGGATAGTCTGGTGAAGAAGGCAAATGTAATGCTGGTGTTCATTTCAAGAGGAATAGAATATAAGAGCAGGGGTGTGATGTTGAGGCTTTATAAGGCATTGGTGAGACCTCACTTGCAGTGTTGTGAATAGTGTTCAGCTCATTTAAGAAAAGATGTGCTGACGTTGGAGAAAATTCAAAAGTGATTTACAAGGATGTTTTGGGGAATGAATATAAGGGAGCATTTGACAGCTCTTGGCCTGCATTCATTGGAACAGGTGAATGAAGGGGAATCTCACTGAAATATTTTGAAATTTAAAGGAATGGACAGATTTGGAAAGGTTATTTCCCATGGTGGGAGAGTCTAGGACAAGAGGACACAACTTCAGGATTGATAGGCACCCACTTAGAACAGAGATGCAGAGGAATTTCTTCAGCCAGAGGTAAATCTGTGGAATTTGTTGCCACAAGCAGTTGTGGAGGCCAGAACATTTAAATCAAAGATTGATATGTTCTTGATTAGCCAGGGAATCATAGGTAATGGGAAAATGGTTGGGCAGTGAGCTGAGTGGGGAGAGGGATCAGCTCATGATTGAATGGTGGGGCAGATTCGATGGGCTGAGTAGCCTATTTCTGTTCCTACATCTTCTCTGCACTGTTACAATTTTATTGATATCTTTCCTGTTGTTAGGTGACCAAATCTATTTGGCCTCATTTTAATATAACAACCAAACTCCTCGACTTAGTTCTTTGATTTATGAAGTCCAATGTGCCATAAGTTCTCTTTACACCCTATTTACCTGTGGCGCCACCTTCACAGAATTAAGTATCTCTGTTCCCAGATCCCTCTGTTCTACCTCATTCTACAGTGCCCCAGCGTTTATCATGCATGTTCTACCTTCCAAAATGCAACACGTCATAATTGTCCCCATTATATTCCATCCGCCATTTTGCAGCATATTTTTCCAGCTGGTCCAGATCCTGCTGCAACCGATCCCTGAGGCACCCCACTAGTCACAGGCCTCCAGTCTCCAGTGACTCTCAACTAACCCTCTCTGGCATCTCCCGTACAGCCAATGTCTACTCCACATACTACCTATCCTGAATCCTGAGAATCTGAACCTTTCTGAGCTGCTATTTAAAGAGATAACTCTCAAACTATAATATTTGCTCCCACTGTGACCTCTGACATGTCCTTCCACGTTTACTGGATCTGCTTTTCCTGTAGAGGTTGGTCAGAGCCAACATCCTGATCTCAAGATCATTCCTGGCCATTGTTGTCAGTCTCACTGCTCGAGCTCTCCCAGGCTTCGTGTTCTCGGAGAGACTTCTACTTCATTCCACACAGGAAGGCAGAGCAGACATTGGCACCTGGCTTCAGGGAACTGCTATCCTCACAGGGATCCCCTGACTGGAGTCTCCATGACCTCCCCACATGCTACCTGTAGGCAGAGTTCGTTTCGAGAGACTCGACGCAGCCTGGGAGATGGTTTTGTTGAGCACCTTCACTCTGTCCACTGAAGCAGTGAGGACCTCCCAGTGGCCAACCATTTCAATTCCACACATCACTGCCACACTGATGTAGCTTTCTCATGCACTGCCAAGTTGAGGCCATCCGCAAATCAGAGGAACAACACCTGATATTCCATCTGGACACTCTCCAACCAGATGGCATTAATAGTAAACCCCCATCCCTGTGTCTTCTTTCCTCTGGCTCACCGCTCCCTTTCCTTCCTTCTCCCGGAGAGCAACCCTCTGACCTCTCGACATCTACCTGCCCACCTGTTAGCCTGTGCTCCTCTCCCTATCTCTTCCTCCTCCCTCCCACCTTTCATTCAGGCCAGACGAAGGGCTCAGACACAAAATGCCAACTGCCTTTGGACGCTGCTTGACCTGCTGAATTCTCCAGCACTAGAACCCAACATTGGCAGCATTTCTTCTTTACCTTGTGCCTGACTCTATCCATCCCTCTGAGTTCAATGCCCACCCTAAATCTCCATCAGTGGAACATCCTTTCATTCAGTCCCAACATTAATGTGGCAAGGGGGAAGTTTCTAAAGATTCCCTTTCATTCCATAGCCTTGCAAGTTAATCCTTTAGAGGTGCACACCTAATTCCAACACATACTAGACCAGGAAGAATTGCAGGTGCCATTAAGTCAGGCCAAGGAGCTTCCTTGGTTAGTGGCAATTGTTTTATTCTCTGAACCCAGGCTGGTTTAGCAGGTAAAGGGAGTGGTTAAAGTCACATGTAAACCTATTTTTGGACAGAAATCTTATGAGTTATTCGTATTAAAAGGTAAAGTATGAGTCATGAACAATCCAAGGTGTGAGATAGGAATCTTTAGTTTATCATACACCTTAATTATAAACCAATATGTTTCAACAAGAAATACAAACAACAAATGAGAGGCGGGGAAGGTCAGGGCAGAGAAATGTTTCAGATCACTGGCCAGCTAGCAATCGGTACATTTCACGTTGGAATGGCTGGGGAGAGGTGGAGAGCATACATGGAATGTGTGTGACAGGGTGGGGATCAAGCAATGCACAGGGACAACAAAAAGAGGTGTCGGCAGTCAGAGAGTGGGGACAGGTTGTCAACTGCGCTGGTGAGGTGCAAACAGGCAGTCTGGAACCGAGGCAGGAAGCAGGACAGACAACCTACAATATGATGGAACCAGGAGCTACAGTGGAAATCTGAAACAAAAATTACAGCCAGAATGTTCAAGCAGATCAGAGAACATTTGTGCTGAGAATTAATTTTGTATTTGGTTATAATGTAAGCCAGCAAGACTAGTTATCACTAGTTGACGGACTTAGCATATCACTGACCTGAGCACCATAGACCCTCTGCATGGCCTGAAGCAGCTGGTTTGTGTAGTCGGTTAATGTGCTGGTATCTTCCTCAAACACACTCAGCAGAGAGCGCGTCTACAACAAAGAGTCAAAAGCATGTTATCTTCCACCAAAGCACAAAAGATAGAGCTTATATTTTCAGCAAAACACCAGATTTCAGAAGCAACTTGGACAAAGCATTCTACATTGTGGGGCCAATCTGTTTTGTTTTAATATCCTGGCCCACCTACAGGGCCCTCCATAATGTTTGGGACAAATACATGTCCCCTCATTTCAGGGCACCATAATATTTGGGACATCAGAGTCATCGTGTTTAGTATTTTGTTGAATCTTCCTTGCATCCAATGACTGTTTGAAGTCTGTGATTCACGGACACCACCAGGTGCTGAGAATCTTCTCTGGTGATTCTCAGCCAGGCCTCCACCGCAGCCATCTGCAAGCTGCTGCTTGTTTCCAGGGCTTGAACCTTGCGTTTTCTCTTCAGCAGGTGGAAGGTTTGCTCAATTGGATTTAGATTGGGTGACTGACTAGGCCATTCAAGAATTTTCCAGTTTTTAAACTTTGAAAAACTCCTTATTGCTTTAGCAGTGTATTTGGGATTATTGTTTTTCTGAACGATGAAGCACCGTCCAATGAGTTTGGAGGCATTTGCTTGAACTTGAGCAGATATAATGTTTATGTTCACCCCAGAATTAATTTTGCTACGGCCATCAGCAGTTACATCATCAATGAAGGTAAGTGCCCCAGTACCTGTGGCAACCCTACATGCCCACGCCATAACACCCCCACCACCATGTTTCATAGATGAGGGGGTACGCTTTACATTTTGGGCACTTCCTTTACGTCTCTACACTTTGCTCTTGCCATCACTCTGATACAGGTTAATCTTGGTCTCATCAGACCACAAGGTCTTTTTCCAGAATTCTGTAGGTTCAATAAATACTTCTTGGCAAATATCTGCCCTCTGATGAAGGCTTTCATTGCATCACATAATATAAATTTGTCTTTCACTGATTCCGTATTTATTTCAAAGTACATTTTAATTCGTCGCTCTTTGTTCTTGTTACATCTCTTCATCTCTCTTTCTGTCCTGCAGGCATTCTGCAAATTCTCGTGCTTTCTCCAGATCCGAGAACAGTCTGTTTTGCTGCCCTGGGATAACTATTTTAAGCACCGCTGGATATCTTAACATAAATTTATAGCCTTTTTACCATAGGGTCGATTTTGCCATGTTAAACTCCTTCCTCTTCTTTAGGAGCTCAAAACTTATGTCTGGGTAGAAAAAAATTTTTTGACCTTTGTACTCCAGTGGTTTTTTTGTCTTCTCTAATTTTATTCATTGCCTTCTTCAATATATTTTCTCTTGTCATGTATCTCAGAAATTCTACTAAAACGGATCTTGGTTTTTGTTATGAGTATGGTTTCAGGGCTCATGTTCTGTGTGCCCTTTCTATTTCCATTCCTTCCTGCATTTCTGGCATTCCCAGGACCTTTCAGATCTTTGCCTTCTTCATCTTCCTTTAGGCCCACTATCTTTATATTGTTTCACCTACTATAGTTTTCCATTATATCCATCTTCTGAGCTAACAACTCCTGTGTTTCTTTAACTTTTTTGTCACTTTCTTCCAACTTTCTTTTTAAGTAATTCACTTCAATTTCCACCGCCATTACATGTTCTTTCACATTTTCTAATCCTTTCCTGATATCTATTATGACCAGCTCTATTCTACTCACTTTTTCTTCTGTACTTTTCATTTCACTAAATTCTAGTGTCAACCATTCTTTTAATGCTTTCATTTGTTCTTAAAATTTTTTTTTATCTATTCATTTTACCTCCTATTCCTCTGTGCAGAGCTTGGTGTTCTCTTTCTCCTTCTTCTTCTTCCGTGTCTGCTCTTGGGTTTGTGTCTTCTATTTCTCTTCCTTGTATCTGTGTCTCTTCTGACTTTCTTGTTGAGCTGCTTGTCTCAGTTTGTTGGGTTTTTTTTTTCATGGTGTCTTGATGTTGGCCCTCTTCATCTGGGTTGGTTATCTGTTGTGTCTCCTGCTTCCGTTTCTTTTCTTCCCCCCCTCCCGTTCCCGTTGCTTTCTTTATCTTCCAGCTGGGAGCCCTGCTGTCGTGCATATCTCAGCTATTCGTGCTGTGGAGTTTCACTCCACAGCTGGTCCCCCCTCCCGTCGGTGTTGTCTTTGTCGTGCACAGTTGTGCACCTCTGATTGGCTCAGTGACCCATTTTTGCAGTCCCGCGGTTGGTGGGTTGCGACCCTGCGGGGTCTCCACTAGCCTCAGGGAGCAGGCTCCTCTTTGCACGGAGGGTCCCTGCTTTTTCGTGCAGATAAGGCCTTCACCTTTCTCTTCCGGTGTCTTTCTTTCTTCTTTTCTTCCTGTTGTTTTTGGCTTTTCTTTCTTAGGTGCCATTTTCTCCACACCTTTTTTTTAAATTTGTTGTGATTTGTGTGTCTGGGGCTTTGCTTTTTCTTCACTTTTTTCCTTCTTTTCTGGAGCGGGCTGGTAATCTCCTACCAGCCACTACTCCATCACATGACTCCTCCACTCTTTCTTCTTAATGATGTTCCAAACTGTTGATTTTGGTCATCCTAAGGTTTGTGCGACGTCTCTCACTGTTTTTTATTCTTGGTTTTCAGCCTCATAACGACTTCTTTGACTTTCATTGGCACAAATCCTGGTCCTCGAG
Source organism: Narcine bancroftii (assembly GCF_036971445.1). NCBI lineage: Eukaryota > Metazoa > Chordata > Chondrichthyes > Torpediniformes > Narcinidae > Narcine > Narcine bancroftii. Next base: position 42,717,773 of record NC_091481.1, read on the forward strand.
TTGAAAAATGGCAACTACAGACTCCAAAGGTGATAAAAAGCTTAGAAACAAGCCTCACTCTCTTATACCTGCACCAATGAAGCAATTAAACATTCCTGAGTTCTCACAAACACCTGTGAAGCCAAATGTCCAAAACATTATGGTGGTCTAAAATGAGGGGACTATGTATAAAAAAGGCTGTAATTTCTACATGGTCAAAACAAAAGAGATACAAATATCCTTGAATAAAATTTGGAATGTGCACATTAATTACAGGTGAATTGTTTGATTACAAATTTAAAACTGTGGAGCAAATAAAGGAACAAAGTGTCTTTGTCCTAGACATTACCGAGGGCAGGTTCCCTTTGCAGAGGTGGGTTCAGCTGTGAGCCGCAGTCTGATGGAACTTCCCACTCAGAGAGGGTGCATCAGTTCGATCCAAAATCAGCGTGTTTTTCCCAAAACGAGGGAGGCCACAACAGGATGAGGGAGGAATTGGGTGGGTGCGGATCGGAACCCAGGTGATGTGGTCTGATAGTTGGGGAACATGGGGATTTTTCACAGTGCAGTGAGAGTGGGGACAACCAGCCTTGAATAACTCAGGAAATAAAGCAAGACGTCAAACGGAAAGCTTGAGCGGACAAAGTTGCCAAAGTGGGAAACTGAAAAATGGGAAAAAAATCTAAAGAGCAACAAAGAACCATTAGCAATCAATTAAGAAAGGGAAGGTGGAATCAAAACTATAACGAGATTGTAAAAGTTTTCACGATTATATAAAGGAGAGCTGAAGGGAAGATGAGATGAAGAATTAATATTGGTGAATGCGGATATGGCTGAGCTATTGACAACAATTTTGTGTTGGTCTTCACACTGGAGTATACAATGGGAGGTGAGGACACCGAAACAAATGGCAGCACTAAAAAAGCAGAGCTGAGCAAACTAGAGAACTCAAAGGGAGACAACTTGAACTCTGGGGTCCAGGGAACTAAAAGAAACGGAAAAGTAATGGGCCCAAATGGCCGATTCCTGCCTGTGTTCTGCTGTGAGCTGCTGCTGAAATTACCTCAGATGTGTGGAATTTACAGACCCTCCCTGCGACCACGCGGAATTCTCCTGCATGCTCCAATTGTCCCCACATCCCAGAGATGCACAGGGTGAAAGGGACAGGGTCAGGAGCGTGAGGGATCAGAGGTTTGAGGGGGAGGGGTCAGAGGTGTGAGGGGGAGGTGGGCTAGGTGTGGGGGAGGGAGTGAGAGGGTATGGGGGTTAGGTGAGTGTGAGGGGGTGAGAAGATATGAGGGAGAGGGGGTGTGAGGGGAGGAGGTGAGGGTGTGAGGGGGAGGGGGTGACAGGGTGTGAGGGGGGTGAGAGGGTGTGAGGGGGGGTGACAGGATGTGAGGGGGGTGACAGGGTGTGAGGGGGGTGACAGGGTGTGAGGGGGGTGACAGGGTGTGAGGGGGGTGACAGGGTGTGAGGGGGGTGACAGGGTGTGAGGGGGGTGACAGGGTGTGAGGGGGGTGACAGGGTGTGAGGGGGGTGACAGGGTGTGAGGGAGAGGGGTGAGATGGTTTGGGGGGAGGGGGTGAATGGGTGTGGAGGTTGAGAGGGTGTGTGTGGGAGAGGGTGAGAGGATTTGAGGGGAGGAGTGAGAGGGTGTGTGTGTGGGAGGGGTTGAGAGAGTTTGAGGGGGAGGGGTTGAGAGAGTTTGAGGGGGAGGGGTTGAGAGAGTTTGAGGGGGAGGGGTTGAGAGAGTTTGAGGGGGAGGGGTGAGAGGGTGTGAGCAGAAGGGGTGAGAGGGTGTGAGCAGAAGGGGTGAGAGGGGGAGGGAAAGGGTGTGATGGGGAGGGGCTAGGGGAGAGGGTTTGAGGGGAAGGGGTTGAGAGGTGAGGGGGAGGGGGTGTGAGGGAGAGGGTGTGAGAGGATGTGAGGGGAAGGGGTTGAGAGGGTGTGAGGGGAAGGGGTTGAGAGGGTGTGAGGGGAAGGGGTTGAGAGGGTGTGAAGGGGAGTGTGTGAGGTGCGATTTGGAGGGGATGAGAGGGTGGAGAGGAGGGGTGAGAGGGTGTGGGGAGGGGGTGAGAGGGTGTGAGGAGGGGGTGAGAGGGTGTGAGGAGGGGGTGAGGGTGTGGGGAGGGGGTGAGGGTGTGGGGATGGGGTGAGAGGGTGTGGGGAGAAGGTGAGAGGGTGTGGGGAGAAGGTGAGAGGGTGTGGGGAGGGGGTGAGAGGGTGAGGGGTTCAGAGGGTGTGAAGGAGAGGGGTTCAGAGGGTGTGAGGAAGAGGGTTTCAGAGGGTGTGAGGGAGAGGGGATGAGAGAGTGTGAGGGGGAGGGGTGGAAGGGTGTGAGAGGAGGGAGTGAGAGGGTGAGGGGGGCTGGTTTGTGAGAGCCCAGGTGTCAGAGAGGGTGTGGGTTGGGGGTGAGTGTGGGGCAACGGAGGGATCTGTCGAGACTGATGTACCAGGAGTTGGGATGAGGGAATGTGAATGTTTTCAGGGGAGAGGCATGCGGTTCAAAATGAGGTCTGGGTGAGGGAGAGATGGGTCTACGGAGAGGTGATGCTGGAGTTAGGGGCAAACAGAGAGGGAGAGGAATGACGGTTTAAAAAAAGGCTTCAAAAATAAACCAGAATTTACAGCCTGACGTCAGCAGTGGGTAAATTATTGGAGAGTGTTCCGAGAGATCAGATATCCAAGTATTTGGACAGCCAAGGGCAATAAACATTGTGAAGGAGCCCACACACCCTTCAAGTAAACTGTTCTTCCTTCTGCCATGAGGTAGGAGGTACTGCAGCACGAGGGCCCTTGCGTCCAGATTTTTCCCCAGGACATCAAGCTCCTGAACACCCAGAACATGTGTGGATAGGATACCGTGGACTGTTACTGTTTATGTCTTCATATTTCAATGTGTTTAACTTCTATTCTAACATATTTATGTAAATATGGTCCACGGTATGAATGATAAATTAAGGTGAGTTGATTTGATTAAAGGATAGTCAACGTGGCTTTGTGCATGGTAGGGTTGTGTGTAATGAATCTTAGTTTTTTAAGGAGGTTACCGATAAAGAAGATGAAGGAAAGGTTGCGGATGTTGTCTACATGGACCTTAGTAAAGCCTTTGACAAAGGACTAGGTGTAAACTGGATTGGAAATTGGCTGAATGGAAGAAGACAGAGAGTGGGGGTGGATGATGCTTCTCAGACAGGAGGCCTGTGATTAGTGCAGTGCCTCAGGGATCGGTGCTGGGATCATTGTTGTTTGTTGTCTGTATCAATGATGTGGATGATAATGCGGTAAAATGGATCAGCAAGTTTGCTGACGACACGAAGATTGGAGGTGTTGTGGACAGCAAGGACCAACTGGGAGAATGGGCCAAAAAATGGCAAATGGAGTTTAATACAGACAAATGTGAGGTGATGCATTTTGGAAGGACAAATCATGAAAGGACATACAAAATAAATGGCAGGGCACTGAGGAGCGCAGAGGAACAGAGGGAACAGAGGAACAGAAGGTGGCGTCACATGTAGACAGGGTTGTAAAGAGAGCTTTTGACATATTGGCCTTCATAAATCAAAGTATTGAGTACAGGAGTTGGGATGTTATGGTGAGGTTGCATAAGACATTGGTGAGGCCAAATTTGGAATATTGTGTGCAGTTCAGGGCACCAAATTACAGGAAGGATATCAGTAAGATTGAAAGAGTGCAGAGAAGATTTACTAGGATTTTGCCGGGTCTTTAGGAGTTGAGTTACAGGGAAAGATTGAACAGGTTAGGACTTTATTCCTTAGAGGGTAGAAGAATGAGGGGAGATTTGATAGAGGTTTACAAGGGGTATAGACATCCAACTGCATGAAAACCAACAAGGTCGGGTCAGATACAGCAATGAGCTCTCTGAACCCTTCTCCATTAACAATGGCGTGAAGCAAGGCTGTGTTCTCGCACCAACCCTCTTTTCAATCTTCAACATGATGCTGAACCAAGCCATGAAAGACCCCAACAATGAAGACGCTGTTTACATCCGGTACCGCACGGATGGCAGTCTCTTCAATCTGAGGCGCCTGCAAGCTCACACCAAGAAACAAGAGAAACTTGTCCGTGAACTACTCTTTGCAGACGATGCCGCTTTAGTTGCCCATTCAGAGCCAGCTCTTCAGCGCTTGACGTCCTGCTTTGCGGAAACTGCCAAAATGTTTGGCCTGGAAGTCAGCCTGAAGAAAACTGAGGTCCTCCATCAGCCAGCTCCCCACCATGACTACCAGCCCACCCACATCTCCATCGGGCACACAAAACTCAAAACGGTCAACCAGTTTACCTATCTCGGCGGCACCATTTCATCAGATGCAAGGATCGACAATGAGATAGACAACAGACTCGCCAAGGCAAATAGCGCCTTTGGAAGACTACACAAAAGAGTCTGGAAAAACAACCAACTGAAAAACCTCACAAAGATAAGCGTATACAGAGCCGTTGTCATACCCACACTCCTGTTCGGCTCCGAATCATGGGTCCTCTACCGGCACCACCTACGGCTCCTAGAACGCTTCCACCAGCGTTGTCTCCGCTCCATCCTCAACATCCATTGGAGCGCTTTCATCCCTAACGTCGAAGTACTCGAGATGGCAGAGGTCGACAGCATCGAGTCCACGCTGCTGAAGATCCAGCTGCGCTGGATGGGTCACGTCTCCAGAATGGAGGACCATCGCCTTCCCAAGATCGTGTTATATGGCGAGCTCTCCACTGGCCACCGTGACAGAGGTGCACCAAAGAAAAGGTACAAGGACTGCCTAAAGAAATCTCTTGGTGCCTGCCCCATTGACCACCGCCAGTGGGCTGATAACGCCTCAAACCGTGCATCTTGGCGCCTGACAGTTTGGCGGGCAGCAACCTCCTTTGAAGAAGACCGCAGAGCCCACCTCACTGACAAAAGGCAAAGGAGGAAAAACCCAACACCCAACCAACCAATTTTCCCCTGCAACCGCTGCAACCGTGTCTGCCTGTCCCGCATCGGACTTGTCAGCCACAAACGAGCCTGCAGCTGACGTGGACTTTTTACCCCCTCCATAAATCTTCGTCCGCGAAGCCAAGCCAAAGAAAAAGAAAGACAGAGTAAATTCAAGTGGTCTCTTTCCACTTAGATTGGGAGAGATAAATACGAGAGGACATGCCTTTAGGGTAAAAGGGGAAAGGTTTACGGGGAACATTGGGGGAACTTCTTCACTCAGAGAGTGGTGGGAGTGTGGAACGAGTTGCCATCTGAAGTGGTAAATGTAGGCTCACAACATGTTTTAAGAATAAATTGGATAGATACATGGATGAGAAAGGGCTGGAGGATTATGGAATGGGAGCAGGTCGATGGGACTAGCGGTATGATGTTTTGGCACAGACTAGAAAGGCCAAATGGACTATGGTTGTATGGTGAAGGAAAGGGGAGATAGTGAAGGGGAGATGAGGAGAGGGACACGTGGAGGGGGAGGGGAAGATGGTTGAGGGTAGGGGTGAGGGCGAGGCGATGGGGAAGAATTGGTGATGGGGTGGGGGTGGGGAGACGGGGAGGAGGAGACGGGGATGTGGGGCGGGTTGGGGGAGTGATGGGAATGGGTAGAGGGGAAAGGCGATGGGGAAGGGTGATGTGATAGGGGTGTTGGTGGGTGAGGGGTAATAGCTGAGCTTATAGTCTCGGCCGGGTGATGAGTGTGGCCTCGGGATGGATGGGGACCGGACGCGGGCCGGACGGGGACTGGAGCAGGACCGGACCCGGACTGAGTCCGGGTTGGATGGGGACCGGTGCCGGACTAAGGCTGGAACGGACGGGGACCGGAGCCGGACTAAGCCCGGAAAGGATGGGGACTGGAGCTGGACTGAGGCCGGACCGGATGGGGACTGGAGCCGGACTGAGGCCGGGTTGGATGGAGACTGGAGCCGGACTGAGCCCGGATCGGACGGGGACCGGAGCTGGACTGAGGCTGGAACGGACGGCAACTGGGGCCGGACTGAGCCGGACCGGACGGGAACTGGGGCTGGACCGGACGGGGACCGGAGTCGGACCGAGTCCCGGACCGGACGGGGACTGGAGCCGGACTGAGTCCCGGAGCCGGGCCCTACCTGCGGACTGTCCAGCAGAGCATCCTCCAGCAGCAGCCTGTCCACGGGCGGCATCTTCCCCCGTGCGCTCGGCCCTGAACCGACGCGTGCTCGTGCCCGCGCGCTCGGCCCCGGATCGGAGCGTGCTCGTACCCGTGCGCTCGGCCCTGAGCCTACGCGTGCTCGTGCCCGTGCGCTCGGCCCTGAACCGGCGCGTGCTCGTGCCCGCGCCTCCGAAGGTTGCCGCTGTCATTGGGTGACTGGCCGTTTGGCCCATCCTTCCCGTGCTGACCCCTATGCCAGCACTGCTCTGTCGTGGGCTGCACGGAGCACAGGCAGTGAGTTCCAGCCCCCCTCCAACTGAGGGGGTGAGTTACTTGTCCTCTCAGCAACCCCTCCCTATTCCTCTCTGCCTTTCATCGCCCAGCTTTAACAATCAGTGCTCCCCAACCTGCCCTTCCCACCCACATCCCACCTCAACCTGCCCTTCCCACCCACATCCCACCCCAACCTGCCCTTCCCACCCACATCCCACCCCAACCTGCCCTTCTCACCCACATCCCACCCCAACTTGCCCTTCCCACCCACATCCCACCCCAACCTGCCCTTCTCACCCACATCCCACCCCAACCTGCCCTTCCCACCCACATCCCACCCCAACCTGCCCTTCTCACCCACATCCCACCCCAACCTGCCCTTCCCACCCACATCCCACCCCAACCTGCCCTTCCCACCCACATCCCACCCCAACCTGCCCTTCCCACCCACATCCCACCCCAACCTGCCCTTCCCACCCACATCCCATCCCAACCTGCCCTTCCCACCCACATCCCACCCCAACCTGCCCTTCTCACCCACATACCACCCCAACCTGCCCTTCTCACCCACATCCCACCCCAACCTCAGCATTTTTAGAATGTGACTGTGATTTTAAATTGGTCACAAAACCAATAATAGAGGGTAATTAAAGGTAAAGATCAATAGACTTGTTGAATCCCATTGTGGTAAAGCAAAAGACACTTCTGAAGGGAATTGTTGAACTCCATAATGGCTAAAAAGAAGCCCATTGCCCAAAACCAAAGCCGGGAATCAATATTTGTGGACAATTATGTGTGCAACCACATGGATTCTGGAGGCCATTCCTTTGAGAAACATTAAAGCAAAGGCAATTGTGAAGGATTTGTTAAAGTCTTTCACCTTGGTTGGCTGACCTAGATAAATTCAGTCAGATCAAGGGAGTACTTTTCTGTCAGGCTTATTCCAACAAGTGGTTTACGAATTGAGAGTTAAGCAGGTTGTATCTTCTGCATTTCATCCAGAGGGTCAAGGGGTCTTGGAGAGATTCCATTCGACCCTGAAAAACATGATGAGAACTTATTGTTTTGAGAATTAATAGGATTGGGATGAAGGGGTTCATTTGCTTTTATTTGCAATGAGGGAGCCTGTTCATTCGAGATGGTTTTTGGACATGAGGTGAGAGGCCCTTTAATGTTATTAAAGTAACAGTGGGTTAATAATGACATGCATTTAAATTTGTTGGATTATGTCTTTAAATTTAAGGATTGATTGCATAAAGCTTGTGAAATGGCAAAGGAGAATTTAAAGGCCACTCAACAAAAAAAGGTTTGGTATGCAAAGATGACAAATGTTAAACCTGGTGACAGTGTTGTTTCTGCTTCCTACACATTTAAATCCTCTTAGGGCTAGGTTTTCAGGACCATATGAAGATGTCTAAAATTAATGAGGTCACATGTTATTGAAACACCTACTCGCAGATGAGAAACTCGGATCTGTAATGTAAATATGATGAAGCCATATTTTAAGCAGGAGCCTCACAGTGAAAGTAAACTTTTGACAGAGGTGATGGTTATCAACAAGGATAATGAAAGAAGTAAAACATGCTTCAGGGAAGGTTTGAAAATTCCATGGTTGGATGTCCCTGAGGGCTGCTTAATAGGTCTAGCATCACCTGAATCCCCATGATGTGGATGTAGATAATGCTAGACCTATTGGATGAGTGCAGACCAGTAGATCAGGAAATTGACGGCATGGTGTCATTAGAAAATCTGTTTAAATTGGAGTTCACCTTGTGTTTTAGTGCCTAAGCCAGATGGAACTGTTGGGCTTTGCACTGACTATAGGAAGGTAAAGACTGTGACAAAGACAGATGCCTATCCTATTCCCAGAGTGGATGATGTGGGGAAGGCAAAATATCTCACTAAAATTGACTTGTTGAAAGGTTACTGGTGTGTTCCTTTATCAGATAGGGGTTTCTGCATTAGTAACACCTTCTGGGCTGGGTGAGTACAATGTCATGTCCTTTGGAGTGAAGAATGTCCGGGGACATTTCAATTAATGATTAAAACAGGTGTTTACATTGATGATTTAGTTATCAGTAGTGACACGTGGGAAGAGCACGTCCTTGAGTTAGAAGAATTGTTTAATCGACTTTCAAAAGCAAATCTCACAGTTAACAATAAAAATGAGCTTGGTTATGCGACTGTTACTTATCAGGGTTATGTCATAGGACAGAAGCAATTGGCACCAGTTGAGGCAAAGGTTTTGACTATCTCTGAGTTCTCTGTTCCAATTAAGAAGAAAAACTCTTTAAAGTTTCCTGGGAATGATTGGCTATTATTGCAAGTTTTGTAAAAACTTTGCAGATATCACACTCCTTTGAACAAAACTGTTTATGAAGGGAGAAAAATTTGTCTGGTCGAAATGTTGCCAAGAAGCATTTCTAAATTGAAGGCCATTTTATGCCACCAAACCTGTGCCTAAGTCACCTGACTTAAATAAACCATTTTTGTTAGACATTGATGCCAGTGGTGAAGCTGTGGTGCGATGCTGTTACAGTAGAAGAATGATTATGATATTGACCATCCTGTATCCATCCTGTATCCTACTTCATCATCATCAGAGGAATTATTCCACCATAGGGAAAGAGTTGTTAGCTCTTGTGTTGGGTCGACATTTTGATGTTTACATTTATACAGCTCAGAAACTGCTTATGGTATATACTCATCATAATCCATTGGTTTTTTTTTTAATTTTTTATTTTTCACACCATAAACCACATTGACCATGATACATACATTTTCCTTTTCAAATATATACAGTGCCATTTTCTCCCCCCACCTCCTCCCATCCCACCTTCCCTACCTCCCCGCCACCATCCATTTAAAGTACAAAATCTAAGATACATTAAACCAGTTAAACAATGTTGTCATTCAATAAAAATAAACAAAAAATTCCACTGAGTCAATTCTTTTCATTTCCTTCTCCTTTCGTTATTTTAGGTGGTAGATGTCCCCGGTAGGTTTTCTTTATTGTGTTTCATGTATGCCTCCCATATTTGTTCAAATATTTCAATATTATTTCTTAAACTATATGTTATTTTTTCTAATGGAATACATTTATTCATTTCTATATACCATTGTTGTATTTTCAAATTATCTTCCAATTTCCAGGTTGACATAATACATTTTTTTGCTACGGCTAGAGCTATCTTAACAAATCTTTTTGTGCACCATCCAAATCAAGTCCAAATTCTTTGTTTTTTATGTTACTTAGGAGGAAGATCTCTGGACTTTTTAGTATATTGTTTTCTGTAATTTTATTTAATATCTGGTTTCGATCTTCCCAAAATTTTTCTACTTTCTCACATGTCCAGATTGCATGAATTGTTGTTCCCATTTCTTTTTTACATCGAAAACATCTGTCAGATACTGTTGGGTCCCATTTATTTAACTTTTGAGGTGTAATGTATAGCCTGTGTATCCAGTTATATTGTATCATACGTAACTTCGTATTTATTGTATTTCTCATCGTTCCAGAACATAACTTCTCCCATGTTTCCTTTTTTATCTTTATATTTAAATCTTGTTCCCATTTTTGTTTAGTTTTACCATTTGTTTCCTCATTCTCCTTTTCTTGCAGTTTAATATACATATTTGTTATAAATCTTTTGATTATCATTGTATCTGTAATCACATATTCAAAGTTACTTCCCTCTGGTAACCTCAGACTGTTTCCTAATTTGCCCTTCAAGTAGGATCTCAATTGATAATATGCCAGCACTGTATCTTGAGTTATATTGTATTTATCTTTCATTTGTTCAAAGGATAATAATCTATTTCCTGAAAAACAATCTTCTATTCTTTTGATCCCTTTTTTCTCCCATTCTCTAAAGGAAAGGTTGTCTATTGTAAAAGGGAGTAACTGATTTTGCGTCAATATTAGTTTTGGTAATTGGTAATTTGTTTTATTCCTTTCTACATGAATCTTCTTCCAAATATTGAGTAGATGATGTAATACTGGAGAACTCCTACATTGTACCAATTTTTCATCCCATTTATATAATATGTGTTCAGGTATCTTTTCCCCTATTTTATCTAACTCTAATCTAGTCCAATCTGGCTTTTCCCTTGTTTGGTAAAAATCTGATAGGTATCTTAATTGTGCGGCTCTATAATAATTTTTAAAGTTTGGCAGTTGTAAGCCTCCTTGTTTATACCATTCTGTTAATTTATCTAGTGCTATGCTCGGTTTCCCCCCTTTCCATAAAAATTTCCTTATTATTTTCTTTAACTCCTTGAAGAATTTCTCTGTCAAGTGTATTGGCAATGCCTGAAATAGGTATAATATCCTTGGGAAAATGTTCATTTTAATACAGTTTATCCTTCCTATTAGTGTTAATGGTAAATCGTTCCAATGATCTAAATCGTCCTGTAATTTTTTCATTAGTGGATAATAATTGAGTTTATAGATAGACAACAGACTCGCCAAGGCAAATAGCGCCTTTGGAAGACGACACAAAAGAGTCTGGAAAAACAACCAACTGAAAAACCTCACAAAGATAAGCGTATACAGAGCCGTTGTCATACCCACAGTCCTGTTCGGCTCTAAATCATGGGTCCTCTACCGGCATCACCTACGGCTCCTAGAACGCTTCCACCAGCGTTGTCTCCGCTCCATCCTCAACATTCACTGGAACGCTTTAATCCCTAACGTCGAAGTACTCGAGATGGCAGAGGTCGACAGCATCGAGTCCACGCTGCTGAAGATCCAGCTGCGCTGGGTGGGTCACGTCTCCAGAATGGAGGACCATCGCCTTCCCAAGATCGTGTTATATGGCGAGCTCTCCACTGGCCACCGTGACAGAGGTGCACCAAAGAAAAGGTATAAGGACTGCCTAAAGAAATCTCTTGGTGCCTGCCACATTGACCACCGCCAGTGGGCTGATATCGCCTCAAACCGTGCATCTTGGCGCCTCACAGTTCGGTGGGCAGCAACCTCCTTTGAAGAAGACCGCAGAGCCCACCTCACTGACAAATGGCAAAGGAGGAAAAACCCAACACCCAACCCCAACCAACCAATTTTCCCCTGCAACTGCTGCAAGCGTGTCTGCCTGTCCCGCATCGGACTTGTCAGCCACAAACGAGCCTGCAGCTGACGTGGACATTTACCCCCTCCATAAATCTTCGTCCGCGAAGCCAAGCCAAAGAAATAGATGGCCGAGATTTTTATTTATTTGTATACCTAGGTATCTTATTGCTTGCATTTGCCATCTGAATGGTGATTCCTTCTTAAATTTTGAGAAATCCGCATTATTCATTGGCATTGCTTCACTTTTATTTACGTTAATCTTGTAACCCGATACTTCTCCATATTCCTTCAATTTCTTATATAATTCTTTTATTGATAGTTCTGGTTCTGTTAAGTATACTATAACATCATCCGCAAATAAACTGATTTTATATTCCTTGTCTTTTATTTTTATCCCTTTTATATTATTTTCTGTTCTTATCAATTAGCTAGTGGTTCTATAGCTAACGTGAACAATAAGGGTGATAGTGGGCATCCCTGCCATGTTGACCTGCTTAAGTTAAATTGCTTTGATATATATCCATTTACTGTCACTTTTGCCAATGGCCCTTTCTATAATGCTTTAATCCAATTAATATCTTTCTTTTGCTTGGCTTCGCGGGCGAAGATTTATGGAGGGGGTAAACTGAATTTTTGCAATACTTTGAATAAATAATTCCATTCTACTCTGTCAAAGGCCTTCTCTGCGTCTAAAGCAACTGCTACTGTTGGCGCTTTACTCCCTTCTACTGCATGAATTAAGTTAATAAATTTACAAATATTGTCCGTTGTGCGTCTTTTTTTGATAAATCCAGTTTGGTCTAGATTTACTATTTTTGGTACATAGTCGGCCAATCTGTTTGCTAATAGTTTAGCTATTATCTTATAATTTGTGTTAAAAGGGTTGGGAGTGTTTAATTAGTGCCCTTTGTAGAATAGAGCCATGCCTGCACTGGGTCAAGGGGTGGTGGGGCATCAATATGGCTTTTCCTTCATCATTGAATGTACCAGTTGAGAGAGAGAGTGTGAGTGTGTGTATGTGTTGCATTAGTTACCATTTCCCACACTTGCCTTCTGTAAATAAAATCTTTCCCTACCAAAACTGTGTTCAGAGTCCTTGCCTTTGAGACTACCAATCCTGTTTCCTCACTGACAACAGAAGCCAGGTCGGTTCGTTCACATTGAACTAAGAAAATCTGGGTCAGCGTGATCTTTTACATAGGGACCCAGCATTCTGGTGCAAGAGGAGACGGGTCCTTTCCTGGTGTCGCAGAAAGGCGGGTTAGTCTTTTACACAGGAGCTGATGGGAAAATCATCAACGCTGATACTACCTACCTTGGAGGTTAATTACTGGGATGAAAATTCCCCACATCCCGTGTTCATCATGTTCAGGTAAGTTTTCTTTAAGGCTGGTATAAAAGGGCCAAGGGACTCATTCTTTGAATCAAAATACAGACAACACTTATTCTAATATATCCTAATTTCAAAGAATCATTTTCCAAAGCATGAGGTGCAATATCCCAAATTTGGATCTCTTTAATCTAAAAATCAAACTCTGTGGCTGTTACTTTATGTAGCTTTAATTTGTTGATAAAAGAGAAACATTTTACATAGGTTCGCATTAAAACTTTCAAAATAATGAATAACAAAGCATTACTGTCTATGAAGATATAAATAATATAAAGTTTTAAAGAGATGCACAAACTTTAAAGAGATACAGAAGTATTTAAAGAGACAAATATTCAAAGAACAATTTCTTGTGCTCACGCTTCCTTCACATCCTGTAGAATAAGCAAGCAGTTAGCATAGGTGGATATTACATCACAGTCACTAAGGTAACACTACAAACAATAGTTCTCTTAAAAAGACAGGCACAAAATTAACTAAGAATCAGAAAACAAGGTTTTAACCTTTACATTCTTACTTTGCACATTATTTATTATTGCATTTATTGTCAGTATTGCAGTTTGTTTACATTTTCTGTTTACATTTCTTTTATATATTGTACGCATCTTGAGTGCAGTTATTTGCACTCCTGAGAAGTGAAAATTCTGCTTGGTCTGCAAGAAAAAGAATCTCCAAGTTGTATGTGACGTCATGCTTATTACATGTCTGGAGGACCGTGTGCATTCTATCAAAGGACGTGATTGTACTGGGGAGGATGTTCCCTGGATGGAGGGTTTCAGTTGAATTGTGTCCCATGTATTCAAATAGAATGAACATTTTGTGTGCTTGCCAGGTAAGTCAACTTAATGTTCAAAGTACAAAGCTCAGATTTATCGTGAGAGTATATACATGACAGCAAAGACAACCCTGAGATACTTTTTACTATGGGACAGGCAGAATTTCTACTTATCGGTAATTCACAAAAACTGCATTTAAAGAGAGAAATGTAAACAAACTGACTGTGCAATATGGAAAATAAATGTTCAATGATAAATACTGTGCAAAGTCAGAGTCCTTAAACGAATCCCTGATTGAGTTGGTTGTGGAGGAGTCTGGTGGTGGAGAGGGAGCAGCTGTTCCTGAACCTGGTGGTGGAGAGGGAGTAGCTGTTCCTGAACCTGGGGGTGGAGAGGGAGCAGCTGTTCCTGAACCTGGGGGTGGAGAGGGAGCAGCTGTTCCTGAACCTGGGGGTGGAGAGGGAGCAGCTGTTCCTGAACCTGGGGGTGGAGAGGGAGCAGCTGTTCCTGAACCTGGGGGTGGAGAGGGAGCAGCTGTTCCTGAACCTGGGGGTGGAGAGGGAGCAGCTGTTCCTGAACCTGGGGGTGGAGAGGGAGCAGCTGTTCCTGAACCTGGGGGTGGAGAGGGAGCAGCTGTTCCTGAACCTGGGGGTGGAGAGGGAGCAGCTGTTCCTGAACCTGGGGGTGGAGAGGGAGCAGCTGTTCCTGAACCTGGGGGTGGAGAGGGAGCAGCTGTTCCTGAACCTGGGGGTGGAGAGGGAGCAGCTGTTCCTGAACCTGGGGGTGGAGAGGGAGCAGCTGTTCCTGAACCTGGGGGTGGAGAGGGAGCAGCTGTTCCTGAACCTGGGGGTGGAGAGGGAGCAGCTGTTCCTGAACCTGGGGGTGGAGAGGGAGCAGCTGTTCCTGAACCTGGGGGTGGAGAGGGAGCAGCTGTTCCTGAACCTGGGGGTGCAAGTCTTGTGGCTCCTGAACCTCTTTTCTGATGGCAGCAGCGAGAACAGAGTGTGTGCAGATGATTGCTACTGCTCTCCGAAGGAGTTGAATACCAAACTGTAGTTGAACAAGTACAGTGGGTTGTGCAAGATAAAAACAAGAGTTGTAGGGCTGCAGAGATAATGTTCAGAAGAAAATGGTGTAGGATATCTTCTTACTAATGAAAGATCAGTTCAATCATTGGGTAACAGCAAGGAAGAAGTTATCCTTGAATCTGGTGATGTTTTTATTTTCTATATAACCATATAACAGTTTACAGCACAGAAACAAACCATGTCAGCCCTTCGAGTCCACACCGGTTCACTTGAACAACTCTACTAGTTCCCCCCTCCCACTCTCTGCCCATATCCCTCCAATCCCCTCATATCCATGTACACATCCAACCTCTTAAATGACAGAAAGTACCCTGACGCAACTATCTCCTCTAGAAGATCATTCCATTCTGCCACCACTCCCTGAGTGAAGAAGCATCCTCTAACATTTCTCCTAAAGTTTTGCTCCCTTACTCTTAATTCATGCCCTCATGTTCCAACCTCCCCTGCCATCAGGGGAAAGAGTCTAGTCTATCTATTCATAATTTTAAATACCTTTATCAAATCCCCTCTCAACTGTCCACATTCCAATGAATAAAGTCCCAGTCTCCTTAATCTCTCCCTGTAATCCAAATGCTGTAAGCTAGGCAATATCCTTGTAAATCTTCTCTGCACCCTCTCCACCTTATCTATATTCTTTCTATAATTTGGAGACCAGAACTGAACACAATACTCCAAACCTGGCCTCACCAATGCCTTAAACAGCAGCATCACTTCCCAGCTCCTATACACTACACTATGATTTATGAAGGCCAGCATACCATATTTCTTCTTAACCACCCTGTCTACATGGGAACCCACCTTCAATGAGCTCTGTGCCATAACCCCAAGGTCCCTCTGTTCCTATGTGTATCTCAATGCCCTCCCCTTAACTGCATATATCCTATTCTAGTTATTTTTACCAAAATGCAACACTTCACACTTGTCTATATTAAATTCCATCTGCCATCTTTCAGCCCACTCTCCCAAACAAACCAAATCCTTCTGTAATCCAAGAAAACCTTCCTCACTATCCACTCCCCCTATTTTCTGCATATTTGCTTAGCCAGTTAACTACACCCTCCTCTAAATCAGTAATATAAATGATAAACAACAGGGGACCCAGCACCGATCCCTGAGGCACCCCGCTTGTCACAGGCTTCCAACCTGACAGACAGTTGTCCACCATGAAAAAATCTTAGAGCGTGAACGCAGGCCCCCATTACCACAAATTTTGCAGTCGAGTATCCCGCATTTGGAACATTGCATGCGTCAGCACCACCCGAAGTGCAATGGGACAGCCTTGTCCTGGAAGAACCTCCTTTTTGATCACAGTCTCTCCCCTGCCAGGTAAGTATTTTATTTATTATTCAAAATAAAGCATAGAATCAAAATCAAAATACAAATATACATAATATTTTCTCCCCTATATCCCTCCATCTCCACCTCCCACTAACTACCCCAAAGAAAAAGAAAGAAAGAGTTCAATTCATATAACAACCAACCAATGTGACCATGTTTGGTTCAACCCCAGTAAAGGGAGAAAAATGTGCTACATACCTTAACAAAGAAGGGATCATTATCACATCATCTTTTCCAACTGGATAGAAGACCTCATTTCCAAATGCCACCATTGAATCTTTAAATCAGTAATTTTCCCAAGTAATTGCCAAACATTTTCTCAACAAAGCAAGTGCTAAACTTAAAAACACAATTTGAAACTTCACTAATTTTAATTCCAAACTCAATTTTTTAAATATAACCCAATAAAAATACCACAGGATCAAATGAAATTTTGAATTTAAATAAACCTTCTAAAAATTCCATAATTCTATTCTGTTATGAGCCCATAGGTCCCCAAAACCTGCAGCAATAGATATTCACCAAGACAAACAGTTACTTAAACAAAAATTGTTAATTATCTTTAAACATAAAAACAGAATCAAACTTTAACTTATCTCTATTAAGTTAACTAAACCCAACTTAACCTCCTTCTAATTCTAAGCACATGTGTATGTGATGTGTATGTAAATGTAAGAAAAGTTATTTGGTTCACAGTTCAATCTCACTTCTCATTCTTCCAAGTTCTTATACTGGGCACAGAATTTAACATTTATAAAGTTCACCAGGCTTTGGTGCTCGAAAGGTAAATGTTTACCACTCAGGAAGGTTCTTGTAGGTTTGCAGAGAGAGATTTGTTGTTCCAGGTTTTCCACAACTGAGGTACCACCATTAGTCACCTCAATGACTTGCTGATGGAACTTGCCCCATCAGGGTTCTCCAGATGATAACCTCTTTCTTTCAGGCTTTCACAGAGTTCCTTTCTGTTCCCCTTATTCAAAGAGAAACATCAGACAAATAGCACTTTCAGCCATCCGCCGCTCTGGAGTTTGTTTCAGTTCCAACAAACTTTTCCTGCTTGCTTCAGGTGTGTCTGTCTGTCTTTCTCACTCTCTCTCCCCTCCAACTAACAGAAAGCCCATGTGACTCTCTCACTTGCAAAACTCCTGACCTTCTCCAGCAAACAATAGGATTTAGTGGTCTTGGACAAGCTGTTGTCTTTAGGTAAACAAAAACCCAGGAGTTACCTTTCTGTGCACTCTGATAAAACTCTTGCAAAGAGCTTTTAACAGCCAGAGTGTCTCCTGCTTGTTGGTTTCATTATGTCATTTCAATTAGCAGCTGCTAGTGAAATGTGCACAGCATTCTCCATAGTTTCTGTAAAATCACTGAATATGAATTATTCAGTATTTCAAATAAGATCTGTTTTAAAGTGTGTGTATGTATGTCTCTCTCTTTGGCTTGGCTTCGCGGACGAAGATTTATGGAGGGGGTAAATGTCCACGTCAGCTGCAGGCTCGTTTGTGGCTGACAAGTCCGATGCGGGACAGGCAGACACGATTGCAGGGTAAAATTGGTTGGTTGAGGTTGGGTGTTGGGTTTTCCCTCCTTTGCCTTTTGTCAGTGAGGTGGGCTCTGCGGTCTTCTTCAAAGGAGGTTGCTGCCCGCCAAACTGTGAGGCGCCAAGATGCACGGTTTGAGGCGATATCAGCCCACTGGCGGTGGTCAATGTGGCAGGCACCAAGAGATTTCTTTAGGCAGTCCTTGTACCTTTTCTTTGGTGCACCTCTATCACGGTGGCCAGTGGAGAGCTCGCCATATAACACGATCTTGGGAAGGCGATGGTCCTCCATTCTGGAGACTCTAATTTTACCATGTATTTGGCCGACTGCGGACCCGGCGCCACCAAGGCAGCTGACCAGGTACCCACAACAGCAACCGATGCTACTGACCCGGTACCCACTGATGCTGCCGACCAATGACCCAACGCTGCCGACCAGGGACCCGCTGCCACCGACCGCCCCACCACCGATGGCAAGCAGCGACCCCCAACACTTAGCGTTGGCTGGCCAACACTCCCAGCAGGCTTCAGGTAGCAACACCTTGATGCTGTCTCTTCAGGACCAACTGTCTGCGTGACATCATCATGCAGGACTCCACTTTCCCCATTACAAGTCTCTGCATCAGTAGCCCTCAACCAGGATTTCCCCCAACCCCTCATAAAAGCAATGGAACTTATTAAAGTGCATGGACACTATACCAATTGCTTATTTGACTCGGGGTCAACTGACAGTTTTATCCGCCCAGACCTAGCCCACCGTTGTGGACTGGCTATTCTCCCCAATGCACAGAGAATTTCATTGGCGAGCAGATCGCACTCAACTGGGGTAAAGGGGTACTGTGTGGCGACCCTGAAAGTCCAGGGCATCATGTTCACAGTCTTCAAACTATTAGTCCTTCTCCAATTGTGCGCCCCTGCTCAGCTGGGACTGGATTTTCAGTGCCAGCTTCAAACCGTTTCCCTGCACTTTGGGGGGCCTCACGCTCCACTCTCTGTCTGTAACCACTCCACCCTGGAAGCCTCCTGCCAGTGGCAGCCCGAACCACCCATCCCGCGGCCTCACCTGTAGTCTCTCCACCTTCCGAGTTGCTCCGCCAGCGCTTTTCGCAAACCTCACCCCTGGCTGTAAGCCTGTGGCCACCAAAAGCTGGCAATATAGTTATGAAGACAGGAAATTTATCGCAAGTGAGGTGCGCAGACTGCTGGACGAGGGCATTCTCGAACCTAGCTCGAGTCCATGGAGGGCCCAGGTGGTGGTTGTTAAAAATGGGGAGAAGTTGCAGATGGTGGTTGACTACAGCCAGACAATCATCCACAGATCACGGATGTGGTGAATCAGATCGCCCAATATTTCCCACCATTGACTTACATTCATCTTATCATCAGCTCCCAATCTGCCGAGAAGACACTTTTCACAGCCTTCAAAGTGAATGGGTGGCTGTATCAATTCCCCAGGGTACCCTTTTAGGTCACAAATGGTGTCGCGGTCTTCCAGCGGGAAATGGATTGGATGGTGGACCAGAACAGGCTGACTGCTACTTTCCTGTATCTGGACAATGTCACCATCTGTGGCCATGACACGAAGGATCATGATGCCAACCTTGAGAAATTTTTTCAGACTGCAATTCGGCTAAACCTGACCTACAATTTTGACAAGTGTGTTTTCCGGACCATTCGGCTCGCAATTCTGGGTTGTGTGGTGGAGAACAGGGTGGTCATGCCGGATCCTGACCGCTTACATCCCCTCATGGACTTGCCGCACCCACCCACACCCAGAAGGCACTCAGACGCTGCCTGGGCTTTTTCTCTTACTATGCCCAATGGGTTCCACACTATGCCGACAAGGCATGGCCACTCATCAAGACCACCTCCTTCCCCCTGTCAAGTGAAGCCAGAGTGGCCTTCGACAACATCAAATCGGACATCACTGCTCCAACGCTGCACACCATCAATGAGTCCATTCTGTTCCAAGTCAAGAGCGATGTGTCCGACTTTGCACTGGCAGCCACTTTGATCCAGGCCGGCCGGTCGGTAGCCTTCTTCTCCAGAACCCTCCAGAGTCCTGAGAGCCGACACTCCTCTGTCGAGAAGGAGACTGAGGCCATAGTTGAAGCAGTACGTCGTTGGAGAAACTACCTCACAGGCAGGCGCTTTACACTGCTGACTGACCAACGCGCAGTCTCCTTCATGTTTAGCAATACTCAGTGAGGCAAGATCAAGAATGACAAAATCGCCAGGTGGAGAATCGAATGACTGCTCTTTTTAATTTTTTTTATTTATTTTTATTATTTTTCACTCTATAAACCATATTGACCAAGTTACATACAGACATTTTTCTTCTTAAATATATAGTGTTGTTTTCTCCCCCTTTTTCCCCCTCCCTTCCCTCCCACCCTCACTCCCTTTCCCATTTATTTAAAGTTCAATCTATAAGATACATTAAACCCGTTAAACAATGTTGTCACTTAATAAAAATAAACAAGAAATTTTACTGAGTCAGTTCTTTTCGTTATGTTCTCCTTCTGTCATTTTAGGTGGTGGAAGTCCACGGTAGGATTTCTCTATTGTGTTTCATGTATGGCTCCCATATTTGTTCGAATATTGTAATGTTCTTTCTTAAATTATATGTTATTTTTTCTAATGGAATACATTTATTTATTTCTATATACCATTGTTGTATTCTCAAGTTGTCTTCTAATTTCCAGGTTGACATAATACATTTTTTTGCAACAGCTAGGGCTATCATAACAAATCTTTTTTGTGCTCCATCCAGATCGAGTCCAAATTCTTTATTTCTTATATTACTTAGGAGGAAGATCTCTGGGTTTTTTGGTATATTGCTTTTTGTGATTTTATTTAATATCTGGTTTAGATCTTCCCAAAATTTTTCCACTTTCTCACATGTCCAAATTGCATGAATTGTTGTTCCCGTTTCCTTTTTACAGCGAAAACATCTGTCTGATACTGTTGGGTCCCATTTATTTAACTTTTGAGGTGTGATGTATAGCCTGTGTATCCAGTTATATTGTATCATATGTAACCTCGTGTTTATTGTATTTCTCATAGTTCCGGAGCATAGCTTCTCCCATGTTTCATTCTTTATCTTTATGTTTAGATCTTTTTCCCATTTTTGTTTAGGTTTACCGTTTGTTTCCTCGTTCTCCTTTTCTTGCAGTTTGATGTAGATGTTTGTTACAAATTTTTTAATTATCATTGTGTCTGTAATCACATATTCAAAATTTCTTCCTTCTGGTAACCTCAGACTGTTTCCTAATTTGTCCTTCAAGTAGGTTTTCAGTTGGTAGTATGCAAACATTGTATTGTGAGTTGTACTATATTTATCCTTCATTTTTTCAAATGATAATAATTTATTTCCCGAAAAACAATTTTCTTTTGATCCCTCTTTTCACCCATTCTCTGAAGGAAAGATTATCTATTGTGAAAGGGATTAGTTGATTTTGCGTCAATATTAGTTTTGGTAGTTGGTAATTTGTTTTATTCCTTTCTACGTGAATCTTCTTCCAAATGTTGAGCAGATGATGCAATACCGGTGAATTCCTACGTTGCACCAATTTTTCATCCCATTTATATAGTATATGTTCAGGTATCTTCTCCCCTATTTTATCTAGTTCTAATCTAGTACAATCTGGTTTTTCCCTTGTTTGATAAAAATCTGATAGGTATCTTAATTGTGCGGCTCTATAATAATTTTTAAAGTTTGGTAGTTGTAAGCCTCCTTGCTTGTACCATTCTGTTAATTTATCTAGTGCTATCCTCGGTTTCCCCCCTTTCCATAAAAATTTCCTTATTATTTTCTTTAACTCCTTGAAGAATTTCTCTGTTAGGCGTATTGGTAATGACTGAAATAGGTATTGTATCCTTGGGAAAATGTTCATTTTAATACAGTTTATCCTTCCTATTAGTGTTAGTGGTAAGTCTTTCCAATGCTCTAAGTCGTCTTGTAATTTTTTCATTAATGGATGGTAATTGAGTTTATATAGATGGCCGAGGTTTTTATTTAGTTGTATACCTAGGTATCGCATTGCTTGCGTTCGCCATCTAAATGGCGATTCTTTCTTAAACTTTGAGAAATCCGCATTATTCATTGGCATTGCTTCACTTTTATTTGTGTTGATCTTGTACCCTGACACTTCTCCATATTCCTTCAATTTCCTATGTAATTCTTTTATTGATATTTCTGGTTCTGTTAAGTATATTATAACGTCATCTGCAAATAGACTGATTTTATATTCCTTCTCTTTTATTTTTATCCCTTTTATTTTATTTTCTGTTCTTATCAGTTCTGCTAGTGGTTCTATAGCTAACGCGAACAGTGAGGGAGATAGTGGACATCCCTGCCTTGTTGATCTGCTTAAGTTAAATTGTTTTGATATATATGCATTTACTGTCACTTTCACCAATGGCCCCTTATATAATGCTTTAATCCAATTAATATATTTCTCTGGTAAGCTAAATTTTTGTAGTACTTTGAATAAATAATTCCATTCTGCTCTGTCAAAGGCCTTCTCTGCGTCTAAAGCAATCACTATTGTTTGAGTTTTATTTCCTTCTACTGCATGAATAAGGTTAATAAATTTACAGATATTGTCTGTTGTTTGTCTTTTTTTAATAAATCCAGTTCTAGATTTACTATTTTTGGTACATAGTCGGCTAATCTGTTTGCTAATACTTTAGCTATTATCTTATAATCTGTGTTAAGTAAAGATATTGGTCTATATGATGCTGGTGCAAGTGGATCTTTCCCTGTCTTTGGTATTACTGTAATTATTGCTGTTTTGCATGAATCTGGCATGCTTTGTGTTTTATCAATCTGATTGATTACTTCCAGAAGGGGAAGAATTAAATAGTCTTTAAATGTTTTATAGAATTTTATTGGGAATCCATCCCCTCCTGGTGTTTTATTGTTCGGTAGTTTTTTTTATTATCTCCTGTAATTCTTCTATTTCAAATGGTTTTATTAATTTATTTTGCTCCTCTGTTTGTAATTTCGGTAGTTCAATTTTAGTTAGAAATTCATCTATTTTGTCTTCTTTCCCTTCGTTTTCAGTTTGATATAGTTGCTCGTAGAATTCCCTGAAGTTTTCATTAATCTCCGTTGGATTATATGTAATTTGCTTGTCCTTTTTCCTTAATGCCAATACCATTCTTTCAGTTTGTTCTGTCTTTAGCTGCAATGCTAGAATTTTGTGTGTTTTTTCTCGTAGCTCATATTTCTGTTTTGTCTTCATTATGTTCTTCTCCACCTTATATATTTGTAGTGTTTCATATTTTATTTTTATCTGCCAATTCTCTTCTTTTAGTTGTATCTTCCTTTATTGCTAATTCTTTTTCTATATTTGTTATTTCCCTTTCCAACTGTTCTGTTTCCTGATTGTAGTCCTTCTTCATCTTAGTTACATAACTTATTATTTGCCCTCTGATGAACGCTTTCATTGCGTCCCATAGTATAAACTTATCTTTCACTGATTCCGTATTTATTTCAAAGTACATTTTAATTTGTCGTTCAATGAATTCTCTAAAATCCTGTCTTTTAAGTAGCATGGAGTTTAATCTCTATCTATACATTCTTGGTGGGATGTCCTCCAGCTCTATTGCCAATAACAGGGGTGAGTGATCCGATAACAATCTAGCTTTATATTCTGTTTTCCTAACTCTCCCTTGAATGTGGGCTGATAACAGGAATAGGTCTATCTTAGAGTATGTTTTATGTCTGCCCGAATAATATGAATATTCCTTTTCCTTTGGGTGTTGTTTCCTCCATATATCCAAAAGTTGCATTTCTTACATTGATTTAATTATAAATTTGGTTACTTTGTTCTTTCTGTTAGTTTTTTCCCCCCAGTTTTATCCATGTTTGAGTCCAGATTGAGGTTAAAATCCCCTCCTATTAGTATATTCCCTTGCGAGTCTGCTATCTTCAAAAAGATATCTTGCATAAATTTTTGATTTTCTTCATTAGGTGCGTATACATTGAGTAAATTCCAAAATTCTGAATATATCTGACATTTTATCATTACATATCTCCCTCTATGATCTATGATTTCCTCTTCTATTTTGATTGGTACATTTTTATTGATTAATATAGCTACTCCTCTGGCTTTTGAATTATATGATGCTGCTGTTACATGTCCTATCCAATCTCTCTTTAATTTCTTGTGTTTGTAAGGTAAAACATCATGAGATGGGAATGTGTAAGGAGTTACCCTGTACAGGGCTGTAACAAGAAGGGGAGGTGTCCTTGTACTCCTGTTAGGTAAAACATCATGAGATGGGAATGTGCAGGGCTGTAACAAGATGTGAATGCATCCTTGTACTTACAAGATAAGAGAGACATTGATGGATTGAGAGGCAGGAAGCTAGCAGGGAAAGGATAGCAACAGTTTTAGTCATTGGACAAGTAATGATATGATGATGTTCTAAGCACATATCCAAGGGTATAAAAAATCACCATTTTGCTGATAACGGCAGAATGCATTCTCCGACTAACATGGTTAGTCGCAAGTGTTACAATCCGGTAATAAAGAACAAAGAACCCTGATTTCGACTCAGCCTGGTGTTTGTCTCACTCATTCATGAACAAAGCAGACCTAACATGTTCCACTTCAGTTAGATGTGTTTCTTGTACGAATGCTATATCAATTTTTTTCTTTTTTCAGTAAATTTAAGAGTTTCTTCCTTTTGATTTGGTTATGTATTCCATTAATATTTAAAGTCATATCGTTCAACATAGCCATTTCATACTTTGTTTATCTTTCCTTTCCGTTTCCTCATCACCACCTTCCCTTCTTATCCATTTCTGCTTTCTTTTTTTGAACACATTATAAGACATTTCTAAAACATAAAATATTTCCACTATTCTCATATCTAAAATTCATTTAACCCCAATAGTCCCTCCCCTTTCTGAGTTGCCCTTTGTCCCTTGTTGGGCACCCACATCTCCCCTCTCCATTTGGATTTGTGAATTCACTCACAAGCGTCAACTGATTTCGCAGTGACTGTAATTCTTCCCCACCCAGCCCCCCCAGAAAAGATTTTAATCTTCATATATAACAAAGTTCACTCTCTTAATTCCCTCCTTATTTCCTTTCTTCCCCTTTTTAGTTCTTACCTATACTCTATTTTTTATATACCTACATACACACATACATATAGTTTGTTGTCATTTTTGTTCTTGTTACATCTCTTCATCTCTCTGTCTGTTTTGTCGTTGTTCTGCAAATTTTCGTGCTTCTTCCGGATCCGAGAATAGTCTGTTTTGCTGCCCCGGAATAACTATTTTAAGTACTGCTGGGTATTTTAACATAAATTTATAACCTTTTTTCCATAGGGTCATTTTTGCTGCATTAAACTCCTTCCTCTTCTTCAGGAGTTCAAAACTTATATCTGGATAGAAAAAAAATTTTTGACCCTTGTATTCCAGTGGTTTTTTGTCTTCTGTTATTTTCTTCATTGCCTTCTCCAATATATTTTCTCTTGTTGTATATCTTAGGAATTTTACTAGAATGGATCTTGGTTTTTGTTGTGGTTGTGGTTTAGGGGCTAATGTTCTGTGTGCCCTTTCTATTTCCAGTTCTTCCTGTAATTCTGGTCTTCCTAGGACCCTGGGGATCCATTCTTTTATAAATTCTTTCATATTTTTGCCTTCTTCATCTTCCTTAAGGCCCACTATCTTTATATTGTTTCTTCTATTATAATTTTCCATTATATCTATCTTCTGAGCTAACAGCTCTTGTGTCCTTTTAACTTTTTTTATCAGATTCTTCTAATTTCTTTTTTAAGTCATCTACTTCCATTTCTATGGCTGTTTCTCGTTCTTCCACCTTGTCTACTCTTTTTCCTATATCTGACATGATCATCTCTAATGTATTCACTTTTTCTTCTGTACTTTTTATTCTTCTTTTTGTTTCACTGAATTCTTGTGTCTGCCATTCTTTTACTGTTTCCATATATTCTTTAAAAATATATATATATATCCATGTACTTGCCCTTCCCTTCATCTTCCATTTCTCTGTGTTCTTCCTCTTCTTCTGAGTCCACTCCAGGATCTGTGTCCTTTACCTCTGTCTCTTCTGGTTTTCTTGTTGGGTTGTTTGTTTTATTTTGTTGGGTATTTTGTGTCGTTTTATTTTTATTATAAGTATCTTGATGTTGGTCTTCTTCCTCTGGGTTGGTCATCTGTTGTTTCTTTGATTTCTTATTTTTACTCTCTTCTTTCTTGCTCTCGTTATTTTAACATAACATAACATAACAATTACAGCACGGAAACAGGCCATTAGGCCCTTCTAGTCCGCACCGAACCAAACACCCCTTTCTTGTCCCACCTCCCTGCACAATGCCCATAAACCTCCATCTTCTTCTCATCCATATACCTGTCCAACCTTTTCTTAAATAATACAATTGACTCCGCCGCCACTATTTCTCCCGGAAGATCATTCCACACGGCTACCACTCTCTGAGTAAAGAAGTTCCCCCTCATGTTACCTCTAAACCTCTGCCCCTTAATTCTTAACTCATGTCCTCTTGTTTTAATCTTTCCTCCTCTTAACGGAAATAGTCTATCCACATCCATTCTGTCTATCCCTTTCATAATCTTAAATACTTCTATCAAATCCCCTCTCAACCTTCTACGCTCCAAAGAATAAAGACCTAATCTGTCCAATCTCTCCCTATACTCTAGATGCTTAAACCCAGGTAACATTCTGGTAAACCTTCTCTGCACTCTCTCCACTCTGTTTATATCCTTCCTATAATTAGGCGACCAGAACTGTACACAGAACTCCAAATTAGGCCGCACCAACGTCTTATACAATCTCAACATCACCTCCCAACTCCTATATTCCATGCAATGATTGATAAAGGCCAGCATACTAAAAGCCTTCTTCACCACCCTATTCACGTGAGTTTCTACCTTCAGGGAACGATGTACCGTCACTCCTAAATCTTTCTGCTCTTCTGTATTCCTCAATGCTCTCCCATTTACCACGTATGTCCTATTCTGATTCTTCTTACCAAAATGAAGCACCTCACACTTATCAGCATTAAATTCCATCTGCCATTTTTCAGCCCACTTTTCTAAGCAGCCCAAATCCCTCTGCAATCCTTGAAAACCTTCTTCATTATCCACTATTCCACCTATCTTAGTATCGTCTGCATATTTACTAATCCAATTCACCACCCCATCATCTAGATCATTAATGTATATAACGAACAATAATGGGCCCAATACAGATCCTTGAGGCACACCACTGGTCACCGGCCTCCAACCTGACAGACAATTATCCACTACCACTCTCTGGCCTCTCCCTTTCAGCCAATGTTCAATCCATTTGACTATCTTAAAATTTATACCTAAAGACTGCACCTTCCTAACTAACCTTCCATGTGGTACCTTATCGAAGGCCTTACTGAAGAAGTCCATATAGACAACATCCACTGTGCTACCCTCATCCACATTCCTAGTCACCTCTTCAAAAAATTCAATCAGATTGGTCAAACATGACCTTCCTCCCACAAATCCATGTTGAGTGCTCCTGATCAGACCCTGTCTATCCAGATGTTTATAAGTACTATCTCTAAGAATTTTCTCCATTAATTTACCTACCACAGACGTCAAACTTACAGGCCGATAGTTGCCAGGCTTCCTCCTTGAACCCTTTTTAAATAACGGAACCACATGTGCAATGCGCCAATCCTCCGGCACTATCCCCATATCTAATGACATTTGGAAAATTACCACCAGAGCCTCTGCTATTTCCTCCTTCACTTCTCTCAATGTCCTGGGGAAGATCCCGTCTGGTCCCGGAGACTTATCCACCTTTATATTCTTCAAAAGCCTTAAAACTACACCTTTTGTAATCTCTATATTCCCCATATTTACCCAATTTGCTTTTTTTTATCTCACATCTCCCAATATCCTTCTCCTTAGTGAATACCGAAGAAAAGAAACTGTTCAATATCGCCCCCATTTCTCTAGGCTCCACATACAGTTTTCCGCTCTGATTTTCTAAGGGACCAATTTTGTCTCTAGCTGTTCTCTTACCATTAACATATTTGTAGAACTCTTTTGGATTAGTTTTCACCCTGCTTGCCATAGTTTTCTCGTACCTTCTTTTAGCTTTCCTAATTCCTCTCTTAAGATTCCTCTTACATTCAATGTATCTTTCAAACATCTCCTTAACTCCATGCTTCTTATATCTAATGTACGCCTCCCTTTTTCTTCGAACCAAGTTTCCAATATTCCTTGAAAACCACGGCTCTCTCAAACCTTTTGCCCCTCCTTTTAACCTAACAGGAACATAAAGCTTTTGCACTCTCAAAATCTGATCTTTAAAAGACTTCCATCTCTCTACTACATCCTGCCCATAAAACAAATTGTCCCAATGCACACCCTGCAAGTCCTTTCGCATCTCCTCAAATCTAGCTTTTCCCCAATCAAAAACCTCAATCCTTGGCCCTGATTTCTCTCTTTCCATAATGACATTGAAGCTGATGGCATTATGATCACTGGACCCGAAGTGCTCGCCAACACTAACCTCCGTCACTTGACCCATCCCATTTGCCAACAGTAGATCTAACACTGCTCCTTCTCTGGTCGGCACCTCTACATATTGTTGTAAAAAACTATCTTGCACACATTTCACAAACTCTAACCCATCCAGTCCTTTCACAGAATGTGTTTCCCAATCTATATGTGGAAAATTAAAATCTCCCATAATTACAACCCTGTGCTTATCACAAATATCTACTATCTCCCTACAGATTTGCTCCTCTAGGTCTCGGTCCCCTCCGGGTGGTCTATAATACACCCCTACAAGTGTAACTCTCCTTTCCTACTCCTCAGTTCCACCCAAATAGCCTCCGTGGATGTGCCCTCTAAACTATCCTTCCTAGGCACCGCTGTAATATTTTCCCTGACAAACAATGCAACCCCACCTCCTCTTGCCCCTCCGACTCTATCATACCTAAAACAACGAAACCCAGGGATATTCAGTTGCCAATCACATCCCTCCTGCAACCATGTCTCACTAATCGCTACCACATCATACTTCCAAGTATCAATCCACACCTTCAGCTCATCCACCTTTTTTACAATACTCCTGGCATTAAAATATATGAATTTCAGAGATTTCCCAATTTTTAATCCCTGTTTTCCCTCATCTTTAATAACAACATTATTTACTTTTCCTGCCAATTGCCCTTCATCTTCTTCCAGAGCATTTCCCTTCTCTATCACCTGCCCATCCATATTCAAATACTTACTACAAACTTTCTTTGTTTGCATTCTAACCTTCTCCTTACTGCTCTGTACTATTTTGTTCCCTCCCCCCAACCATTCTAGTTTAAGAGTAGCCCTAGCAAATACCTCTGCCAGGATTCTGGTCCCCCTGGGATTTAAGTGTAACCCGTCCTTACTGTACAGGTCACATCTCCCCCAAAAAAGGTCCCAGTTATCCAGAAACTTAAAACCCTGCCCCTTACTCCACCCCTTCAGCCACGTGTTAATCCTCCACCTCATTCTATTTCCTCTTGCTGTTGTGTTGTAGTTGTCTGTTTCAGCTGTGGAGATCAACTCCTCAGTTGGTCCCACCTCCCATCAGTGTTATTTTTGTCTTGCGCATTGTCTTTCCTTCTTCTTTTCTTCCCGTTGTTTTTGGTTTTTCTTTCTTCACTGCCATTTTCTCCACACTTTTACTTTCACTTTGTTTTGGTTTTTATGTTTGTGCCTTTGCTTTTTCTTACTTTTCTGGAGAGGGCTGGAGATCCCCTACCGGCCACTATTCCATCACGTGACTCCTCCAATGACTCTGCTCCATGAGAACCGCATTATGTCTACGTTGAGTACCCGGTCAGACGAGAGGACATAGTCTCAGTAAGGGACCGAGCCCAAGCCAGATCAGGCGCAGCAGTCCCTTTATCCCAACTTCCCCCTATTCCTTTTCCCCCAGGTCATGTGCTTGAACAGAGGGACCAACACCACACCACTAGCTCAGGCGACACTGTCGACAACGCCTTTGGCGAATTGAGCGAAGCAGTGGCCACACCTTACAGGCCTGCTGGCGACATGACTCCAGTGACCCCAATCCCGGCACCACAGTGGTCACGCCAGATGGTCAGGCCCCCTGACCAGTACAGCCCCAAACCTCCAACAACCCTGGGATCAGTTCTCAAAGAAGGGGTGAATGTGATGGTACAGATTCTATCACCAATGTGTATATGTACAGATAGTAGTGTAAGATGACTGTGATTGGCTGATAGTGTAGCCACACCTACTGGCAGGTCTTAAAGGATTGCTCCTAGCCAGACCAGGTCAGTATCCCAAATACATCACAAATATTCTATTATACCTCCCCTCCTTTAAAGCAATTTTAATTCTGTTAAAATTCAATAACTAAAATGTCTTTAAAATCACTAAAGATACATTTCACAATATATACGTTATAATAAAGTAACAATGTTGAGAGCAGTTTGTACATGATCAATTTTAACATCTTGACAATCTGCTATATATTTGAACCTCTGTTGTGAATAATCTGCAGATCATATTCTTGTAATATCAATCTCCAGTTTAACAATCTTCTGTTCTTGTTCATTTTATTCAAAAACACCAGAGGATTGTGGTCAATAAATATCACTATTGGTTCCTGAGAGGTACTGAGATACACATCGAAATTCTGCAGAGCAAACACGATAGACAACAGTTCTTTTCCAATAGTGGAATATTTCCTTTGATGATCTTTGCAATTTTTTGAAAAGTAGGCAACTGGATGGTCAATTTCATTGTTTTTGCAATAAAACTGAACCTGCTGCTCCCTCACTAGCATCCACTGCTACAGAAAAAGGTTTATCCAAAGTCAGATTTAACACAGGATAATGGCATAGCATCTCCTTTAAATTTTCTAAAGCTGTCTGACACTCTTTAATCCAAATTTCTCCCCTTTCTTCAAAAGGTTGGTTAAAGGAAGAGCAACCCCAGCAACATTTCTGCAAAACTTCCTGTCATATCCTGCCATTCCTAAAAACCTTCTCACTGCTTTCTTGCCCTTGGAAGTAGGAAACTCAGAAACTGCATTCACCTTGGCTTGAATAGGTGCAACTTTGCCATAGCCAACTACATAACACAAGTATGTTACCATGGCATTTGCAAATTGACTCTTTGCTAAATTAAGTTAAGTTTGCTTTGGATAATCTTGCAAACAATTTGTCCAATTCTTTCAAATGTTCTTCCCATGTATCAAGTTTTGTGACCAAGTCATCAATATAAGCATCTTTATGTGTTAACCCTTGGATTACCAAATTAATCATTCTTTGAAATGTTGCAGGGGCATTTTCATGCCAAAAGGTAGCACATTATACTCACATAAACCAGATGGAGTAACAAAAGCTGAAATATTCTTTCCTCTCTCACTTAAAGCCACACACCAGTAACCCTTCAACAAATCCAACTTAGTAAGAAATTTAGCTTTTCCAATTTTATCAATACAGTCATCTATTCTCAGAATAGGATAAGCATTTGTTTTAGTTATTGAATTAACCTTCCTGTAATCTGTACAGAACCTAACAGTTCCATCTGGTTGTAGTACCAGAATACAAGAACTCCAATCTGAGTTCGAAGGTCTAATAATGTCATTTCTCAACATATATTCCACCTCCTGATCCACGATTTTACCCTTCTGAATGTTTATTCTATATGGGCAGTTTTATGGGATTTGCTCCTCCGACATCCACACAAATCACCTCTGCTCTCTTACTTTCCTCCCTCTCAATTTTCAACCTAACTTAAACTGTCTTTAAGTTAACTCGAACTCATATATCCTTTTCTGCCTGATATTTCCTCTTTCTCAGACTCTTTTCATTGTTTTTTAACCTCTTCTCTTTGCCTTTCAGATTCTTCTATTTGCTTTACAGCTTCGTCTGCCTGATATTTCTTGTTTCTCAGCCTCCTCTCTTTGCGTTTCAGCTTGGTCAGACTCAAGTCTCTGTTTCTCAGCCTCCAACACCCTTTTTTTTCTTCTTCCATCCTCAATTTCTCCAATTCCAATTCACCAGATCTATCTTCTGGAAAATCTTCAGCCTTTCTGAACAAATTTACCCTCACCTATATATTTCATTATAATCCTCTGAATTTGTACTTTCCTCATCAGATTTAATGCCTTAGAAATAACCATCAGTTCTTCTTTTCTCTTGCTCTTGAGCTCTGCAAGTGAAGGTTGTGACAGAAATTTATCAACATCTATTGCTGCTGTTTTTCACACTCAAGTTTTAAATTAGCTTGTAAGAAAAAAACCAATTGACTAATAACCAACAAAACTCGTGTTCAATCAACTGGACGAGTCCCCATAAAATGTTTCAAGCCCAAAGGACCCCAAAACCCAGCAGCAATAGGCATTCACCAAGACAAGTAGTTACTTAAAAAATTGTTTTTAATTATCTTTAAACATAAACAGAATCAAACTAACTCATCTCTATTAACTTAACCCCCTTCTAATTCTAAGCGCACGTGTATGATGTGTGTGTAAATTTAATAAAAGTTATTTGGTTTACATTTCAATCTCACTTCTCCTTCTTCCAAGTTCTCTGGTTGCAGGCAATTCTTATACTGTGCACAGAATTTAACATGTATAAAGTTCACCAGGCTTTGGTGCTCGAAAGGTAAATGTTTACCGCTCAGGAAGGTTCTTTGAAGGTTTGCAGAGATTTGTTGTTCCAGGATTTCCACATCTGAGGTACCACCATTACTCACCTCAATGTCTTGCTGATGAAGCTTGCCCCATCAGATGATAACCACAGAGTACCTTTCTGTTTGACATTCCAAGAGAAACATCAGATAGCACTTCCAGCCATCTGCCACTCTGGAGTTTGTTTCAGTTCCAACCAGCTTCTCCTGCTTGTTTCAGCTGTGCCTGTCTCCTTCTGCCAGAAAGCCCATGTGACTCTCTCACTTGTGAAGTGCCACGTGAAAACCCCTGACCTTCTCCAGCAAATAGGAGTTAGTCTTCTTGATCAAGCTGTTGTCTTTCGGTAAACAGAATCTGGGTCAATTGTAACATTCAGCTCCATCCACATATTTTCTGACCCATCCTTCCACCTCTTCATCCAGGTCATTTATAAAAAAAGACCACAAGTCCCAAAAAAACCCTGCTGAGCTCCACTAGTCTCAATTTGCTATTTTCTAATCCTCTGGCACCTCCCCTGCAGCCAAATTACCTAACAAGTGCGCTTTAAAACTAAAGTTATTATTTTTGCAATATTTTTCAACTGTTGAGCAAAAATACAAAAAGAACCAGTTTTAAAAATTTCTTTGGTTATCGATTTTTAAAATTAGCATGCCAAATAACTGGTAGAGTTTGACTGCTAGTCCTCTTTAAAGCACAGGGATTCAGAGTATGGTACATTAGCATAGCCTTAGGGTTTAAGTCCCCTTCTGCATTACCTCCTAATAAAAGGGGAAGATGATCTTTCGAAGCTTTGTGTTTTAGTTGAGATGCTTCATCTTTAGCGAAAAGGTTCTGTTGTCATTCTTTTCTGAAATAGGCCTGTTTCATCAACATTAAATATTTGCCTATCATCGTAATTGCCTTCTTTAACAATTTTCAGGAAATTTGGCAGCATTTTTAAAATCAGCATTAGCAGATTTAATTCTTACCTTGTGTAAAGCTGTCAAACCAACCTAAACTTGCAGCAAGTTTCTGTTTCCCCTTGAAATTTATTTTCTTGGACCAGGACACTAGGACAAGGGATTTTTTCAACCGCTTTCAGCTGTGCAACAGTGGCACAGAGAGAAATGTCACTAAAGGTAAGGAAGAAATGTCGAGAGATGGGAGGGAGTTACCTGAAACAAGGACATTCGTCACGCTAAATTAACGTCGAGTGAATTTATTTTCCAACCTGTATGATCAGTTCAGCTCCAAAAAAATTTCAGATAAATGAGGATTTCTGATTTGTTTCTGGTATCCTCATTTATCCGAGGGGAGGGGGTGTGTGTGGCACAGTACGTATACGGGTACACATATTTGTGTGTATCTACTCACATATACGCATATTTTTTATAAAGAAAGCAAATGTAACACTGACGTTCATTACAAGAGGAATAGAATATAAGAGCAGGGATGTGATGCTGAGGCTCGAAAAGGCACTGGTGAGACCTCACTTGAAAGTGCTGTGAGCAGTTTTAGGCTCCTCATTTAAGAAAAGATGTTCTGATGAGAAGGTTCAGAGGAGGTTCACTAGGATGATTCCAGGTATGAGAAGTGTCTGACAGTTCTTGGCCTGTATTCATTGGAGTTTAGAAGAATAAGTAGATGTTGAAAGGTTGTTTTCCATGTGGGAGAGTCTAGGGCAAGAGGGCACAACTTCAGGATTGAAGGGTGACTTAGAACCTTATTCCACTTAGAACAGTGATGCAGAGATATTTCTTCAGCCAGAGGGTGGTAAATCTGTGGAATTTGTTGCTACTGGAGGTTGTAGAGGCCAAGTATTTGGGTGTATTTAAGGCAAAGAATGATAAGTTCTTGATTAGCCAAGCATCAAACATTCTGGGAGAGGGCCAGACAGTGGGGCAATAGATCGTCAGAAATGGTGCAGTAGACTCGATGGGCTGAACAGCCTATTTCTGCCCCTATGTCTTATGTCTAAATTTAAGAATTTTAAATTTAATAAACCAAAAGGTTCATGCATCTTTCGTTGCTCAAGGACTAAACGATGTCATCTGCTTTCAGAGAACAACTTCAAAATGTTTAAATTTACTAATTAAATTGACAAACTTTGAAACTTAAGTCACAAACCAGTAACATCCAAGCAGCTTTAAGGAATTTTGAACTGACAGCCAAATATTTAGGACCCCTGTCCTTGGCAAGATTCCTGACCATGAATAGCACATTTCATGAAAGAAACAACCTTGTATTTCACTGAAACTTTTAATCTAGATAAAAGTGATTTTACACATCTAAAACTTAGATTCATGTTCTTTATTCAGAAAGTAAGTCGACAAATACTGTACCCACCATGCCAGCCTTCGACAACATGGCATTAGACATGATACTCGAATATTAAATAAAACTTTTTACATGTCTCATGGATGCAACACATCTGGTCTAATCCGGGAATAGCCAAGTGCATCTGTGCAATTTTTTTTACTGAATTAACCCAAGCTTCTTCTTCAGTGACTCTGGCATCTCAGGTGGTGGTGGACGAGGGAGCCTGAAGTAAACCTTAACCGAGTCATAGATAAACCACTGCAAAGCGGTCAATGTCCCGATCATAATGATACGGGCAAACAATCCTTTCCACACTCCTGCAAAACAAAACATACAGTCACCACATCTTGAACTGGGATATTTATGCAACATCTCGAAAGAAGAATATTGCTTACCGACAGGTCCAAGCTTCTTCAAAACCTGAACAGCAGAGCTACCTTTTTCCTTGTTCAGCACAGACACCACAGAGTCAGCAGGGTGAGATACAATAGCACAAAACACACCAGCTGCAAAGAACAGAAAGGTTAACAGATCTACAGATACCAAGGATTCAGAGAAATTGTTTTCAAAAGTACTGAAACATTGGGGACAAAACGTGTTTTCACATTGGAAGTACCCCAATAAGTTTGCTTTACAACAGAACATCATGGTTTTAATCAATCCAATTCTCTTCTGCATTGGGAGCCAGCTGCAAAGAGCAACTTGAGAGGAAATTTAAATTAATTGACACCCTGCAAGATGCTCCCTCAACCAAGCCCTGAGAAGACAGACTCTGGACAAGTACTGCGACATGGAATAGAGTTAGCTCCATTAGCAAAGCTTTCTCTTCCCCTCAAAAACTATTTAAACTCCCTTTAGAAAGTTGCCTGCAAATCTTTCACCACCGTTTTTAGAACATACACGCACCAGACATTAATGGTCTATAGAACATTTATGCTGTGTGGTATTTAAAATATGCTTCCAAACCAATTTTCTTACCAATATAGCCAGCAATAAAGGTCACCACCAGCTGCTCTGCCTTGCTACAATCATCTCGGGGTTTGGGCACCACATATCTGTACAATGCTTCCACTGTGCGCTCAAAGCAAGCAAACTTCATCATTGTGTAGGGAATCTGTCTCATCCAAAGAGGAGCAACACCTTTATAGAATCTGTTGAACAAAAGTACGAATCAATCTATTGAATACAGGAGGATTCAACGTGGAGAAGACAACATGGAATATTTTGTAAAGTCCAAAGTCCACTCCAAATTCCTCATTCTGAAAAGTTTCAGATAAATTCCAGAAATTTTCTAATTAATCTTTTTTTGTTCACATCCTTTAGATCACGTCTCTCTTCTGAATTAACTCAGAAATTTAAACTACAGAACATATAGAAATAGCCAGTCATTAAATTTTCAGCATTGCAATTTTTCTCTCCCATCTTCCAAAAGGAGGCAGTGAATCACATCAAGTCTTCTGGAAGCTTATCTTTGATTTATGCTCAAACATATGCTACCAAATGCCATCAGGGGGCGCCAGCTGTAAACAATCACTGACAAAAGCCACTCTACACTGAAGTCCTGGTTCCGAAATGTTGGCCCTCCAAACTTTAGAGAGCATTATATAAAACCCAACACCCAACCCCAACCAACCAATTTTCCCTTGCAACCACGTCTGCCTGTCCCGCATCGGACTTGTCAGCCACAAACGAGCCTGCAGCTGACGTGGACATTACCCCTCCATAAATCTTCGTCCGCGAAGCCAAGCCAAAGAGAGATAACCATATACAGCACAGAACAGGCCAGTTTGGCCCTACCAGTCCCTGCCGGAACAAATCCCCACCCTCCTCATCCCACTGACCAGCACCTGGTCCATACCCCTCCAATCCTCTCCCCTCCATGTAATTATCCAGTCTTATATAACCATTTACAGCACAGAACAGGCCAGTTTGGCCCTACTAGTCCATGCTGGAACAAATCCCCACCCTCCTCGTCCCACTGACCAGCACCTGGTCCATACCCCTCCAATCCTCTCCCCTACAGCACAGAACAGGCCAGTTTGGCCCTACTAGTCCATGTCATTAGCAATAAGTTAGCAACAAGCCCCATGCTCCAGTTTTAAATTTGTAATCAAACAATTCACCCGTAATTAATATTCACGTTCTAGATTTTTATTCAAGATTATTTGTGTATATTTTAGTTTGACCATGTAGAAATTACAGCACTTTTTAGGGCACCATAATATTAGAGTTGTCATGTTTACTACTTGGTTACATATTATTGCCTGCAATGACTGCTTAAAGTCTGTGATTCACAGACATCACCAGGTGCGGAGCATCTTCCCTGCCAGAGCTCTCCTGCAGCCACCTTCAGCTCCTGCTTGTTTCAAGGGCTTGTCCAGTTAAGTTTTCTCTTCAGCATATAGAAGGCATGCTTCATTGGATTAATTTGACCATTCAAGAATTTTCCAGTTTTTGAAATACACCTTTGTTGTTTTAGTGGTTTGTTAGGGATCATTGTCTTGCTGGAGGATGAAGCGCCGTCCAATGAGTTTGGAGGCATTTGCTCAAACTTGAGGAGATGTTTCTGTCCACCTCAGAATTCATTTTTCTTAAGCCATCAGCAGTTACAACATCAATGAAGATAAGTGCCCCAGTACCAGTCCTACATGCCCAGGCCATAACACCCCCACCATCATGTTTCACAGATGAGGTGGTACGCTTTGGATCTTGGGCAGTTCCTTTACACCTCCACACTTTGCTTTTGCCATGACTTCGATATAGGTTAATCTTGGTCTCATAGGTCCACAAGAATTTTTTCAAAATCCTGCAGGCTTTTTTAAATAGTTTATGGCAAACTAATCTGGCCATCCTTTTTCTGTGACTAACTAGCTGTTTGCATCTTACAGTGTAGCCTCTGTATTTCTGTCCACGAGGTCTTCTGAGGACAGTATCATTCACATATCCCCACCTGCCTCCTGAAGAGTGTTTCTGATCTGTTGGGACAGGAGTTTGGGGATTTGTCTTCATTATGATGAGAATTCTTATGTCATCAGCAGAGGAGATTTCCCGGAACACCAGGCCCTTGGTGATTACCAACACCCTAAAGTTTGGGCGGTGTCTCGCACTGTTTTATTCTTGTTTTTCAACTCAATGGCTTTTATGACTTTCATTGACAAAACTCTAGTTGCCACTTTACAGCATGAGAACCAAAGATTCCAAAGGTGATCAAAAGAAGCAAGCCTAGCTCTTATACCTGCACCAATGAAGCAATTAAACATTCCGAGTTCTCACAAACACCCGCGAAGCCAAATGTCTCAAATCTTACAGTGTCCTGAAATGAGGGGGTCTATGTATTAAAAAAAAAGTGCTGTAATTTCTACATGGTCAAACCAAAACGTTTTCAAATAACCTTGAATAAAATCTGGAATGTGCACTTTAATCACATGAATTGTTTGATTATAAACTGCAGCACAAGAGCAAAGGAAGGAATAAGTGTTTTTGTCTCAAACATTATGGAGGGTAGTCTTACTAAAGGCAAATTGACTTTAAAATTACAATTTTTATGTCCGCCAATCAGCCAAGTCCCACTGGATGGAAATAGTGTGTAATACACAGACTATTCACAGTGGAACATGCAAGGCTAACATGCAGGTAGATTAATCTCACACATCAATGACTCAAGCACCTTTGACTGTACAACCGCAAAAGTTGTGGATTACCTGACAACCATACTGGAAAACCCATCACGTGAAGTGAACCAGAATGATAGGACAGATGCATCCCGAAGGTGGATCTAAGGAATGTGTTGGCAAGTTCTTAGCGAATGAAGACAAAACATACTCACGACCAAAGGCCTTCTTCAGCATACATTTTTGGTGCAGCTTCTCTCAGAGTGTTTGCATACCCAGCTTGGGTCTGAATACGGACTTTACAAGCCTCCATTGGAGAAAGTGCAATATCTGCAAAGAATTCAGCACTGGCAGATGCAGCGAGATACAGAGATGTACGCCACAGGTATGAATTTTCCTACAACCAAAGAGAGATTACTCCTTTTCTGATGAGTACTGGTTTCAAGTTCTCAAATGGACAGCATCATCTCCCAAGCAAACATGTCTCCCCAAATGACAAGAGAACGACACTCAGCACTTCTTGGAACTGTTTAAATTGTTCGTGAAATTCAGTAAGCAAATTTCCAAACTTTTTAATTTTAACAAATGTCATACTTCTTTTTCCAATTCTACAAAATGTACCAAAACCTAGTTTACATTTGGAATTCATTACTACAGTAATATATTGAATCACACGAGACTGTGATTTAAATATCACAGCCAGTTTCCACCTCATGACCACCAAACTAAATGTATGCAAGGGTTTGAGGGGGGCTTTCTCAGAAAGTGCAGCCACTGAGCACCTTCCTGTCGAGTGAAGTGATGGTGCATGTTCAGGTCAGTGGACTCTGAGGAACTCTACTCCCTCTACTGATTAATTGTGTAGTGGAGGGTAGTCATCCCTGCTCCTCCTGAAGTCCACAATCATCTCCTTTGTCTTGTCAGCATTGAGACTCAGGCTGTTAATCTCACACCATTTCATTAGATTTTCCTTTTCTCTGTAGCACATCTCGTCATCGTTGCTGATGAGGTGTTGTGTCACCCACAAACTTGATGTCTCTGTTGGAGATGGATCTGGTGATGCAGTCGTGGGTCAGTAACGTGAACAGGAACAGGCTGAGTACACAGCCCTGAGGTGCATTGGTGCTCAGTGTGACAGTGCTCAGTATTCTGCGACTGACCTGGACAGACTGTGGTCTTTCCATTAGGAAGTCCAGGGGTGTTTAGTCCCAGTGAGGACAGCTTCTCTGTCAGCCTCCGGGGAGTAATCGTATTAAACGCTAAGTTGAAGTTGATGAACAGCAGCCTGGTGTATGAGGCATTGTTTCCCAGGTGGGTCAGGACAGATTGGAGAGACAACACTATAGCATCAACAGTGGAATGGTTCCAGCTGCAGGCAAAATGAAAGGAGTAGTGTTTCTGGGAGGTGTGCTTTGATGTGTTCCATCAGCAGACGCTCGATTATCAGTGCCTTGGGGCAGTAGTCATTGACTGCCTTGAAGCCCATGGGGATGATGGACTGCTGCACTGATGGTTTAAAAGGTCCGCAAGGATGTCATCTGTGCAGTTCTTCAGTACCTAACCAGGTGTTGTCTAGTCCCACTGCCTTTTTTGGGTTTGACTTGGATAGGGTTCTTCTCACCTCAGCCACTACTATACAGGAAACTTGTACATCGGGGGAGACTGAGTTTTCTTTGGCATCAACCTGTTCTTCTCATTGAACCGTGCATAGATGTTTAGTCTGTACAGAGGGAGGTGTCGTTGTCTTGTACTCTCTTATAGTTTTGATTCCTTTCCACAGGCACCATGTGTCACTAATGTGGCAAAATTGTCTAGGACTACTTCTGCCTTGCAGATTGCACGGGAGAGTTCAGCCCTGGCTGATCTTAGTGCCATCTGGTCTCCTGCCCTGAAGGCATCATCACGAGCTCTGAGAAGTGCCCGGACCTCTGCATCCAACCATGGTTTCTGGTTAGCCCTGGTTGTGAAGCATTTGATATCCTCACATACCCCTTGACATGTCTATTGTTCGCGGCCACCTTCTTGAAATGGCACCAGACCGTGGTCTCAAAGCAGTTGTATACTGCGGCTGTGACACCCCACCCCACCCCTCTCCCCCCCTACAAGCGTCCTGATCTCCTTGTGAACTGGCCAGTGGTAAGTACGCTAGGGTTAGCAGGATGGATATGTGATCCAAATAACCAAAGTGGGGTAAGCAGTCTTGTATGTACCAGGGATGCTGATGTATACCTGATCCAGGGTGTTCTCTCATGGTTAGGTTACCATGCTGATGAAACCATAGAAGAACTGCTTTCAGGTTGGCGTGGCTCAAGTTGCCCGTTGCAATCATGGAACCATCAGAGTGGGACATCTGGGCTTTGCAGATGTCACTATAAAGCTCTTTCATAGCTTCACCATTTGATGAAGGCAGAACATCAAATGCAGTAATCAGCATAGGCAGGTAGAAAGGTCTGCCTTTCACCATCAGCTACTCTTTCAATGCTGAGTAGGTCTTTCCAACTGATGCAAATGCAGACCCTCTCAAGTCTTGTCAGAAGCAGCCACATCTATCTGTCTGCACTGAGTGAAATAGGCCATCGAACTGGATCGCTGAGTCTGGAGCCATATTTCTGTCATCACCAGAGGACAATAGTCCTGCAATTTTTTCCTGGTTTATACGGAGCCTCAGGTAATCCATTTTCTTCTCCAGCGATCTTACATTCCGGGGTCAATCTTTAGTCTAATTCTGATACTTGCTTGCTTGCCATGCTTCTTTCTGCCTTCTGACAGCCTCCCTCGCATATCCAGCAATCCACTCCACGGTTTACTGCAGACTGGCTTTCTTGATTCAGCAAATTAAAACTGCTCATCAGTCCAACCTGCTTCTTCAAAATTCCACGTCAGGTTAATCTCCTTGAGTTTTGACAACCATAAACAATATGTATGATTGGGAATTTTACTTCTATACAGAGCTGAAGTGGCTGCTTCAGCCTTGTGTGATGCCATTTTTTAAAAAGGTTTCTCTCTTCGGTGAGGCAGCTTACGGAGGAGCTTGGGAGGCTCGTTAAATGGTGCAAGAACAACACGTGGGTCTCAATAAAGACAAAGATGATGATTATGGATTACAGAAGGACAAATGTCGCAGAGAGTGGTGACCACATCATTCCTTGGTGTGCATATAACAGATGTCCTATTTTGGGCCTCTTTATTATTCAGCAAGGCACAGCAGTGCCTACATTTCCTAAGGAGGTTGAGGAGGCCTCCATCTTGACATTTTACAGCAGCCCAAATGACAAGTTTCCTGTCTGACTGCATCACTGTATGATATGATAGTGTAGCAACCCGTGGCCTACTCTGTAAGTCAATAGAGAGGATCATCAAAACAGCCAAGATCCTGTATTGATGACGTTAACGAGGACTGTTGCTTAAACACCGTTTAAATTATTGAGGATCCTTTCCATCCATCACACAGCATCTTTGACTCAAAGAAGGAAGCCAGGACTGCCAGGCTGAGAAAAAGCTTCTTCACATAGACAGATTGATAAATGGCATTGTGTAACTAAGTAAAGCAATATTTTAGATATCTATTTTAAATGACATCTTTATGTATATTTGTGCTATGTATTATGTGCGCATTATCATGGTCTGTTTTGTCTGGTTGTAGATATAGTCAGATAATAAACTTGGAAGTGCAGTCCCACCCAATGCCCTCTGGCCCCCATTCTCCCAAATACAAAGCCTCTAGATTCAGAAACCATTCCTGTCCTCTTCATCCTGAAGTACAGATAGTACTAATTGCTCACATCCACAGGCTTTCCATCTCTCAATGCATTGCTATTGCAAATACATCTATTCACACGCTCAGAGTTGTGGTCGGTGTCCAATGCTCAATGTCCTTGGTCCACCAGCAGGATAATAGGAATTATGGGTGACAATTTAATTTCCAAATTATAATCCCCACCTTCCACAATTACACTTGCACAATATAACCTGAACAGATCACACAATACAGAAAATGTTTAAATCTTGTGTTTAAAAGTTGCTTACCTCACCCAATATCCCACCATACACATTCTTGAAGACTTCATAGAAACCAAATTTGCACAATCCTTGCATTGAATAACCGATAAAGGTTGGCGCCCATCCTTTTGCCAGGCCACGAACACCATCTTCTTTCACTGTGACTGAAAACCCCTTGAAGATGCTCTGATATTTGCCAGGATCCACCTGGTAACAATTAAAACAAGTTAACTTTTCATAATAGTCAGTGTGAATCCTGTCCCAAAATAAAGAACCAACATTCCCTTCACAATGGACAAGATTGCAACAATACCACCTTATCACATGCTATTAATTTTCAAGAACAGCTTAGGTAACAACTTGTTCTTC
Source organism: Narcine bancroftii (assembly GCF_036971445.1). Taxonomy (NCBI): domain Eukaryota; kingdom Metazoa; phylum Chordata; class Chondrichthyes; order Torpediniformes; family Narcinidae; genus Narcine; species Narcine bancroftii. Next base: position 42,760,314 of record NC_091481.1, read on the forward strand.
ATACTTGGAGAAATGCATTGCAGGGAAACCAGCACACCTCTCCCTCCAACCCACATCAACCATAGATCCTTTAGCTCATTGACACTTTGCCACACTCCATACTGCTTGAAATTCAAAATTCAATTAGTATGCCTTTAATCATTCAATGACTAAGTCTCCCAAGCCCCCTTGGATTCCAAAGGTTCACAGCCCAATGAGTGCCACAATTTCTCTCATTTCATTCCAAATTGACTAATGCTAATTTTGAACCATAGAACATCACAGCACAGAAACAGGCTCTTCGGCCATTCTAGTCTATGCCGAACTATTTTTCTGCCTAGTCCCACTGACCTGCACCCAGTCCATAGTCCTCCATACCTCTCCCATCCATGTACCACCAAAATTTTTTCTTAAATGTTAAAATCGAGCCTGCATTCACTACTTCAGCCGGAAGCTCGTTTCACACCCATACCACTCTCTGTGAAGAAGTTGCCCCTAAACTTTTCCCATTTCACTCTTAACCCATGTCCTCTGATTTGTATCTCACCTACCCTCAGTGGAAAAAGCCTTCCTACATTTATTCTGTCTATTGCCCTCATCATTTTAAATACTCCAATCAACTCTCCCCTCATCCTATTCTCCAGGGAATAAAGCCCTAACCTGTTTAACCTTTCCCTGTAACTCAGTTCCTGAAGTCTGGGCCACATCCTAGTAATCTTCTTTGCACTCTATTTTATTGATACATTTCCTGTAGTAACAGGGTAAAAATTGCACACAATACCTCAAATCTGGTCTCACCAAGGTCTTACACAATTTTAATATAACATCTCAACTCCTAAACTCAATACTTTGATTTATGAAGGCCAATATGCCAAAAGATCTCTTTACATCCCTATCCAACTGTGACCCCACTTTCACAGAATAACTATTCTGTATTCTCAAATCCCTTTGTTCTACCTCACTACTCATCCACCCTACCATTCACCATATATATCCTTTCTTGGGGTTTGTCCTTCCAAATTCAACCCCTCACACTTGTCTGCATTAAATTTCATCTGCAATTTTTCAAGTTGGTCCAGATCCCTCTGCAAGCTTTGAAGGCCTTCCTCACTGTCCACAACACCTCCAATCTTAGTGTTACCTGTAAACTTGTTGATCCAATATACCACATTATCATCCAGATCACTGATATAGATGACAAACAATGATCCCATCAATGTTCCCTGAGGGACACCACTCGTCACATGCCTCCAGTTTGAGAAGCAATCATCCATACAACTCTCTGGCTTCTCCCATTCAGCAAACGTATAATTCCTGACCAACCTTCCATGTGAAACCTTGTCAAAGGCCTTACTAAAGTCCACGTTGACAATGTCCACAGCCTTTCCTTCATCACCTTTTCTGATAACCTCCTCAAAGAATTGTCAGATTGGTTAGAAATGACCCACACTCACAAAGCCATGTTGACTATCCTTAATCAGTCCCTGGCTATCCAAATACTTGTATATTCAATCTCTTAGAACAGATTCCAAAAATTTACCGACAACCGATCTATAAATTCTCTAATATGATCTGTGACCTCTGGTTTTGGACATTCTGGCTCCACACGTACATCAACTCCCAAAAGAACGTTCAGTAAGGTCACATTCTTCAAGTCGACAATACAAATCATTCTACTTAATGACTCCTCAAGCTCTTACATCCCAAGAACCTAGTGAATCTTGCTATTGAGACCAGACTTGTGTACAATATTCCCAATGACATCTCATCAGGATTCTGCTTGGAGATAAGTGTCTCATTCCATTGACATGCCCACATGACAAGCTTAAATAATTGGTAAACACTCTACCTGCATATTAACTTTCACTAATTGCCTCAGAACTTCAATCTCTTCCAATCTCACAATTTGAAAGAAATGAACTTCTTTTCTGACAGTCATCACACATTCTTCATTTTAACAAAACACTGGAGATCACACTCAAGGCATTTCACATTTCCGGAAATGGAAACCATTGTTAGAGCTCTTGCAAATTTCACTTTAACATTAAATACAAACCTGGATTCGACACTTCACCAGATCCAATGGAACAACTGCAGTGTGTGTTAAACCACAACTCAGTATACCTCCAAATCCACACAAAGCGTAAAATTTGGCGGAGCCATATTCACAACTGTTTAATTCTGCAGCACAGCAAAACAAAGACACCATGCAGTTAGTTTTAGTTTAGCAGGCATGACACCAAAATTGCAGCTCCTTTTCCACAATTCAGATACCATTGGGGTGATACGTGCAGCTATTCACCATCTTCCTGCCAGGGGTTGACCACGCTCCATACAACAAACCTGAATCCTGCACTTAACCAGATCCAAAGGCACGACGGCGGTGTGTGTGGTACCGCAGCTGAGAATCCCACCCAGGCCACACAAGGCATAAAAGCGAGCAGAGCCATACTCGCAGCTGTACTCCTCCTTCCCTGCGTGGGACAGGACAGTGAAAGGAAGGCTGTAGAAAGTAGTGGTTGCAGCTGGTCAACAGCAGAGTTGGGGGGAGGGGGGCGGAGAGACTGGGGGGAGGGGGCGGAGAGACTGGGGGAGGGGGGCGGAGAGACTGGGGGGAGGGTGGCGGAGAGACTGGGGGAGGGGGGCGGAGAGACTGGGGGAGGGGGGCGGAGAGACTGGGGGGAGGGGGCGGAGAGACTGGGGGGAGGGGGCGGAGACACTGGGGGGAGGGGGCGGAGACACTGGGGGAGGGTGAAAAAGGGCCGCTTCCGGGGAGGGTTTACACGGCAGTGGGCGCCCCCTCTCCCCCCACCCCCAGACCCCATCCAGTAGTCACGGCTTGGCCGGGTGAAGGGCAGCGGCCGGCCTGCCGTTTCGGACCGTTCCTCCGAGGCCTCGGCCCCCGACCCCGGCGCTCTCTGCCTCCTTACCGGGCTCCGAGGCCGCAGCCAGTCGCCGGCCGTTCGGAGCGTGTAGGACAGCGGCAGGCGCCGCGGCCTCGGCAGCGGGCTGGCGGCTCTGGCTGTCGTCGGTGAGCAGCTGGAAGCGGGGCGCGTTGAAGGGGTTGGCCGTAGCCAGGCGCAGCACGGCGGAGTACATGACCGGAAAGGCACCGACTCGCTGCAAAATGGCCACGGCTCCGCGCCCGGCGCCCAGACGCCCCGTCGCAGCTGGTTGGCCGACAGCGAGCACGTGGCTAAGCAGCCGCGACTGATTGGGCCGCAGCGAGCACGTGGCATGATAGCCGCGGCTGATTGGCCGGCTGCGAGCCCTGTCTGCCCTTGGTGCGAGGACGCGCTCACCTCCGGGCGGGCGACAGGCTCGGAGGCTCCACCCACTGGGGGCGGGGCTGATGCTCCCTCCTCGGGCTGCTCCGCCCTGATCACCGCCCCGGCCGATCTGGAAAATCTGCACACACCGCGGTGGAGGGAAAGCTCGCAAACCATTTCGGGCCTGAACCCTTCTTCAAAGGATGGGAAAATGTCGGCAGGGGCCCGAAGAAAAGGCCGAGGGGAGAGGAGATGGGCAGGGAGGGAGGGGAGGAGAGAAGGAGTGCGGTGCACTGTTCGCCAGAATCAGACACACACAAGGTAAAGACTGTACAACAGGCTTTAATCCACAGCTTTCACAGAGCCAGGCTGGGGGTAGCTAGCTGCAGCAACTCTGAGTGAGGCCTCGGGAGGCCGGCGCAGGCTTATAGCCCAGAGGGTGATTGACACCCAACCGACTGATTGACAGCGGCCACATTTTGCCTGTCCCCTTACACTCCTGCAGATACAGAAGTTGCCGGTGGTGTACCACCATATTCACCTCCTTCTTTAAAATTGTCCCGGGGGTGGGGGTCAGTAACAAGGAATCGCATCCACTATGTACATACATACAATATTTACAGGTTGAGGGCAGCCTCTGTAACTGTGATAGGACTGGCTCCTGGTCACTGGTCAGAGAGAAAGTGGGGGGACTGGCTGCAGGGGTGTGTGTGGCTGGTGTGGTGCCGTGCAGAGGGGTGGCCAAGGCGGCTGGGGTCGACGTATGTGGGTGGGTGGGGTGGGGCGGTTTTGTCTCCTAAGGCTGAAGCGGGCCTCTGGTGGTCAAGGAGGCCCTGCGTGCCCCATAGCTGCCTGGGGACAGGGGTGTATGCTGGTCAGCGTCATCCTGAGTTGGAGGGTGGCATGGGGTGGTGGTTGCTCTTGGTGCCAGGTCCCTGGTTGAGACTGCCGAACCTAACGTAAGCGTGGTTATGGTTTGCATGAAGGAGGAAAACCTGCTCCACCAGGGTTTCGGCCTTGTGTTTCTACATGCTTACGCAGGAGCACTGGTCCTTGGGATGTGAGCCATCCAGTCGCCAACCTCCTGGGGAATGAGAACAGACGTTCATGAGGGGTCTCGTTGGTAGTCGTGCACAGCAGTAACCAAATGGCATGGAGCACCTCGGGCAGGGCATCCTGCCAGAACTCAATGGCCCACCCTTTTGACCTGAGAGCCAGGAGGACTGCCTTCCAGACCACCCCATTCTCGCATTCCACTTGGCCGTTGCCTCTTGGGTTATAGCTTGAGTGCAACTGGTTGCGATACCCCTCGGCTTCAGGTACTGGCGCAGCTCGTCACACATGAAACTAGATCACTGGTCACTGTGAATGGTGAAAATCTGCGCCAAAGCCCTGATGACGGTGGCCATGGAGGTGTCCGGACAAGGGATGGCGAAAGGGAAGCGTGAGTACTCGTCCACTACCATGAGGAAGTAGACATTTCGGTTCATAGAAGGCAGGTGCCCTTTGAAGTCCACGCCGAGAGGCCGAGTAGACTTTACAACGTGAGCGGAAGAAATTGGGTTTACACTCCGCACAGACCCAACAGGCCTCGGTCATGTCCCTGATGGTGTAAGGCAGATTTCGGGACTTAACGAAATGGTACAACCGGGTGATGCCCAGACGGCAGAGGGTCTCGTGCATGTCTGCAACCTCTCGTCCTGCATAGACACGCAGGTATGAGAGAGGGCATCAGGGGAGTTGTTAAATTTCCCGGGGCGGTACTGGATGTCGTTGCTGTAGGTTACCAGCTCGACTCTCCAGCGCAGGATCTTGTTGTTCTTGATCTTGCTCTTGTGGGTAGTGTTAAACATGAACGCCATGGCCCGCTGGTCCGTGAGGAGCGTGAATCTGCTGGCCAGGTAGTGGCGCCAGTGGTGGACCGCTTCAATAATCACCTGGGCCTCATTTTCAATAGCGGAGTGCCCTAGCTCGGAGTAGTGGAGGGTCCTGGAGAAGAAGGCGACGGGGCACCCCCCCCCCCCCCTTGGTTGAGGGTAACAGTGAGGACCACCTCAGAGGCATCGCTCTCAACCTGGAAGGGAGAGTCCTCATCCACAGCCTGCATCGTGGCGTCCGTGATGTCTTGCCTGATGCAGGTGAAGGCTGCCTGCGCCTCAAGTGGGAGGGGGAAAGTTGTGGCTTGGGCCAGTGGGCGGACCTTGTCCGAGAAGTGAGGGATCCACTGCGAGTAATAAGAGAACAGGCCCAGGCACCTGCGGAGGGCCTTTAGCATGGGGGGGTAACTCCATTAATGGGCGCATCCTTTCCGGATCTGGGCCGACGACTCATGGGCCACGAAGTACCCCAGGATGGCGAGGCGGGTGGTGCTTAACACACACTTCTCCTTGTAAGTGAGGTTCAGCTCTGTGGTCGTCTGGAGGAATTTTTCCAGGTTAGCATCGTGGTCCTGCTGGTCACGGCTGCAGATAGTGACATTATCCAGATATGGGAACGTTGCCTTCAGCTTGTGCCGGTTTACCATGCGATCCATCTCATGCTGGAAGACAGAGACCCCATTCGTGACCCCAAAAGGGATCGAGCAGGTGGTGGGGTGGACCTTTAACCTTAGGGAGTGGGCCACACTCAGGTGAATGAAGCTCTCGGTGCTGCCACTGTCCAACAGGCACTTTGTTACCTGCCCATTGATTCACATGTCCATTATCGAGCGCCTGAGATCGTGGGGAATATCCCTGGTCAGCGTGGTGGCGGCCAGGACCATCTCGGAGTCAGAGTTGTCGCTATCCGGAGGGTTGAGGAGCGTTGATAGAAAGGCCTGGTCATCGCCCGTGTTGACCACGTCGACATCGGTCGTGAGGTGCAGCATGCGGAAGCCGAAGGCCTCCGGAGGCGTGGGGAGCATCGGTAGGGCGGTCTGGTCATTGCCTGTGTTGACCACGTTGCCGTCGGTCTCTGGGTGTGGCGTGCGGCATCTGATGGCACCCGGAGGCGTGGGGAGCGTCGGTAGGGCGGCCTGGTCATCGACCATGTTGACCACATTGTTCTCAACATCATCGGGGGCCCTCTGTGTCGGGTGCTGCCCGGCCCAAGATGGCGGAGGCATGGGGAGCCGCTGCGTGACTGGCCTCCTACCCCAGCCATGTCCTCTGTGCCAGGGGGACGTGACATCATCACAGCCGGCAGCAGTGACATTGTTGCGTCAGCTGGAAATGACATCACACCGCAAGGTGTAGTTGTAGTTCTCAGTGAGGGCTGGTGCAGATGCTCGGGGCACACGCTGCGATGGTTGCTGGCGGGACTGGATGTTGCGCGGTCGAAGTCGGGGAAGGCAGAAGTCGTCGCGGGGACAATGGCGCCTCTCTGCACACGAACGTGGGGGGGGGGGGTGTCCTGCAAGGTCATAGAGGGCCGCTGAGCTGCGGGCAGGTTTAGAGAGGCACACTTTTGCAAAGTGGCCTTTCTTGCTGCATCGGAAACAATACTGGTTCCTAGCTGGGCAGTTTTGGCGCGATCGTCGATCTGACCCACTCCAGGACCCACAGTACTTACAGCGGCGCCGGGCACTTGCCGCAGCGACGTTCTCCTCCTCAGCTCAGCCTGGGGTTGCAGCTGCAGTGTGAGAGGGCCATGAGGGAGCCTGGGGGGAAATGGATCGAAGGCTTCGATGTGCAGGGCTGCTGCTTCCAGGGTTTGGACCACTTCCATAGTCCTGGTTATGGCATAGATGTTGTTTTCCAGCAGCTTCTGCCGGATGGCCCTCGAGTGTAGCCCTTGGACGAAGATGTCCTGGATCAGCCTCTTGACCTCCTCTACACCTACCCCGGGTTCAGCCAGACACGGTTGGGCCAACTCTCGCAAGTGTCCCAGGGAAGACTCAGCCATCTCTCCGTGTCGCTGGGCTCGGGTGTTGAGGAGGTACCTTGCACAGACCACATTCATGAGGGACTTGTACAAGAGTCCATTGCACTCTTGTACGTGGAGCAGCCTTTGGTTACCTGGAAGGCGCAAGGACCCATCTTTGACCGGAGTAGGACCAACCTCATCTAATCGGAGTCCAGGATGTCGCCCTTGTGTGCCTCGATGATTGCCTCAACCGCATGCTGCCAGATCTTGAAGCGTGTCTGGGCTTCTGGGTGGCGTGGTTCGACCTCGAGACTCCCTGCGCACAGGAGTTTTTCCATGGCAGCCGTGGGAAAATTTTGTGGATTAAATTGTGGTGCGCTGTTAGACAGAATCAGACACACACAAGGTAAAAACTGAACAATAGGCTTTAATCCACAAAGACTTTCACAGAACCAGGCTGGCTGTGGCTGCAGCAACTCAGTGTGAGGCCTCGGGAGGCCGGCGCAGGCTTATATCCCGGAGGGTGATTGACACTCGACCGGGTGGGGCTTGATCCATTCAGGCCGACTGATTGGCAGCCAGCCAGGTGTTGTCCTGTCCCCTTACACTCCTGCAGGTACAGAGGTTGGCCCCTGCAGAAGGCCCGTGGTGTACCACCACAAGGAGGGAGGGGGAGGCAGGGGAGGGGGAAGAAGGGGAAGAGGGAGGGGGAAGATGGGGAGGGGAATGGGGGGGCAGGGAAGAGGGGAGCAGGTGAGCAGAAACCAGAGAAGTCAAAGTTAATGCTATCCGGCTGGAGAGTGCCCAGACGGAAAATCAGGTGGTGTTCCTCCATTTCGCAGGTGGTCACGGTGGGGTCTCACATAGGGCTAGGGGGATGAATAGGCTTGGGGGGAACATCTTCACTCTGAGAGGGGTGGGGGTGTGCAATGACCTGCTAGCTGAAGAGGTGAAATTTAGACATTCAACACAGTAACAGGCCCTTTGGTCCATGAACCCATGTTGCCCAATTTACAACCATTGGTAAGTTTCTAATGGTGGGAGGAAACTGGAGCCCCTGGGGAAAATCCATGCAAACATGGTGTGAACGTAAAAACTCCTTACAGACAGTGAGGGATTCAAATCCCAGTCCCATTCACTGGCACTGTGAAGACATTGCCAACCAAACATGCTCCCCCATTGAATGAAACTTGATTACGACATTGAGGAGATATTTGGATCGGTGCATGAATGGGGAGGGGGGTTGCTGTGGTCAGGTGTAGGTCAGTGGGACTGGGCAGAATCATTTGGCATGGGCAGAATGAGCACAGGTTCTGTGCTATAGTGTTCTGTGGTTCTATCTTGCTGAGAGAATGACTTGGGGACTTCATATTGACTGGGTAAATCAAACTGGTAAAAGTGAACTCTACACAAAAGTAAGAGCAGGAGATGCTGGTGAGAACTCACCAAGGAGGAAGAGTCACCAATGTTTCAGGCCTAATTCTGTTCCAGGATTCCGGCTCAAAATCTTGAATTGCTGTAGGTGCTGGAATCTCGAGCAGACAAAGAATTGTTGAAGGGACTCGATGGGTCCCTACTGTGGGTAGAAATGGTCAGTCAAGAAAAGGTGAAGTAAGTGTTTCAGGTAGGACCAGGTGTTCAAAGCAGAAGGACCAGATAAGTGAGAGGAAGATGTTGAAAATACAATAGTCAAGGTTAATTAACTACAAAGGCAGCAATAAAACAGAAAATGTGGTAACTAGTATAATGCTGCATTTTGTGGAAAGAGTTCATGTTTCCATTCATTATTTCATCAGATCTGGAGATAAAGTTTATTGTTGTAACTGTGGGGAAGGGAAGGGAGCATCCAGAGATACAAGCTGAATGCAGATGAATTGGATTAGCTTGGTGGGATGGTCATGTGGGCCTGTTTCCTTGCTCAGTGAAAATATTTTGATGGGTTCAGAGATTAAGCAAAGAAGATGCTGCTGTTAGGCAAAAAGATAACAGAACAAGGATCAGAAACAATCCCAGCAGGATGTACTGTGTTTAAATGAGCTGACCTTGTCCTGGTTGGAACAGCTGGGAAAACACATCTTGGAGCAGCATCCAAAGCACATATAAATAGAAACAGGAGTAATGTAACAGCGTGTCCCTTTTTAATGATCTCTCAACTGAGACAAGCATACAAATGTATTAAAACTAGCCTTGAAATATAACAATTAACCATTGTTTCATTCTAACTAAGGAGAATTATTTGATAATTTCAGAAAGCTAAGAGTGCCAAAACACCACTACACTAAGATAGGACCAGGTTCAAAGGAGGTCACATGGTGATAGATTCAGGGTCAAAGGAGGTCAAACACTTCTACACAAAGATAAAATTGGTAAAAGGAGGATAGAAACACTGCTACTCAATTGTAGCAAAGAGCTGCTACCACCGAGAGCTGGGGACAGGGTAGTCCTCATCAGAATGAGATTATTGACAGGAATGTGACACAAAATTTGTTGTTTTACAGCAGCATTGTGTATGGAGCAAGGTGCAAAATTACTGCAACTTATATTTCTGTAATTACAAAATTTAAAAAATATTTCGTACAAAAAGGAGAAAAGGCAAGGTAGTGTCCATAGGTTCAGAAATCTAATGTCAGAGGGAAGTTTTTTTAATATCATGCGTCTTCGGGCTCCTTTACCTTCTTCCTTATGGTAGCATTGAGAAGTGGGCATGGCCTGGGTGGTGAGGGTCCTTGATGATAGAAGCTGCTTTCTTGAGGCACTCCCTCTTAAAGATGACAGCACCATGATATATTGGACTGGCATCAGTTGTGGCAGAAGACTGAGTTGACCAGCCACTTCCCAAATGAGAGATAACGGTGCAAGACCTGATCAGGAAGGATAGATCAACACAAGGATCTGAAGGACTTGTGCCAAAGTAACACTTATTTTGTTTTTTGACTGATATCAAAATGGGCCTTTACAGCGCCAGCGATTGGGACCTGGGTTCAAAACCCACACTGTCTGTAAGGTATTTGTATGTTCTCCCCTTGTCTGTGTGGGTTCCAGTTTCTTCCCAGGGGCACCAGTTTCTTCCCACTGTTTGAAGCATACTGGTGGTGTAGGTCAATTGGGTGTTGTTGGGCTACATGGACTTGTGGGCTGAAATGGCCTGTTACTATGCTGTATGTCTAAATATTTTTTAAAAAATGAATGCAATACATGAGCACCATAAATATTGGATATTATAGTCATAGGTAACCAATTGTTGTGCACTTTTGAAAAATATTAAAATTTATAGAAATCTGCCATTGTTCAGAAGCTTCCTTCTCAATATGGAAGCACACAGCAGAAAAATTATGTACGTCAAAATTTGGAAGATAAACTAACAAAGTATTTTTGTTTAGTACAAAACTACATTAGTTTAACTTGCTGGTTATTGTTCAGTCCAAATAATGTTGATACAAACACAAGGAACTTCTATTCTGGCATTGATGCAGGAGAGACACTGACTAACAGAGTACAGAACTGTTGTCACTTACAGAACATAACAGGCCCTTCAGACCTCAATGTTGTGCCAGCCCATATATTCCTTAAAACATATTTTAAACCCTCCCTATCACAAAGCCCTCTATTTTCCTTTCATCCATGTGCCTAACAGTCTCTTAAATGTTCCTTATGTTCGAGACTCCATCACCATCCCAGGCAAGGCATTCTAGGCACCCACAATTCTCTAAGATACTGATGTCTCCCCTAAACTTCCCTCCCTTCACTTTGTACACATGCCCTGTGGTGTTTGCTGATCCAGCCCTGGGAAACAGGAGCTGGCTGTCTCATAATCTTGTTGACCTCTGTCAAGTCTCCTCTCATCCTTCTATACTTCAAAGTGAAAAGTCCCAGCTCTGCTAACTTTGCCCCATAAGACTTATTTTCCAATGCTGGTAAATCTCTGCACCTTCTCCACTGCTTCCACACCCTTCCTATAATGAGAAATGGCCAGAAATGAACACGTGTGGTCTCACCAGTGATTTGTAAAGTTGCAATGTGACCTCGACTCTTGAACTCAATCCCCCTATTAATGAAGCCCAACATCCCAGATCCTTCTTAACTATCTTGTCAACCTGCACGGCAACCTTGAGAGATTTATGATTTGGACCCCAAGGTGCTTATATTCATTCACACTCTTGTATCCGACCATTAACTCTGTACTCAGCCTCCTGGTTTGTCCTTCCAAAATGTATCACCTCACACATCTGAATTGAAATCCATCAGCCACTTTTCCACCCAACTCTGCATCCTGTCTACATCCTCTTGTAACGTTCAGCTGCATCCACAACTCCTCCAACCTTCGTGTCATCCACAAACTAATTGGCCCATCCTTCCGCCTCTTCACCCAGGTCATTTATACAAAGAGCAGGGGTCCCAGAACAGATCCCTGTGGAACTCCACTAGTTACCGACCTCCAGGCAGAATGCTTTCTGTTCATTTCTACTCTGTTTTCACCAGGCAAGCCAATTCTGAAACCACACAGCCACGGTTCCATTGATCCCATGCCTTATGACTTTCTGAACAAGTCTCTCATGGGGGACCTTGTCAAATATCTTAATAAAATCCACATCTACCACCCTACTTTCATCAATGTTATTTGTTACCTCCTTAAAAAACTCAATTAGATTCATGAGGCACAACTTTCCTTTTACAAATCCATGCTGACTAGCCTTGTATTTCTCCAAATGCTCATAAATCCTATCCTTAAGAATCCTCTCCATTAATTTCCACACTACTGACATAAGACTCACTAGTCTATAATTTCCAGGATTCTCCCTATTAACCTATTTTTAAACAAGGGGACGACATTGCCATTCTCCAATTCTCTGGCACCTCCCCTGTGGCCAAGGAGGACTGAAAGATTATAGCCATTGCTCCAGCTATCTGGAGCTATCTTCCTACAGCAACTTGAGTATATTGCATCTGGTATATCAATCTCACCCTGATTAAGGTCCTTTTGTGAATACTGAAGCAAATATTCATTTAGGACCTCCCCAACCTTCTCCGCCGTAAAAGAGGCACGTTGCTTCTTCAAATGTCTCTTCAAAGGGTCTCCACCTTCATTCTCATCACCCTTCTGTTCTTCACTTAATCCGACTTGCCAAGGACTTCTCATGCCCCCTTCAAGCTCTCCTTTCTTAAGCTCCTTTCTGGCTACCATATAATTCTCATGAGCCCTTCCTATTTCCTGGTTCTTATATTTAATGTATACTTCCTTCTTCCTCTTCAGTTTTTAGTTTTGTCAATCATGGTTCCCTTTTCCTATCATTATTTCCTTGTCCCAGTGGGACAACCCATCCAGAATCCAGCACGTAATCTCTAATCCTCCTCCACGTTAGTTCCGTGCTTACACCCTTGAATATCTGTTTCCAATTTACTCTCGCTAGTTCCTGTCACATCCCATTGTATTGAGCCCTTCTCCAATTAAACACTTTCCCATTTTGTCAGGGAGTTGTGGTCAATCTCATGAAATGCTCCCCCACCGAGAGGTCCACCACCTGACCAGGTTTGTTACCCAGAATTAGATCCAGTGTGGTCTTTCTTCTTGTCAGCTGGTCCACATACTGTGTCAGGAATCCTTCTTGAACACACCGGACAAATTCAGCCCCATCTATCCCACTTGCTGTCAAGAGGTGCCAGTTAACATTTTTTTCATAGACTCAAAAATTTAAACAAACAACACAATCCTTTTCAACGCTCATTACATACAGAGTCCGTATTTATCCCCAACCCCAATACATCTGGTCAAATAAATTATAAGAAACAATTACTAATGGGGTGGATAACTCCTACAGAAACCTTGGAAAAACAACCAGGGTGACTGAATAACAAAAAAAGGAATAAAAAGAAAAATACCTAAAGACAAAACTAAGAAAGTCTGTGTCATGTCCCACGTCCTTAATCCCACTCATCTCCCTGCTGGGACAGATTGTTACAGTCCCCATAATTCAAAGGGAGGGGGGAGGGAGTCAAATCTGCCTGCCAACATATTTCAAGTAAGGTTGCCATCCCCCAATGAATGTGTAATGTTTCCCCCTTAGACTGTACGTGATTTTCTCCAGGGGAATGCAACTCTGCATTTCCATAAATACTTTGGTATTTAGTTGGGAATTGACTTCCATGTGACTACTGTACACTTTCTGGCTAGCACCAAGGCGACCTTCACAAACAAAATTCTAAAACTCACATCCTCACTGTCTCCCAGGAGGTACAATTCTGGATCCTGTGGAAAATCCACTTTTGTAATTTTTTTCAGTGTCCCCCAGGTCCTCCCAGAATGATCTTACCCTTGTACAAAACCAGATGGAGTGGACAACAGTTCCAATCTCCACACCACACCTAAAGCACGTCTCTGAAAGGTCTGGCTTTGATTTATGTAATTATTGTGGTGTGAAGTACAGTTGGTGCAAGAAATTGTGTTGCACCAACCTGAATCTGGCATTGATGACTCCAGTCACACTGTCCAGACACGGGTCTTGCCACCACTCTTCATCGATTGTTGTGCCGAAGTCCAACTCCCATCTCTCCCTCGACCTGTGTAAGCCCGGCTTCGGGACCTCACTTTGGAATATGTCATACAACTTAGAGTTAACTTTACACACAGTCCCCTGTGGAATTAGAATCTCCTCGTTACTACATCTAGGTAGGGTCATAGATGGTCCCATTTTTCCCTTAAGATCTTATTTGCAGATAACAGAAGAATGTTCTATTGGACAAATCGTATTTGTTCCTCAACTGCTCGAATAACATGAGCTGCCTTTGCTTGTAACAATCCTCGATACACCTGATCCTTCTTTGGCTCCAGGTGCCAAGGATTTTATTACCCAGAGTCAAGGGAATTAATTTGTTCTAGGTTAAGGGCATTTTGGGAGATATCCCCACCTTCCATCCAATACATTGATTTATTCTTTGCCATGTTTTCTTTGAGATTAATTTAGTGTCCCATTTGTATATAAACTCCTCTGCAGTGGTCCAATTTGTGAGGCAATAAACTTTGCCTGGGGCGCCTGGTAATATTTTTTGAAATCAGGTAATTTTAACCCCCCCCCCCCTCCCCCAATTATAGTCCCATGTCAATTTTTCCATGGAGATTCTAGCCACTTTACTGTTCCACAAGAACCTCTTGACACATTCGTTGAGCATCTTAAATAAGTCCTGTGGCAAGAAAATAGGTAACGATTGAAAAAGGTGCTGGAGCCTTGGCACCAACTTTGTTCTCCATCTAGCAAGGTCATTCTCAACCTTCTGGAGCATAGGGAGATAATTAAGTTTGTATAAATTGCATAAATCCTTGTCCACTTTTATCCCCAGATGTTTAATGCCTTCTTGTGGCTGTTTAAATTGAATTCTCTGTTGATATTGTTTATAATCCCTGTTCGTCAAAGGCATAATCTCACTTTTGTCTAGATTTACTTTATATCTTGAGTCCTTTCCATATTCCTTCATTGTGGTCCCCAGCCTGGCCAACAAAACCCCCCTCCCCCCAAGGGTCTGTCAAATATACTAACATATCATCAGCGAAAAGGTTGATTTTGTGTTCCACCTGGCTGGCCCACCCTAAACCTTTTTGTGCCTGGATCCCACTGAATGTCTTCCACCAGCGGTTCATTTGCCAGTATAAACAGCGCTGGGGACGTGGACAACCCTGCCTACCACACCTGCTCAAACGAAATACTGGAGATATCTGGCTATTTGTAATTATTTTTTTCTTGTCCTCATCCAAGTTTCTTCAGTACCGTGAACTACTCCAATCTGTCAAAGGCCTGCTGGATCCACCCCAGATTGTGCCAGATGTATTGTGTTAAGTAATCCAGCTATGTTGAATCCAGCTATGTTGTTTGCTGATTGTCTCCTTTCTACAAATCCAGCTTGATCTGGATTTGTTCATTTCGGCAAAAATTCTACCATCCTATTGGCCAATGCTTTTGCAATGATTTTATAATCCCTGTTCAATAATGAGATGGGTCTTTATGAGGTGAGATTCAATGGGTCCCTGCCTTTTTTTGGAATCACTGTGATGATTGCTGTGATTTGCGTCTTCACTGCCTGATCCACCACCTTCATAAAAAGATCTTTGAACTCTATAAAATTTGGTGGGGAAACCATCCTCCCCCAGTGATTTACCAGCCTGCAAAGAGCTCAGGGTTCACACAATCTTCTCTTTAGAGAAAGGGGCACTCAGCCCCTCTTGTTCTTCCTGATCCAAATTTAGTAGTTCCAATGAAAGCAAGAAATCATCTATTTTGGTCAGATCACCAAATTTTTACAATTCCTTATAATGCTTCATTTATTTATTTTGGTTTATATGAGATCTTGCCTTCCCCTGTCTGAATCGCATTGATTGTTTCTGAGGCCTCTTCCACCCTCACCTGCCAGGCCGACTTTGTAGGCCCTCTCTCCCAGCTCATAGTACTGCTATCTAGATATTAAAATTAACTTTCCCATCTTGTATGTTTGTGGCCTATTATATTTGAGCTTTTCATTCACTAAATTCCTATATTTTTCTTCTTTGCCTGCTCTTTGCTAATCCTTTTCCAGTTGTACCATCTGTTGTTCTAAAATATTAACGACCTTCATGTGCCCTTTTTTAATGTTCTTAGTATTATCTGGCCCCCTCAATAAGCCTTCAGTGTGTCCCATATCAGGAAGTTATCCTCAGTAGAGGGGCAATTCATCTCACAGAACATTCTATCTCAGCTCTAACAAAACTACAAAATTCCGGTCTTCCCAACAGCAACGTATTTAGGTGCCATCTACACCAAGGCCTGGTTATTATGATGGATAAAGTCAAGGGTGAGTGTTCTAACAGTAGCCGAGCTATGTACTCGGTTTCCACTATCCTACCCTCCAATTGGGCTGATGCCAAATATAAATCAATTCTAGTGCAGGAATCGTGTTATCTCGATTAAAAGGAGTGATCCCTTTCTCTCAGATTCAGCCTTCTCCAGTTATCTATGAGATTCAGCTTTTTCATAAAGGCCAGGGTGGACTTAGCCACCTTGTTACCTTCTTTGCTGATTTGTCCATGACCGGACCCACACAAAAATTAAAGCCTCATCCAATCAAAACATTCTCCCATCCTTTGGATACTTTCAAGAATATGTGCTGTATAAATTTTTTGTCATTAAAATTTGGGGCATGTGTCCAGGGTTCTGAGTATATTTAACAATGCATTATCATGAATCTCCCCACCAAGACAGTGACCACCTCCCTGACCATCACTGGAACATTCTTCCCTATCAAGATGGCCACTCCACTGGTTCTAGAATTGGAGGAGGACATCACCACCTGTCCCACCCACTGCTCTTGTTTTGTAAAGTGGGCCTCCTGCAAAAACACAATATCCACCTGCAGCTTTTTTAAGTGTGCCAAGACCTTTTCTCTTAATTTACCGATTTAACCTATTTATATTAAAACTCACAAATTTGATCACCTATCCATTACCCCCAGTTCATTCAATTATACCTTCCCCGTCCTTCTCATCCCCTGATACTTAACCTCCACCTTGATTCTCCTCCGTAAATTCTTGGCGCAGGCCCTCCAAACAAACACTAAACAAATTAACAAAAGTAGAACCCATAATTCAGAACAAAGCGAAAATCACCCCAGAAAACACCCACCCTCCCCCAGCCCACCCCCACCCTCCCCCAGCCCGGCACCAATAACCAAGATATTGGTGCCAATCTCCTTGCCATTTTGAGACTTGCCCAATGCACCCATCTATCACTTGTACCTCCCTCCCTTTCTTTGAGCTCCCTGATTTAATTCTTTACTTAAAAAGGAATCTTTTTAAAAGTAACACTATGGCAAAAAAACAGTTCCCCCCCACCACAATTACAATATTTACAGCCCATCCTTCTCCTAACTCTGTCCCCCTTATTTACATTTAATTCTGAAGTGGTGGCAGGGCTCTTACAACATCCATTGCCACCTTAAAAACTTACTTTCCCCTCCTGCTTGATCCCTTTTTGTTTAAGGCTCTTTTTAACCCAGTCAAATTCCCTCCTGCGTGTCAATAACGCCACATTTATGTTCGGGTAGAATAAAACCTTCTGCCCCTCCTATTCCACCGGACCCCCTAGCCTTCGCACCCTCTGCCACTGCCCATAAAATCCTATCTGTAGCCTGGTAGCGAAGGAGGCTTACCAGGATAGAGCATGCTCATTGGTTTGGCCCCAGGCAGTTTTTTTTTTGGGGGGGGGGCGGGTAAGAGACCAGTGGCCCATTCTATTTCCAGGTTATTTCCAATTTGTTCCCTCCCCAGTATACATTTGATCCACTTTTTCAGGAACTCTGCCATGTCTCTCCCCTCCTTCACCCCCACAATTTTAACTGTATTCCTTCTGCTAATGTTTTCTAGGTATCTATCTTCTCCCACTATCCCTTTCCCACACATCCATTTTATTCTCCCTCGAATTCAGTCTTTACTCCACTCCTCTGTTTCCGATACCATTTCCGTCAAGTTATTCAACCTTTCTTTGATTGTTCCCCTGTCCTGCCACCAGTGTCTTCAAACGTTTTTTTTAAAATCTGGCCAGTGGCCTCCAGTATATCTCTATCTGACCCTCTTTTCCCCCTCGCTCTTCCTCCTCTTCATCCTCCTCCACCTCGCTTTCTGACTCCAGTCCGCCCTGTCATGCGACTTTCCCACCAATTCCTCTCTGGCTGCATTGCTCCTGGAGTCTACCAGGCCCCGTGCCTTGAATGCCCTCTGACGCCTTGTAGTCGACCTCTTTGCGCCTGCCAGTTGGACCGGCCTTACCAGGGAAGTCTCTGCTTTCTGCATTATTTTTTCTCTTAGCTTCCATGGTCCTTCCCTCTGTCACCGCTAATGTTGTCACCATCTCCACATCGGCCCAGCTCCTCCGAACTTTCTGCACCCAACAGCACTCCAGATGCCTCAGTCGCGACCCTCTCCCAATGTCATCCCGGGTCAGCCCCACCCCACTGCCCTTGCTCACATCCTCCATTGAGTTCTTTTCCCAACAGGGGATCCTTTGCGAGGCTTCTGGGCAGGCCTAGCATCAGGTTCCTCCTCCCTTCAACGAGGTGAGTTTTTCTCGAACTCTCCTTTCACTAACCAGTTTTTTCACCATTTTCTTACTTTCTCTAAGTTTTCTAGATGATCTTGTCTCTATCCTGCCAATTTCTACTGGGTTATCTGTTTTTCTAATCCTCACTGGGGGAGCTCTCCAAACCCGCTACTGCTCCATCATTGCCATTTTCTCTCCTCCCTGGCGGTGCCAGTCAACATTAGGGAATTGAAGTCTCCCATAACAACCCTGTAATTTCTGCACCATTCCAAAATCTGCCTGCTTATCTACTCGGTATCCCAAGAGCTAGTTGGGGGCCTATAAATTGTTCCCAGTAGATTGTTCCTTTCCTCTTTATTACTCAGTGGACACTCCTGCAACGTCCTCCCTTTCTATAGTCGCGATACTATCGCTGACCATCCCCCCCCAACCCCACCTCTCTTACCTCCCATCCTATTGGTTTTAAAGCACCTAAACCCTGGTACCTGCAACAGCCAATCCTGCTCTTCTTCCAGCCAAGTCTCAGTAACAGCCACAACATTGCAGTTCCACATACTGATCCATTCTCTAAGATCATCCCCTTTATTCCTAATACTCTTAGCATTGAAATAAACACATTTCAACCCCTCTAACTGGATACTTTTATGTTTTGTCCCCTGCAGAAGGAATACAGTTAAAATTGTGGGGGTGAAGGAGGGGAGAGACATGGCAGAGTTCCTGAAAAAGTGGATCAAATGTATACTGGGGAGGGAACAAATTGGAAATAACCTGGAAATAGAATGGGCCACTGGTCTCTTACCTCCCCCCCCCACCGCCCCCCCCAAAAAAACTGCCTGGGGCCAAACCAATGAGCATGCTCTATCCTGGTAAGCTTCCTTAGAACACAGCATCAGGCTTTTGTCCTTGTACCCTAATCTCTGCCCTCACATTCTGATTCCCACCCCCCTGCCGGACAAGTTTATATCCTCCCCAAAAGTTCGAGCAAACTTGTCCAACAGGATACTGGTCCCCCTTCAGTTCAGGTGCAGCCTGTCCCTTATAAGAGACCCCAATGATCCACAAATCTGAACCCCTCCCCCTTGCACCAACTCTTCAGCTACGGATTCATCTGCCACAACTTCCTATTCCTACCCTCTCTGTGACGTGGCACAGGCAGCAATCCTGAGGTCTTGCTTTTTAACTTTTCTAACTCCCTGTATTCCCTCTTCAGGCCCTCATCCCTACTCTTATCCATGTCATTGCTCCCCATTGGACCACAACATCTGGCTGCTCACTCTCCCGCTTGAGAATTCTGTGGACTCGATCAGAGAGGTCCCTGACCCTAGCTCCTGGGAGGCCCATACCATCTGGGAGCTTTGATCTCGTTCACAGAGCCTCCTATCTGTTTGCCTAAAGAACAAATCCCCAATCATCATAGCTCTCCTCTTCCACCCCCCTTCTCTTCTGAGCCGAAGTACCAATCTCTATGCCAGACCTGATCACAACCATCATTCCCCTCCCCCAGCAGTATCCAAAATGGTACACTTATTGTTGAGGGGAACGGCCACAGGCAATCCAACATTGAGTGGGGGAGGGAAAAATTATGTATTTGACCAGAGTTCACCTTCCAACCAAACATCCACCTTAATTAAGACCCAAGTTAAAGAATTTCCTGTATGTTACAATCTAAATGTAGCATTATATGACAATAATAGAATCTTTATCTAGTGGTTAACCCTAATGACGATGCCATCCATACCTTTGTAACTTCTACCTTCTTGAACATTCAGCCAAACCTGTATTCTCCACCCCATTCACTCAGTTGATTTTTCTTGTTTCCAAGTTACTCCAGTGACAGATCTCCAAGCTCTCCACATTTCTCCAATTGAATGATTGGCAACATTCCACAATGCACCTTCTCTCACTCTCTATTCATGAAGTAAACTTTGAAATCAAAAGAAATAAGAGTGTCGGTCCAACAAGCAGAGAAAGACCCCAACCTCGGGATCATCACTTGAATCACATTTATTCGCATAAAGAGAACAGAAGTACAATAATGCTGAGGATTTGTGTGAGGAGAGTTTCATTTCATGAACAGTACCTGGATGAGAGCGGCTGTGCCAAGGTCCTTGCTAAATCCAAGGTAGCTGTTCGAGTGAACTTTACACAAACTTTAAAAAGGGAAAGCCCTCAGGCAAAATGGAACAAAGCTTAGAGATCATGAAAATAAAGCACCAACAGTCACGTTGAAGTTCCGGGAAGGAGGAAACACATTGACTACCATTTATATAGCACCTTACCAAAATAAGATAGGTGAGATAAATAATGAGGGCTGTCTCAAAGAATTAAATTTGAGGGAGGGCCAAGGTTCAGGAAATTAGAGAGGTTACTACTGGACACAGAGCTAAGACAGCTGAAGGAATACCTGCCAATAGTGCAGCAATTAAAATTAGGACAAGCAGCTGTAGAGGACATAGGAGCACTCCAAAGAACTGTTCAGCTCAATGATGTTAGGAGAAAAGTCGGGACAAGGCAAGACCATGGTGAGATTTAAAAGAGAAATTTAAATCTGTTGCTGGGCCAATGGCCAATAATTATATCGGTAAAGAATCCTTTGCTTGGTTCATTTTATTTAATAAGGGTTGGATGGATCCAGATCATCATTTCATTGTAAACTCTGAGGTACATAAAATATTGACATACTTGTTTTATTGTATTTCAATAGAACCTTCTGCCTCATGATCTCGACCAACAAATGAATGGGAGCATGACACAAATTTATTTTTTCCTAACAAGCCAATTATCTTGATTTGGACCTATCATGATCCAAATAAAACAGATTTCTATGTAACACTTCTGTAAAGTCCATCACCACAAGCTTGCCAACACAGCCGTGTTGATGAGCTAAAAGCAATAGGCTCTTGGTTCCATCTATTGGTGTACAGAGAATGCAGGTTTTAGGGGTCTCAGAATGGTTCCCCTGTAGTAGCTGCTGTTCCATCATGGTATTAGAATTATAGATGGCTCTACAGATAAAGTAACTCTCAAACTTTTTTATGGGCACATTCATTTCTTTTTATTTAAGCAGATGTACTCACTGAGGATGTCACCAAACCAAATTTTGTGATTTACTTTTGGAATAGAGGAGTGCAGCTCAGAAATGAAGACAAATACTTGTATTGATAATCATTTATTCCCTTAGATCACAATAAAACACATTGACATTTCACAACAATCCTACCCTGTAGAAAACTAGCCAAACAAGAAACTTCAATGAAGGGATTCTAGGGCCCTACGCATTGCACAAATAGCTTCAAATCATGTCTGTAACATTGGGTTCTACAGAATAGTTGACTTTTAACCCACATCTCTCATCCTTCAACATAGCCTGACTGGAGAGCACGTTCAGGCACGAGCAGGCTCAGAATTTACAGCACGTTCATCAGAAGAATTCCCAAGTGCATTGGGCCGTAGATTGCAGAAATGAAAAATGTTGTGTACAACTTCCATTAACTATCAATATTCAAGTCATTTTACTTCAGTATGAGCACAGAACATTACCAACACAATAATCTCTAAAAAAGACATTTCAAAAGAATCAAAATTTAAGTCGACATTTTCAACTATAAATGTATTTTTTAAACACAGTAAAGGTAGCAATGAAAAAAACATGCAACATCTCCAAAGTTGTATGCAAAGGCTCATGATATGCAATGATTTCCAAATTTATAAAGCCAATGAACACAAAGTCTACATTATCTAGATCAGTTAATTTTACATGCCTAAAGTACAAAAGATTCATCATTACTAATGACTTCATGTACAATCCTTTTTGCTAACTACCTACTTAAAACTGCTACAAACATGTGGCGTTAGTATTAGTGTATATTTATTACCCTGAATTTGCCAATTGTACCATGATCATTTTGTTTCATTTAAAAAAAAACAGAAGTTCAAATTTAGAAAAATAGTTTTCAAAATGTTGATCAACAACTCGTTGAGATTAGACTTAAAATTACTGATATGTCTGGTGAGATTGCTTCAATGAAGGACGTTAATAAATGTTTGACAGCAGTTGATATGGTTGAAAATAAAATTAAGAATGTAGAAGACAGACTGGATCAAGTTGAAGGAGCCATGGCTGGATGGCAAATTGAAATGAAGAATTTTTTGCAGAAGATGGACTCGTTGGAAAATCAAAGTCGGCGGAATAATAATAAAATAGTGGGGTTACCAGAGGGTTTTGAGGGAACAAATCCTACAAAGTTTTTTAAAGAGTGGACTGTTGAAACTTTTGGTCCAGAGTATTTTCCAAAGGGTTTGGAGTTCGTGCGTTAAGGAAAAAACCATTACTGGGTGAACCATCTTGAGCTGTTTTGGTGAGGTGTCTGAGGTATCAGGATCGTGAAATGATTTTACATCCTGCATTTCTACAGGCTGTACTATCCAATGATAGTACAGAATAGCAAGGTTTTTTTAAAATCAAATGATTCTGATGCAGAGGCCTGAAAAAATCCATTTCTAAAACAGGTCGGCTTTCGGCTTTCCTTCCTACCTCATCAAGAAACATTTTTACGTGATCATTTCCCTCCAGCCATTTCCCAATCTCATCTCTGAAACAACAGAACAGTGGGATTCAGACCTGGATGAGGCCTTATCCATGGTCATGGTTATTGCACTACAGCCCATTACAAAGGAAGATCTGGAATCAGAGGGAATGGATTCCCTTTGTTTGTTTCCATGGCCTGATGCACCAGGAACAGGAAGAACGCCATGATGAGGAGCACCACAATCTGGATCCAGATGGGCACAGAGCATCGGCTTCTACTCTTCTCTGGTTTGACCTGTGTCAGCAGCTGGACTTTTAGTGTAGGCCTCCTTGATAGTACATCCTTGTATGTGAACTCAATTGGCCTCCCAGCAGACCCTCTGATCGGTTTACGACAAGTGACACTGTAAGAAAATCATGTAAAGTGGACTAATGCAATGTTGTAAACTCATCAAAATCTTAAAAATTAAAGCTTCACTATAATAGGTGCTGCTTCACATGGTTGTGTGATGACTCAGTTGGTCCAAATCAACAATCCAATCCATCAGTTCCAACCAGCCAGACTAACCCTGAAATATGGGCATGAGAGTGCAATATTCCAATTCATGATCCTCATTTAATAACTCCCACTAGATAAGCCATGGAAAAATGCTTCTTGACCAAAATAATTTCAACAGAAATGTGTCTGGGCAGCACCAGGCACGGAGTCTTACAGCTGCACTGGAATAGAAAAGGCATCTGAGGAACTGTAGCCAGAGTGGAACAAAAAGGAGAGACGTGGATGAAATGGCCAACCACAAGGACTGAGCGATAACTCAGATTTTAGGAACTATATACAGGGTAAAGAAGGAAAAGATAATTAGCCATTTGGAAAAGCCTGATTACAAACTAAATGCAGCACAAGTTTGTTCTATTGAGAACTCAGGGCTGAGGCCAATGGTGCTTCTATGACTAAATGAGAGGAGTCACTGCCACCTCGATAAATGAATAACTAAAAGCTCCGATAGCTCAGTGGTTAGAGCACTGGTCTTGTAAACTGGGGTGGTGAGTTTGTTCCTCGCTGGGGCCTTGTTTCTGGGAGGGGCCCTGGACAAAGTGGCGAATCTCTGTCTTCCTGACGGTAGACAAAGTTAAAGAGTTTCATGTATGTCACGTTCTAAATGTAGTATCACGTGACAAGAATGGAACCTTCTGGTATGCAGGATAAGTTTCCCAATGCTGCTTGGAGATGTAGTAAACAGCAAAAAGGATGGTAAAGGGACATGGTCTGGTGTAACAGGTAGGCATGTGACAGATGAAATTAAACATGGAAATGATTTCTTTGACCAAAAGCAGGAGACAACATAGGCTAGCCAGTGCATTTTCAAAAGGAATCTAGAAACAGTGACCTGGGGTTGTGTGCCTAAAATCGGAATAGATTATGAATGGGCCATATAAAAATACAGGATCTCAACTTCCATTAATAGAACATTGATCACTACAGTACAGGACAGGCCCTTCGGCCCTCGATGTTGTGCCACCCATATATCCGTAAAAAAAGTACTAATCCCTCCATACCCCATAACCCTCTATTTTATTTTCCTCCATGTGTCTAAGAATCTCTTAAATGCCCCAATATTTCAGCCTCCGCCACCATCCCCAGCAAGGCATTCCAGACACCTACCACTCTCTGTGTCAAAGAAACTTACCCCTGATTCTCCCCTAAACTTCCCTCCCTTCATTTTGTACATATGTCCTCTGGTGTTTGCTATTCCTGGCGTGGAAACAGGCACTGACTGTCCACCCTGTCTATGCCTCTTGTAATCTTGTAGACCTCTATCTAGTCTCCTCTCATCCTTCTACACTCCAAAGAGAAAAGTCCCAGTTCTGCTAACCTTGCCTCATAGAACTTGTTTCCCAATCCAGGAAACACCCTGGTAAATCTCCACTATGCACTCTCCACGGCTTCCACTTCCTTCCTATGATGAGATGACCAGAACTGAATACAATACTTCATGTTTGGTCTCACCAGAGAATGGTAGAGTTGAAACACGACCTCTCTATTCCTGAACTCAATCCCTCATTAATGAAGCCCAACATCCCATACGTTTTCTTAACTATCCTATCAACCTGTGCAGTGACCTTGAGAGATTTGGTCCCCAAGGTCCCTCTGTTCATCCACAATCTTAAGTAACCATTAACCCTATACTCAGCCTTCTGGTTTGTCCTTCCAGAATACATCACCTCACACTTATCCAGATTGAATTCCATCTGCCAACTCTGCATTAATAGAACATTTGACTAAGTAAAAATGTTGAATCTTTATAAAGGCTGTTAGGCCATAGCCAGAGTCAGGTGTCTTATTCTGATCATTGTTCTGGAGGAGTTCTTTCTTCCAAAGTGCATGACCATACAGTTTCCAACATTGTGTAGAGAAGTGGCAAAGGAAATACATTCTCCTAATCTAAGTCCTTCTGCAGCCTCCTTGTTTCCCCAACACCACCTGCTCCTTCACCTACCTTCTTATCATCTGCAAACTTGGCCACAAAGAATTCATTCCATATGCTAAATCAATGATATAGAACATAAAAAGACCCCTGTTGAACACAACGAGGAACTGGCAACCACCAAGAACACGATTCCAGTATTCTGACTCTGCTTCCTGTCAATCAGCCAATTTTCTATCCACACTAGTATGTCTCCTGTATTACCATGGGCAATATTCCAGTATGTTGAGTAGTCAAGAGTCCTCTCCTTGGAGCTAAAAACGTTGAGCTGGAGATAAGAAAGGTGTAAGGCCTTAACAGTTTTATACAGAGTAAAGTGAGGTAAACTTTAGCTGTGGGGTCAAGGATCAAAGAACACAGAATCAAAGTGATTGGCAAAAGATCAAGGGAGATAAAGAAAGATGCTTCTGCAGCAAATAATTATAATGTGAGATGAAATGCCTGAGAGGTGGTTGCAGATTCAACTGTGCCTTTGAAAAGGAAACTGGATGTCAGGGTTTGTAGAAAATTGGAGTGACTGGATGGTTCCATAATGAGCAGTCTCAAACACAATACACCCAACGTTTTCTCTTCTGGTGCGGAAATTCTTTGTTGCTAACTTGTGCATTTAAAAAAAAATAGAATCATCCCAGCTAATGAATATGATACATCTAAATCTTTAAAAAGTCAGTAAGGTATTGTGATTGTCCAAAATATTGGTTAAATATTTAAGAATGAGAACTTGCTAAGTCAAGAGAAAGGAACAGAGGATTAATGGTAGAGCTCCAGGATAAAAATCTCAGATCTTTTCACTGTGTTACTCCAGTCAGTTGTTGCAGGGGTAGTTTCGTAATTTATTTCACACAACTTTTATCCTGTCAAATAAGTACAACCTGACATGTGTATATATGCACGAGCATTCTATTATTTAGGTGATGAGGAAAACAAGATCAAAACAGGTATATTTAGTTGCTTAATCAGGGATCTGGGTGTCATATTCTACATGATCCCCATACAGGTAAATCTGGTAAATCTATTAAATACTAATTGAATGATTTTGCTGACAAACAAACTGTTTTAAAACGTACCAGGGTGTAGGTTAATGGGGTGTAAATTGAGCAGCATGGACTCATGGGCCAAATTGGCCTGTTGCAGTGCTGTACGTCTAATCTTAAAATAAAGTCTGATAATACATGCAAAAGGAAACTTCAGGGCAAGTTCATTTCTGTTACAAATAAATCAAACAGCTTCTGGTGAAACAACCCAGCCAATGTGTAATAAATGCAAACAATTATAAGACCATAAGACATAGAAGCAGAATTAAGCCATTCAGCCCCTCAATTCTGTCCCACCATTTAATCATGACCTGATCCATTTTACCACTCAGACCCTCTGCCTGGCCTTCTCCTCATAACCTTTGATGCCCTGGCTGATCAATAACTCAACAATCTCTGCCTTAAATACACCCAATGACCCGGCCTACACAACCACTTGTGGCAACAAACTCCACAGGTTTACCACCCTCTGGCTGAAGAAATTCCTCTGTATCTCTGTTCTTTGCAGATGCCCTTCAATCCTGAAGTTGTGGCCTCTTGTCTTAGACTCTCCCACCATGGGAAAAGAACCTTTCTACATCTACTCTGTCCACACCTTTAACACGCAAAATGTTTTCATGAAATCCACCCCCCCCCCCCCCCCCGCTCCATTCTCCTAAATTCCAACAAGTTCAGGCCAAGAGACATCAAATATTCCTCACATGATAATCTTTTCATTCCCAGAATCATCTTTTTGAACCTCCTTTCTTATATGAGGAGCCCAAAACTGCTCACAAAACTGTGTGAGGTCTCACCCGTGCCTTATAGAGCTTCAACATCACATCTTTGCTCTTGCATTCTATTCCTCTTGAAACGTACGCCAGCATTCATACATGAAATAGAGATAAGGATGCGGTGCTGCCAGAGCAGCGCTCTGGCACCTCATGGGGTGGCTTCAGCACCTCCTTGTTGCTGTTTCTGATGGGGTCTGGCACCTAAAAAATTAGTACTGCACCCTGGATACAGGAGGATCAGAGCCAGCACCACCAGGCTGAGGAACAGCTTCTTCCCACGGGCAGTGAGAACGCTGAACGACCAAAGAACTGCTCACACTGACCCTTTGAGACTCTCATATGTACAAAACAATATTTATTTATATATGAATACTTGTCCTGCATATGTATAATGTGACTGTATCTTTAGGCTTTTTCAGGTGGATTCTCCGCTAAGAATGCGCCTGAAGAAGCAGAAGCAGCCCTTTAAATTGCAGTTCAGGAGGCAGCTTTGAAAATTGCGGCCAGCCCCCTTCTCCCCACTCCCAAAATCAGACCCTGCCATGGGGAAAGCTTGCGCCGGTCGCCCGACAGTGTGGGGACTGGGAGAGGAGCTGTCAGGCGCTGGCCAGCTGCCTGTCATCTGAATGCAGTCACTTTTAGGCAGCTGCTTTCAGATGGCTGGGGAGGCCACAGTGCTGCGGGGATTATCCCTCTTGGAGGAGGGTTACTAAGCTCACCTTGCAGGCGCTTCCTGCACATTCACGTGGCCGCATTTTGCCAAAATATGCAGCTTTACAAGGGGACAATTGATCACCTGAAAGTACCTTATGTTATGTCTGGTTGTGTGACTGCGTGTTCTGCACCGAGAGAACGCTGTTTCGTTAGGTTATACTTGTACAATCAGATGACAATAAATGAATGACATTGCATTTCCCTTCTTCACCACCATTTACCTACAGGCAATCCTGCACAAAGACTCCCAGGTCCTGTTGCAACTGGGAATTTTCGATTTTCTCCCCATTTAGAAAGGAATCTGTTCATTTATTTCTTCTACCAAGGGCACTGACCGTTCACTTTCCCACATCGTATTTCATTTGTCACTTCTCTGCCCAATTTCTTCATCTGCCCAAGTCCTTCTGCAGCCTCAGTGTTTCCTCTACACCACCTGCTCCTCCATCTTCCTTTATATCATCTGCAAACTTGGCCACAAAGCCATTCATTCCATAATCAAATCATTCATATATAACATAAAACGAAGTGGCCCCAACCCCCGACCCTTTGTGGAACCCCGACCAGCAACTGGCAGTCGATCAGAGCATGATCCCTGTATCCCAACTCTCTGCTTCCTGCCAATCAACCAATGCTCTCCCTACACTAGTATGTTTCCCGTTGTACCACAGGCTCTTATCTTGTTAAGTAGCCTCATGTGTGGCACTTCGTCAAAGGCCTTCTGAAAATCCAAATACATCCACGGCATCTCCCTTATCCAGCCTGTTTGTCACTTCCTCAAAGAATTCCAATGGGTTTGTCAAGCAAGATTTTCCCTTAAGTAAACCCTGCTAGCTTTGCCCTATCCTGTCATGTGCCTCTAAGTTCTCCATAACCTCATCCCTGACATTCGACTCCAACATCTTCCCAACCATCCACATCAGGTTAACCGGATTATAATTTCCTTTCTGCTGCCTCCATCCTTCCCTTCTTGAATAGTGGGGTGACATGTGATTTTCCAGTCCTCTGGGACCGTGCCAGATCTATCGATTCCTGAAAGATCAATACCAGTGCCTCCACAATCTCTACCACAACCTCTGGCAGGTCCTGACGGTACAATCCATCTGGTCCAGGAGACTTGTTCACCCTTAGATCACTCAACTTCCTGACACCTTCTCCCTTGAAATAGTAATTGCATTCACTTCTCTTCCATTTGACATCTGGCACACTGCTACCCTTTGATATTTGGCATCCTGCTAATGTCTTCCACAGTCAAACTGATGCAAAATACACATTTAGTTCCTTTGCCATCTCCTTGTCTCCCATTATTACTTCTCCAGCATCATTTTCTGATGGTCCTAGATCTGCTCCACTCTCACCTCTCTTTTATTCTTTATATACTTGAAAGAAGTTTTTGTATCTTTTTTAATATTACTTCCTAGCATACTTTCATACTTCATCTTTTCCCTCCTTATGAGTTTTAACAAGATTTATTTACATAAGAAATAGGAGCAGGAGTCGGTCATCTGACCCGTCAGTAAGATCTTGGCTGAGCTGATCATTGACTCAACTCCACCTACCTGCCTTTTCCCCATATCCCTTAAATCCTTTTTTATGTAAAAAATTATCTAATTGAATCTGAATTCCACAGATTCTCTACTCTCTGGGAAAAACAGATTTTCCTCATTTCCATCTGAAATCTACTACCCTGAATGCTGAGGCTGCGTCACCTAGTTCTGGTCTCACCTACCAATGAAAACAATTTTCCTGCCTCTATCTTATGAATTAGAGTGAGTATAATTCCAGACTATTTAGTCTCTACTCGTAGGTCAACCCCCTCATCTCCAGAATGAACCTGTTGACCCTCCTCTGGCCTCCAAGGCCAGTATATCCCTCCTCAAGTATGGAGGCCAGAACTGCACACAGTACTCCGGGTGTGGCCTCACCAGTACCGTGTACAGTTGCAGCATGACCTCCCTTCTCTTGAATTCAATTCCTCTAACAATGAAGGCCAACATTCCATTTGCCTTGTTAATAACCTGTGGTACCTGCAACCCAATGTTTTGCGATTCTTGCACAAGCCCTCCCAAGTCCTTCTTCACGACAGCACACTGCAGTTTCTCACCATTAAATAGTAATCTGCTCTTCTATTTTTCCTAACAAAGTGGATGACCTCCCATTTACTAACATTGAACTCCATCTGTTTAAGAAATGAAGGATACTGTAGATGGCAGAGTAACTCTTAAGGGGTTAATGGGATGATATAAAAGTTGCTTGAGAATGGAATGAGACAGGATCTCTGGTCCCAGGTGCCGTTTGCAAAGGAATAGTTGCAGATAACATTCTTTATCTTCTGAGACACTCTGATTGCATTATGTTCTTGTGATTTCCTCCCCCTTTCCTCTATTAACTCATTCTGCTGACTTCACAAACTAACTTGTTTACTTCACTGTATAAATTCGAGCTGTGCAACTGTGTAGTTCAGAGCTGAGCCCTGGCTGTTACAGGGACTGCTCTCTGAGATATCCACTCTAATAAACTCTGGTGTTAGTAGTGAAATTCTTTCTCCCCAACAAATCTGGCGCTGCGAGCAGGATCATATTTGACAGGTGAGCGGGCGATGGCTCTGGCCAAGAATCTAGCTGAAAGGGGGTGAGGCTGGCTCACACACCGAGATCCCCACTTGAGATGGTGAGGTGATTGTAAAGGGGTGAGGCACGCCAAGAACCCAGCTGTAAAGGGGTGAGGCATGCCAAGGCATGCCAAGATGGAGAAGTAAAACCCAGGCAGACAACGCGGACAGAAGAGGCACCGGTACATGCGCTGTAAAGTAAAGGAACTGACCATTGTGTGTATATTGTATAACTGTTAAGATTTAACAGGAGGCCAAGATGGGAAATCGGCAAGGCAAGTATTCCTGGTTGAGCAGATAAGTCTGTTCCCAGGCCATGATAGCGACCCCGATGAAGAGAGTCACTAAAAATCGAGGAAAGGAACAGAGAAGACGCCTCTAACTGGTAGGAGATCCGTTGCAGTCCCCGGGCTCGCCAGCTGACATTGTGATGAGGGAAACGGGGGATTGGAATTACGCTGTCCCGTTTAGTAATAAGTGGTGGGGGTAACAGCGGGAAGATCGGTACTGGTGTAGATGGTGGCATAGGGGGCGTGCTTTCCTTGAACTTTCAGCTGGATGGAGGAGTGTAAAAAGCGAGTCGATGGACTGAATTATTATTATCGATTTTACCGGTCCATTGATGAAGAGAATCTTATTCAGAAGTGACGTCTCAACCCCCATTTGGTGTAATGACGTCCTGACCCCCAATTGAAGTAACCAATGCATCTGCCCCCAGTGCCGTGCCCCCGCCTCCTGCTGACATGGCTGTTGGCCACCTACATCATCTCTTCACCACCTGTCAGAACACTCTCCAATCCCTATCGGTAGTGAACCTTTCTATACGCGCAAGATATGACGAGAAAGGAAAAATGGGCAACTGTACAAGCAGCTACCCGGGACTGACCCTGACCAAGGGACGCACAAGGAGGGATGTACTAGGGACCATACTGGGTGAAGCAGGAACTGGTATAGGGGTGTTGAATTCAGCAGATATTGAAACACTTCAGAACAAGATACAGACTATAGGCAGTGAAGTGGGAAAAGGAATTAGAATTAGAAACATGTGGGGAAAGACAATACGAGTGGGGATAGAGATGGGATATAATTTACAAAGAAAAGTATGGGACCACACGGGAAGTTTTATGAGCCTTGCACACTTACCCATTCGAAAGGAACTTGCACCTGGCAGTTAGTTTCTGTAAATCGAACCATAGTCACTGAGGTAGGGCCCACTTCTGAGGCATAAAAAAAAGATGTGTTTTATTGTTTGCGTGGCACCTTGTGTGTGTTTATTTTTCAGATACAGACCCGAAATGGGAATCAAGTATTTGTCAGTCGAGCAGGGAAAGCTGTTCCTGACCCACCAAAGGAATGAAACAAAGGAATGGACTCCCCAAGGGACCATCAATGAGTAAAAAGACAGTAAGACGAGGTCAATAGGTAAATAAGAGTCGGCGACTGGTCGGTGATCCGATAATACTGCCAGGATCGCCCGCTGATATTGTGATCAAGGAGACTGGGAACTGGAAATGGGCTGTCGCATTTTCCAGTGACTTGTATGGGTGGTCTCAGGGAGAGTGGTTGATAGAGGAAGTTTTAATGTGCAATTAATAAATGACTGGTGGGAAAACACTGACAATGAATGCTCCTGTCTGGGAACCTGATGTCCCTGGTACTGCCCAGGAGGCCACTCTCCTTGATGCCTGGGTGAGGGATTATTCCATTCGCTCGCAGCTGGGAGACAGTGGCGGAGAGTTGGAGATTAAAGTTGAAGGAAAGAAGAAATGGAAAGAGAGGGGAGGGAGTTACCTGAAACTAGGACAATCATCATTCCAATTTCATGTCAAGAGATTTTTAAACCTGTGAGGTCAGTTTGGCTCCAAATTTTAAAAAAATTGGATAAATGAGGATTTTCGAGAATCTGATTTTGGATAATCAGAGCTGTGCTGTAATTAGAGAGAATATTTAATTGGATTAAGCACATTAAGTGTTCCATTTTCATTTCCTCTGTTACAAATTAATCACATTTTACTTGGTTAAATTTAATTATTTATAGAAATACTATAGGCATCGCCTTTTTTGGTAATTAGTTCAATCCAAATAACAGCATGAGAGCACATTGTGGCTGATGTGCCACTGAGAGCAAAAGAGTTGAGATAGTTTCAGTTGAACTGATTTACTAATTCATAATTGCGCGATTTAGAGGCCTTCGCTTCCCAGAGACCTTTGGATCCTGCAGGATGTAAGTGCCAAGGCTTTGCCCTGCACTGAGAGTCACTGTGGATCCACCCATAACTGCTGGAGCCGGTTCACTTGTCACATGGGTGAGCCGCCACAATATCAAACGACCTGGTAAAATGTTCAATTTAGTTTGGACAAATAAAAATGTAATTTGACTAGCCTCTTTCTCATGTCAGAACACTTCATTAACAAAGAATGTATTTATTGAATTTTGATGTAGAAATTTGTGGCTTTAAATTTTTTTTTAAGAGATTTCTAACAAAGTTTAGACTTTATAACCTGATGTAAAGCTCCATTCCTTACTTTGGTTCCAGTGCAGGGCACTACAACTTAAGAATTGCTTCAAACTAATAACACCAAAAGTTTTTAGAATTAAATGTTAACAATGCAATTAAGAGACTAGAATTTAGATGACACTCATAATTTGTGGTCATTTTTTTTACTATGAATATATTATTATAGCTATATTTGCTAAATATGACGTTACCACTGAAAATTACTGTGTAAAAAAGTATGAGGAAATGTTGAAGCCTGATTAATAGAATATGGCATATAATTTGTTAAAAATCTAGGAAATGTGTATCTAATTTTACATTTCATAAACAGCTTTGACTTTCTCAAAATTATTTGTAATTTTCAATGGCAATTTCATTGTCATTCAACTTTTCAACCGAGTTACTGTACAGTTAACAATTGAATAATAGTGCTAATTTTTATTTTTGGGCCTCATTTCCCAGACATTCAGTTTATTGATGGCTAGTCATTCCTACGATCTATTTAAAAATGAAATATTTATTAATGTCTTCATAACCAGATAACTACATTTAGTTACTATTTTTTTTCTAATGCTGGCCTGTAATTAGATTAAAGGGAACAGAAAAATCCTGAGTTTTTTTAAGTGGAGCCTAGCTGGTTGCTAAAATTGGCCCGTGTGGAAAATTACCTGCTCTTACTGGTGCAAATCCCTGTATATGAATGCTGGTGACATCTAGTTTGATAGAGTTTGATGGCTGACTTACAATTATTGCCTCTCACTCGAGGTAAAATAAACTATAAACTATAGAAAGTGGAAACCTGATTTTTTAAAAGAAAAAATGCAAAAAATATTCAGCAAGATGGACAGAATCTCTGAGTGGAGGAGTTAATATTTTGGTTTGACAATCTTTCATAAGTGAATTCACTCTTTTACATGGCCTGATATGTTGTAGTGTTTAGACTTATGACCATGTAGATACAATTCATGCTTGAAGCAAATGGCTGCCCTAATTGCAGCAACCTTTGCAAGGTCATCACCTTGAGACATGAACATTGAAAGTGTTTTCCAGAGGCATTCTGTGACCTCTAATATTATTCACCCAATGGACAAGCACTGCCCCTTACCCCCTGCCAGGCAGGAGATCCTTCTAAATTACAGATCTCGGCCAGTAAGGCAGGTGCTAAATGGAATCTCCGGCAGAAGATCTAAGGGTGCAGAGTCCTGCTAGTCTTCTGGAGAAAATCTCCACCTGGTGCCATCGCTCGCTACAACCCATTTGACACCGGGACATCGGCCAACACTTTCCTCAGGGTTGTTTATGATTTTGTGAACACCTGTACAGTGACACCGAACTGTACCGACTGGCACCGAACTGTACCGACTGGCACCGAACTGTACCGACTGGCACCGAACTGTACCGACTGGCACCGAACTGTACCGACTGGCACCGAACTGTACCGACTGGCACCGAACTGTACCGACTGGCACCGAACTGTACCGACTGGCACCGAACTGTACCGACTGGCACCGAACTGTACCGACTGGCACCGAACTGTACCGACTGGCACCGAACTGTACCGACTGGCACCGAACTGTACCGACTGGCACCGAACTGTACCGACTGGCACCGAACTGTACCGACTGGCACCGAACTGTACCGGCACCGAACTGTACCGGCACCGAACTGTACCGGCACCGAACTGTACCGGCACCGAACTGTACCGGCACCGAACTGTACCGGCACCGAACTGTACCGACACCGAACTGTACCGACACCGAACTGTACCGACACCGAACTGTACCGACACCGAACTGACGACTGACACCGAACTATACTGACACCAGACTGACGACTGACACCGAACTGATGACTGACATAGAACTGTACTGACACCGAACTGACGACTGACACCGAACTGACGACTGACACCGAACTGACGACTGACACCGAACTGACGACGGCAACAAGACAGTTCATCGTGTTTTACGAAAAAAACAGCAAGAGAACAGCTGTTGCTCTGGAAACTATCACTGGACATTCTATCTTTTCAAGCCTTTAACTTTTAAAAAATTGCATGTTTAGCTGTGGATTTTACAATGCATAATGTCTCTAAGCACCCTCAGAGAAACTGAAATTTCTAGATACATAATCGCAGTGTGGATGTAAAGTTACAGTTTGTGAGCTGACCAGTCAATGATCAGGCCATGGTAGGAAACGTTGAATTTGATATTTTGTTTTGCAATGACAGCATCACCCAGAAACTCCCATTAACAGAAAAACACCTCATGGGGTGGGGGCTATGGTTTCTGTCCTGACTCATCCTGGCTATCATTACAGGGATCCAACACAGGCACTTGGGGCACCCGTTGAAAGAGAACGTGAGAAGGAACGGCATCCTGGTCTCAAACGTCAGCCCAGAACAGCAAGCGCCCCAGGTACATCCCAGATGTATACCTGCTAGCCTCACCATGGGGTAGCATGGTGACAAGCATCTGGGCTCTGTGCCTGAGGAGTGCCCAAGCATTGAGGCCAAGGCGTGAGATGCGCAAGCAAAGAGAGGGTTCTGGCACCTGATGGATGACCTTGCACTGCCTGCTCACAGACGTTAGTGGTAAGGGTGCTCGCATTTGCCAGCTAAGCCAGAGAACCCAGGCGTAGGAGTTGGTGGCCAAACAAATTCCTTTTTCTATCCCCCCTCCTGACACTGGGGAGCAGCTCCCACAGCACCCTGCCCATTGGTAGCACAACAACCCTGTTTGGTCAGGGGTGCAGGGGCTGGTGAGGTGTTGTCATTGAATTTGACTATGTGCCTTGTCCAGCATTTGGACGGCACAAGTGAATATATTGACCCACTTGATCAGTATTTTTTTTACATGTTTTGACGTAGCATACATAGTTACTGTCTCATGATTGGCGAGTGGTGTGACTTCCGAGGGGTGGATTGTATTGGGAACCTGGAGGCAGGTAGAAGATTATCGCATTGCCCACTGCCAGCAACTCCTCACTCCCCTTATTAACGATACCCGTTTGGATAGACTGATTAAAGAAAATGAGCAAATCACCCACCTGATGGGAAAATTAGGACAAACCATAAGTCAAACCCTATAAGGAGGGACAGTTGATCTGGGTTGCAGATCAGATCACCCAACTGGCAACCCATCAGCGGTTTGGCACCCTGTTGTTCTTAAGTTTGCCGCCTTTTTGCTACTATTATTTCTGATCATATGCCTGTGAATAGGAGTAAAACGATTGATACGGCAGGTAGAGAAGACTGCAAGAAAGGTTCAGTACAGGTTGCTGAAGGTGACCGAAAGTGCTAGACGGAAAGAGGAGGAAAAGGAAACTATGATTCAGTAAGGTGTAAGGAGGGAACTGTGGAAGAAATTTGCCAAATGGAAGGATACTGTAGATGGCAGAGTAACTCTTAAGGGGTTAATGGGATGATATAAAAGTTGTTTGTGAGAATGGAATGAGACAGGATCTCTGGTCCCGGGTGCTGTTTGTAAAGGAATAGCTCCAGATAACATTCTTTATCTTCTGAGACATTCTGATTGCATTATGTCTGAGACACTGATTGCAATATGTTCTTGTGATTTCCTCCCCCTTTCCTCTAGTAATTCATTCTGCTGACTTCGTAAACTAACTTGTTTACTTCACTGTATTATTCAAGCTGTGCAACTGTGTAGTTCAGAGCTGAACCCTGGTTGTTACAGGGACTGCTCTCCGAGATATCTCGCTCTAATAAACTCTTCCAAAGCGTTACCCTGGTGTTAGTAGTGAAATTTTTTCTCCGCAACACCATTTGCCAGACCTTTGCCCACTCACCTAACTTAACTATATCCTTCTGCAGGCTCTCCACATTCTCTGTACAATTTGCTTTTCCACTCAATTTAGTATCATCCTCAAACTTGGCTACACGACTCTGTCCCCTCTTCTAAATCATCAATATCAATGATGAACAGCTGCAGGCCCCTGGGGCACTCACTTCCCACTGGCTGCCAATCAGAAAAACATCCATTTATCCTGACTCTCTGCCTTCTGTCAGTTAACCAATCCTTAATCCATGCCAATATACTTCCCCCAACTCTATTCATTTGTATCTTATTGATGTCTCTTGTGCAGCACCTTATCAAACACCTTCCTGAAATCCAAATATACATCATCAACCTGTTCCCCTTATCTACCGCACCCATTATATCCTCAAAGAACTCCAGCAAGTTTGTCAGACAAGACCTGCCCTTTCTGAATTCACTGCTGCGTCTGCCTGATGGTACCCCTTTGTTTTACTATTTCATCCTTAATGATAGGTTCAAGCATTTTCCTGACTAGCCAATAGTTACCTGTCTTCTGCCTACATCCATTTTTAAAAAGTAGCATGACATTTGCTATCTTCCAATCTGCTGGGACCTGCCCAGAATCCAGAGATTTTTGGTAATTGACTACCAACGTATCGACTGTAACTCCCACCATATCCCTCAGTACCCTGGGATGGATCCCATCAGGACCAGGGGATTTGTCCACTTCCAGTCCCATTAGTTTGCTCATCACTCTCTCTTTTGTAACAATTATTTTATTGAGGGCCTCACCTCCCTTCACATCCCTATCAGCATTCTTTGGCATGTTGGACGTGTCTTCCAATGTGAAGACTGATACAAAATATCTGTTCAATGCCTCATTACTCAATATCAATCTCCCAAGGGACCTGTGTTCACTCTAGACACCCTTCTTCCATTTTATATATTTAAAACATTTCTTGCTCAATCTTTCCTTGTATCCCAGATGCTGAAACCCAGGCAACATTTTTAAAAATCTTCTCTGCACTCTCTCTATCTTGTTAATATCCTTCCTATAAATTGGTGACCAGAAATGCACACAGTACTCTAAATTTGGCCTCACCAATGCCTTGTATAGCTTAATCATTACTTCCCAATTCCTATATTCTATGCACTGATTTATATAGGCAAGCATACTAAAGGCCTTCTTCACCACCCTATCCACATGCGCTCCTACCTTCAGGGAACAATGCACCGTTATTCCTAGATCTTTCTGCTCCACTGCATTCTTCAACACCCTCCCATTTACCATATATGTCTTGCTTTGATTATTCTTTCCAAAATGAAGCACCAAACACTTATCAGCATTAAACTCCATCTGTCATCTTTCTGCCCACTCCTCTAAGAGGTTTAAATCCCTCTGTAATCTTTGAAAACCCTCTTCATCATCCACAATTCCCCCTATTTTAGTATCATCTGCATATTTACTAATCCAATTTACCGCCCCATCCTCCAGATCATTAATATATATGACAAACAGCAACGGTCCCAAATCTGAACCCTGAGGTACACCGCTTGTCACCGGCCTCCATCCTGACAAACATTTATCTACTATTACTCTCTGGCACCTTCCTTCCAACCACTGTTGAATTCATTTGACTATCTCCAAATTAATACCCAAGGACTTAGCCTTCCTAACTAACCTCCCATGCGGAACCTTATCAAAGGCCTTACTGAAGTCCATATAGACAACATCCACTGCTCTACCTTCCTCAACATTCCTAGTTACCTCTTCAAAAAATTCAACAAGATTGGTCAAACATGACCTTCCACACACAAATCTGTGTTGAGTGTCCCTGATCAGACCCTGTCCCTCCATATACTTATATATACTATCTCTAAGAACGCTTTCCATCAATTTACCTACCACAGACGTCAAACTTACAGGCCGATAATTGCTAGGCTTGCTCCTCGAACCCTTTTTAAACAGAGGAACCACACACGCAACACGCCAATCCTCCGGCACTACACCCGTCTCTAATGACATTCGAAAAATCAGTGCCAGAGCCTCCGCTATTTCCTCACTAACTTCTCACAAGGTCCTGGGGAAAATCCTGTCAGGACATGGAGACTTATCCACCTTTATATGTTTCAAAAGCTCCAGTACTACCTCTTCCTTAATCATTATAGTCTCCATATATACCCCCTTTGCTTCCTTTACCCCGCACAGTTCAATATCCTTCTTCTCAGTAAATACTGAGGAAAAGAAATTGTTCAAGACCTCCCCCATCTCTTTTGGCTCCACACACATTTGTCCTTTCTGATTCTCTATTGCATCAGTTTTGTCTCTCACTTCCCTTTTGCTATTTACATATTTGTAGAAACACTTTGGATTTATTTTCACTCTACTTGCTATAGCCACCTCATACCTTCTTTTAGCTTTTCTAATTTCTTTCTTAAGATTCTTTTTACATTCAATATAGCACCCAAACATCTCCTTTTTTCCCTGTTTCTTTTA
Source organism: Narcine bancroftii (assembly GCF_036971445.1). Taxonomy (NCBI): domain Eukaryota; kingdom Metazoa; phylum Chordata; class Chondrichthyes; order Torpediniformes; family Narcinidae; genus Narcine; species Narcine bancroftii. The sequence continues at coordinate 42,799,373 of NC_091481.1, forward strand.
TTTATTGTAGTACTCCCTTTTTTTGAACCAAGTTTCCAATATCCCTTGAGAACCAAGGCTCTCTCAAACTTTTGACCTTCCCTTTCAACCTAACAGGTATATAAAGATATTGTACTCTTAAAACCTCTCCTTTAAAAGACCCTCCATTTCTATACTACATCCTTCCCAGAAAACAAATTGCCCCAATCCACCCCTTGTAAATCCTTTCGCATCTCCTCAAACCTAGCTCTTCCCCACTCAAAAACCTCAACTCTGGGCCCTTTCCATAATTACCTTGAAGCTAATGGTACTATGATCACTGGACCCGAAGTGCTCCCCCACACATACCTCTGTCACCTGACCCATCTCATTCCTCAACAGTAAATCCAACACAGCTCCCTCTCTAATTGGTACTTCCACGTATTGATGTAAAAAGCTATCCTGCACATATTTTAAAAACTCCAACCCATCCAGCTCTTTCACGGAATGGGTTACCCAATCAATATTCGGAAAATTAAAACTGCCCCCCCCACAATCACTACCCTGTGCTTATTACAAATATCTGCTATCTCCCTACTAATTTGTTCCTCTAATTCGCGTTCTCCATTTGGTGGTCTATAATACACCCCTATAATTGCAACTTCCCCTTTCCCATTCTTCCATTCCAACCAAATAGCCTCCCTGGATGAGCCTTCTATTCCATCGCACCTAAGCACTGCTGTAATATTTTCTCTAACAAGTAGTGCAACCCCACCCCCTCTTGCCCCCCCCCCCCCCCCCCCCCCCGGTTCAATTGCACCTAAAGCAACTAAATCCAGGAATATTTAGCTGCCAGTCACATTCCTCCTGTAACCGTTTCACCAATCGCTACCACGTCATACTTCCAAGTGTCAATCCTTGCTCCTAGCATTAAAATATATGCAGTTTAGAGATTTCCCATTTTTTAACTTCCTGTAGGCCCCTGTCTTTACCAACAACTCTCTTATGATCTTTTGCAATCGACCTCTGTCCATCTTCGTATAGAGAATCCCCCTTTTCTATCACCTGCCTTTCCCCTGTCAAACACTGTCTACAAGCTTTCTCTGATTGCATTCTAACCTTCTCCTTCATTTGGTTCCCTCACCCCAGCCATTCTAGTTTAAAGTCTCCTGAGTAACCCTAGCAAATGACCCCACCAGAATCCTGGTACCCCTGGGGTTCAAATGTAACCCGTTCTTTTTGTACAGGTTACACCTACCCCAAAAATGGTCCCAGTGATGCACAAACTTGAATCCCTGCCCTTTGCTCCACCCTTTCAGCCATGCGTTCATCCTCCTTCTCATTCTATTCCTGCTCTCACTGTCGTGTAACACAGGCAGTAATCCCGAGATTACTCCCTTGGGAGATCCTTCACAACATTATGCTACAGAACCCATTTATATAAATAAAGCGATAATTTGTACTTAAAACTCTAATTCAGTGCTTGGATAGGAAGAATATCACCTGAAGCAGTGTCTGAATTGTTTCTGAATCAGTGGGCACCTCTGGAATTGACTTGTGGCTGAGGAAACAAAACGAATAAAGCGTATCCTACCTGATTGTTGTGAATGTTGATGCCTCAGTGGGGGACATTTTTTCCGGTAAATTGTCCTTCACTACTTTTTGTTCCACCTAGAAAATGAGAAAATATCAAATATTCGTTCCAAGATGGCTGCAATATATGACACCAGACAAAATAAATCCATAAATTCAGAGAAAGGCGTCATTGGAGACCACACCACAATATAGGAATTGGTGAAATCCGTATTGTCACTTTTGCATGTGGCAGGATTGAAAACCAACAGCCCAGCAGCTTCACCTTTCTTTGTGCCAAAAATATTTACCTCGACTTGGAAGTCACATCCTTTTCAACACAACCACTTTGGTGCAAGTTAAAAAAAAAAAATCAAACCATGTCAAGTGCAACAAGGCCACATACTACAAGACCAATATTAGTCACAGAAGACAGATTGGAACTTTACCATTTTTCTTCAGAATGAGCATTTTACACAGCTGCAGAAATATATTATCAAGATTCTGGGAAAGATGCACTCACTTCTGATGTGTGATTCGGATTGTGGGAGTGGTGCAGAAAGAGGAGGAGCGGGAGACTTGGGAGATAGATGAGTGTAAATGAGGCAGTTTTACAAAGAGCAAGGAGGCCAACTGAAGGGGTAAACAGTTTGTTGATTTGTGGGAGTGAGTACTTCAGATCATTAGCAGGGACAAAAAGGAGGGGAAGCTGAAGAGCAGTGTCCAGTGAAGAAGTGACACAGTGGAGCTTTGAGGCTTTCGCTTGAGAGGCTTCAGAGAGAAGAGACTTCCTTTCAGTGAGATAAGGCCTGGTGAAGTAATTTAATCCTTTAATTAAATTAGGAGTCAGTTAGGAAAAGATTAATCGTTAGGTCTTTATTCCTTGGAGTGAAGAAGAATGAGGGGAGATTTGATTGAGGAGAACAAGAGTAAATGCAAGTAGGCTCTTTCCATAGATTAGGAGAGATAAATATAAAAGGACATGGCTTTAGGGGAAAGGTTTAGGGGGAACATTAGGGGGGAACTTCTTCAGTCAGAGAGTGGTGGGAGTGTGGAACAAGCTGCCATCTGACAAGGTTAATACGGGCTCACTCTTAATTTTTAAGAATAAATTGGATAGATACATGGATGGGAGAGGTCTGGAGGGTTATGGAATGGGAGTAGTTCAGTAGGACTAGTGTTATGTTTCGGCACAGATATAAGGGCCGAATGGCCTGTTTTCTGTGTTGTAGTATTCTATGGTTCTGTGAACAGATGGTGAACTGGAGGGAAATTGGTAATCATATAATAATTACAGCACAGAAACAGGTCAGATCAGCCCTTCTAGTTCATGCCAAACACCTTCTCCCTCCTAGTCCCATTGGCCCGCACCCAGCTCATATCCTTCCATACCTCTCTCATCCATAAACTATCCAACTTTTTCTTAAATATTGAAATTGAACCCACATCTACCACTTTGGCTGGAAGCTCATTCCACACTCCCACCACCTCTGAGTGAAGAAATTCCCTCTCATGTTTCCCCTAAACTTTTCCCCCTTCAATCTCAATCCACGTCCTCTTGTTTGAATCTCTCCCACTCTCAATGGAAAAAAGCCTCTATTTTGTTGATAACCCTTCGATAATTCGGCGACCAAAAGTGCACATAATATTGCAAATTTGGCCTCAACAATAACTTATACAACTTCAACATGACATCCCAACCTCCTGAGTTCAATACTCTGAGGGCCAACATACCAAAACCTTTCTTCATTACCCTATCCGTGTGTGACTCCACTTCCAGGGAATTATGTACCAGGATTCCTAAATCCCTTGGTCCTACTGCACTCCCCATTTAACCTGTAGGACCTTTGCTGATTATTCCTTCCAAAATGTACCACCTCACATTTATCAGTATTAAACTCCATCTGCCACCTTTCAGCCCACTCTTCTAATGGTCCTATATCACCCTGTAAGCTTTGAAAACCTTCTTCACTGCCCACAACACCAATCTTCGTATCATCTGTATACTTACTAATCCAATTGACCACCCTATTATCTAGATCATTAATATGTGACAAACAACAATGGACCCAGTACTGATCCCTGAGGCCCTCCACTAGTCACCGGCCTCCAAATTGACAAATAATTTTCCACCACTACTCTCTGGCATCTCCCATCTAACCATTGTTGAATCTATTTCACTATTTCAACATTAATATTAATACATTAATACCTAATGAATGAACCTTCCTAACTAACTTCTTATGCAGAACCTTGTCAAAGGCCTTACTAAAATCCATATAGACAACATCCACAGCCTTCCCTTCGTTAACCTTCCTTCTCCGGAAAGATTTGCTAAACATGATCTAAACACACAAGCCATGTTGACTACTCCAAATCAGTCCCTGGCTATCCAAATAGTTGTATATACCATCTCTAAGAACACTCTCCATTAATTTACCCACCACCAACGTCAGACTCACAGGCCTATAATTACCAGGTTTACTTTTGGAGCCTTTTTAAACAGTGAAACAACATAACCCTCTCTCTAATCCTCCGGCACCACCCCTGTGGCTAATTACATTTTAATTATTTCTGTCAGAGCCCCCACTATTTCTACACTAACCTCCCTCAGGGTCCTATGGAATTTCTTGTCAGGACCCAGTGATTTATTCACCTTGATTCTCTTTAAAATGGCCAGTACTACAGGTACTTCCTCATTAATCTGTATATTTTCCATGCCCTCATTATCAAATTTTCTGGCTTCATCTGACTCAATATTCCTTAGTGAATATTGAAGAAACAAAAACATTTATAATTTCCCCCATCTCCTGACTCCTCATAGAGCCTCCCCCTCTGATCCTCAAGGGGCCCAATTTTATCCCACACTATTCTTTTACTTTTAATGTACCTGTAGAAACCCTTAGGATTTATTTTTACTTTTCCTTTCTAATTTCTTAGAAATTAATTTCCTTTCTAATTCATTAGCCTTTCTAATTTCTTTCTTAGGATTTTTTTTGCACTCCTTATATTCCTCATGCACCTCATCTATTCCCTGCTGTCTGTACCTGTTGTCCACATCCCTCTTCATCCGAATCAAATTCCCAATATCCCTTCAACAACAAGGCTCCCGATATTTTCTAACCTTTAATCCTCACAGACTCCATACTGAAAAAGTTTCTCCTTTGAATATCCTCCTGTTGCATCCTTCCCAGAAAATAAATTCTCCCAATTCAGACCTTCTAAATCAGTGGTTCCCAACCTTTTTCTTTCCACTCATATCCCACTTTAAATAATCCCTCTGCCATCGGTGCTCTGTGATTAGTAAGGGATTGCTTAAGGTGGGATGTGAGTGGGAAGGGAAGGTTGAGAACCACTGTTCTCGACCCAATTGTTACTGAAATATTTTGCTGGAGAAAAATTGTAATTGGCCCATTTCCTTTGGAGTTATGAAACCATGCACATAAAGAGTCAATGATGTACGATTAAAACAGTGGTTTTCAAACTTTTTTTTCACTCATATTTCTTTGGCTTGGCTTCGCGGACGAAGATTTATGGAGGGGGTAAAAGTCCACGTCAGCTGCAGGCTCGTTTGTGGCTGACAAGTCCGATGCGGGACAGGCAGACACGGTTGCAGCGGCTGCAGGGGAAAATTGGTTGGTTGGGGTTGGGTGTTGGGTTTTTCCTCCTTTTCCTTTTGTCAGTGAGGTGGGCTCTGCGGTCTTCTTCAAAGGAGGTTGCTGCCCGCCAAACTGTGAGGCGCCAAGATGCACGGTTTGAGGCGATATCAGCCCACTGGCGGTGGTCAATGTGGCAGGCACCAAGAGATTTCTTTAGGCAGTCCTTGTACCTTTTCTTTGGTGCACCTCTGTCACGGTGGCCAGTGGAGAGCTCACCATATAACACGATCTTGGGAAGGCGATGGTCCTCCATTCTGGAGACGTGACCCACCCAGCGCAGCTGGATCTTCAGCAGCGTGGACTCGATGCTGTCGACCTCTGCCATCTCGAGTACTTCGACGTTAGGGATGAAAGCGTTCCAATGGATGTTGAGGATGGAGCGGAGACAATGCTGGTGGAAGCGTTCTAGGAGCCATAGGTGATGCCGGTAGAGGACCCATGATTCGGAGCCGAACAGGAGTGTGGGTATGACAACGGCTCTGTATACGCTTATCTGTGAGGTTTTTCAGTTGGTTGTTTTTCCAGACTCTTTTGTGTAGTCTTCCAAAGGCGCTATTTGCCTTGTCGATCCTTGCATCTGATGAAATGGTGCAGCCGAGATAGGTAAACTGGTTGACCGTTTTGAGTTTTGTGTGCCCGATGGAGATGTTGGGGGGCTGGTAGTCATGGTGGGGATCTGGCTGATGGAGGACCTCAGTTTTCTTCAGGCTGACTTCCAGGCCAAACATTTTGGCAGTTTCCGCAAAGCAGGACATCAAGCGCTGAAGAGCTGGCTCTGAATGGGCAACTAAAGCGGCATCGTCTGCCACCTTAAGTACCACCTTAAGTAATCACAGAGCACCTATGGCATAAGGATTATTTAAAGTGGTATGTGAGTGGAAAGAAAAAGGTTGAGAACCACTGGACTAGAGCCTTTCACATCCCCTCAAAATTAGTCTTATTCTAATCAAGAATCTCAACCTTAGACCCAGCCCTATCCTGCTCTATAATTAACCTAAAACTATAGTCAGGGTGGGGATTGGGGATGGCTTGTTCAGTGGGGTGGGGGATGATAGCCAGGACCATCTGCCTCTCCGACATGGACATGAGGGCGATCCTTTTATTGAGTCAAATGTCACTAGACGTTACTGATGCTTGACACAAACTAGTGACGTGGCCGGGGCAGGTGGAGAGTTGCTAGTGTGCATCAAACTTGATGCTAGTGATGAGGGAGGGAATGGGGGGGGTGGGGGGAAGGACTGATAGCCACGGATGGCTGCGACTATATGGGGATGGGCCACAGCACTTCGTTTGGGGGGGGGGGGGTAAATCTCCTTGGTGCCAACCCTAATACTATTAGGATCACAAGACCCAAAGTGTTCCCCAACACAAACAACTGTCACCTGAACTATCTCATTCCCTTATAGGAGATCCAATACTGCCCCCTCTCTAGTCAGTCCTTCTATGTATTGATAGAGAAAACTTTCCTGAACACATTTGACAAACTCCAACCCATCCAACCCTTTTACAGTAAGGGTGACCCAGTCAATGTGTGGAAAGTTTAAAATCTCCTATAATCTCCACCTAATGTTTACTACACATATATGCCATCTCCTTATAAATTTGCTCCTCTAATTCCCTCTGTCCATTAGGTGGTCTACAATACACCCCAATTAGCATTTTCATGCCTTTCCCATTCCTCACCCACCCAACTCACCTCACTGGATGAGCCCTCCGATCTAAACTGCCATAGCCCCGCTGTGACGTTTTCTCTAACAAGCAATGTGACTCCTCCACCTTTTAGCCCCCCTGTTCTATCAGACCTAAAACAACAGAATCCTGGAATATTTAGCTGCCAATTATTGCCCCTCCTGTAACCAAGTTTCACTGATGGCTACAATATCATATTTCCATGTGTCAATCCCTGCTCTAAGCTCATCCATCTGATTCACTGTGTTCCTTGCATTGAAATATGTACACTTGAGAGAAAGTTTCCCACATTCACTCCTTTGATTATGGTCCCCCTCTCCCACAGTAATTTTAACATTCTGGTTCCTCTCTCCTTTCAAATGTAGTTGTCCTTCCACCCTAATCTCTGTAGTCTCATTCAGATTTCCCTCCACCCTCCCCCCACCCCCGACAAACTAATTTAAACCCTCCCCAACCGATCTGGAAAACCTACCCGCCAGGATACTGGTTCCCCTCCAGTTCAGGTGCAGCCCATCATTTTTGTACAGGTCAGACCTTCCCCAGAAGAGATCCCAATGATCCACAAATCTGAACCCCTGCCCCCTGCACCAACTCTTCAGCCACTCATTCATCTGCCACAATTCCTATTCCTACCCTCTCTAATGGATGACATATGGCAGCAATCCTTGAGGTCCTGCTTTTTAACTTCTCTAATTCCCTGTATTCGTCCTTCAGGATCTCATCCCCACTTCTATGACATTGGACCCCACGTGGACCATGACATCTGGCTGCTCTCCAACCCCCTCCAGGATGCTGTGACATCCTGACTTGGCACCTGGGAGGCAACATACCAACAGGGAGCCACCAAACCTCCTACTACTCTCCTTACCAATAAGTCCCCAATTACAAGAGCTCTCCTCTTTCCCCCTTCCCTCCTGAGCCAGAGCCAGCCTCCATGCCAGAAACCTAACCACCCTGACTTGTCCTTGGTAGGTTGTTCCCAACTTTCTCAGATTGCCACCCCTGACTTTCCCCCCCCCAAAAACACACGAGAACGAACACACACCCCTTTCTTGTTATTAGGTCTACTAATCTAACACTATATGCAAGCGTATGTATTTCACAGAAAAAATGTCATTAACCAATTTATTTAGCAATATGAAAGGGTAAATTTACATCTCAATTGTAACTACATTGTCTTTAGGCCATCAGAAGCTGATGGGCCCGCGGCTGGGGCGAGGATCAGCCAACAGGAGCTGGATGGAAGGGTGGTTGGGGTGAGGATCAGCTGTCAGGAGCTGGATGGAAGGATGGTTGGGGTGAGGATCGGCCGTCATGAGCTGGATGGGAGGGTGGCTGGGGTGAGGATCAGCCGTTAGGAGCTGGATGGGAGGGTGCTTGGGGTGAGGATCGGCCATCAGGAGCTGGATGGGAGGGTGGTTGAGGCGAGGATCATCCATTAGGAGCTGGATGGGAGGGTGGTTTGGGCCTGAAATAAGGGGGAATCACCGTTTTATACATAATTTCAATGTACTTTCAAACCTGAAGATAATTTGAAATTCTTACAAACCTGGAGCCTTGGCTCTTGCACATGTGGTGTGTATCCTGTTTAGAGAACGTCATCAAGAAACATTCACCATCCCCTTGGATCTTTCCACTGCCCCCAGGGGTCTGCAGAACCTACTTAGGGAATCACTAATTTACATGAATCCCGTATGACCACTTCCTTTAATACCTCTCGAAATGCCTCTTAAACTAAGTAATTGCATCGGATTCACCCACCTTCTATTCAATTGAGTTTGAAGTATCGACTATCCCTCATCTTAACCAATGCCCTCTTGTTTTGGATACTCCTGCCATTGAAACATACCCTGACCATTTACCCTATGCCTCTCATAATCTTATTTCCATCAGGTTCCCCCCCAAGCATCAATTTGTCTAATCTCTCCTAAAACCGAAGCGCTCAAACCAGCACAACTACACCCTTCTTAGACCATGGTGAACAGAACTACACAGAACATGACAAATAGGGGAAGGAGCCAGCCATCTGCTTCCCCTTTCAACAAGACCATTGCTATGGATTCAGCTCCATCTACCTGACTTTTTAAAATTTAAATTTAGACATACAGAACGGTATCAGGTCATTTTGGCAACCCAATTTACAGCCCATTAACCTACACCCCCAGTACGTTTTGAACAGTGGGAGGAAACCAGAGCCCCCGGTGAAACCCCATGCAGACACGGGGAGAACATTCAAACTCCTTGCAGACATCGTGGGATTCGAGCCCCGGTCCAATTCCAATCTCTGGCGCTGTAAAGGCCACACCAACAACACCGCCTTTTTCTCCCTTAACTTTTAACCCTCTTACAATAGAAAAATTTGTGCCTTAAATAGTTAATGAAGGAGTCTCTACTGTTGCCTTAGGGAGAAAATTCCAAAGATCCACTACTCTCTGGATAAAACAGTTCCTCCTCTACTCCCCCCAAATCTTGAGGTTAAGTCCTGTAATTCTAGAGTCACCTATCAGTGGAAACAATGTTTCTATCATGTCTATACCTTTCAAAACGTTATGTTTTTACAAGATCCCCTCTCATTTTTCTGAATTCCAATGAATATAGTCCCAGACGACTCAATTTCTCCTCATCTCTGGAATGAATCTGGTGCACAACCTCTGCTCACCTCTAAAGACATGCTTTCTCAAGTCAGGAGGCCAGAACTGCACGCAGTGCTCTAGGAACATGCTCACCAGAACCCTGCACAGTTACATATGTACATCCTTTCTTCAGCAGTGGTCTACATTTGCCAATTTGCCAGAACCAGCCCAGAGTCCAGAGAATGCTGATAAAATTCAGATGCAGCTGAATCAGTGGTTCACTAACACTGACCAACCTCCAACTTCAGACAGAACTATGAAAAAATAATAAGCATCAATGAATTGGACATCAAAATGAAAACTTTTCTATGAGGCAAAATTAACCCTGTAATTATGAAACCAGTCACAGATCAACACTTGTGAAAACAATTCAATGCAGTGACAGCCCAAATAGGAGCCGACTGATGACAATGTAACCCTGAAAACATTCATTCCTTCTGTTATAAACAGGACTGGTATGAAAGAAGGGATCTGAGCAATTTTTTAAAAACTGGTAGTTTTTCAAATAAAATGTGACCATACATGAAATGTCTGAAAGGCTACAAAGGTATAAATTAATAAAAGAGAAACAGCTGTACTGAAAGTGGACGACATCTGAAGGGAAAACTCCTGCTGACTGACATGCATGTACACATCCAGCACATGGTTTCAGGGGTCAGACAGATTGGAACTGACTAAAGTTTGCAGGCCATGAAATTGTACTGGTCACTATTTTACTCCTCAACTAATGAAATATTTGGTAGTTCAGCCTCCAACCCAGTGCTTGTAATATGTTTTGAGCTGTGGAAGTTGCAGGTGCAACTTTAATACTAACACAAATCTCTGCTACACATTTTACAAGGGCTCCTGGGTAACATGCAAAAGTGAGCCAACAAGTTCAAGGGTACGGAAATGTTGCTGCAGTTTGGAGGGTAGCAATAGTGACCCCACTAAAAGGGAGAAAAATCAAGTGAATGTAACTGCTAACCAAGGAAAATACAGGAATCTATAAAAGCTATAGGAATTTTTGAAATTTAAAAGGTTTCCAGGTCACATGCAGAGATAGACATCTGCAGAAGCTGGAAGATCCTCAGCTCAGTGAAAGGCACCATTTTGTCTGCACGAAACTTGTTGGTTTTCTAGCAGAGATGTCAGTGAGTGAACGCTGCCGACTGGCACATTCCAGGCTGCAGGAGAACATGCTGAGGGATACACGGAGTTTGGTGCAGCCAACAAAAGGGCTTTGTGGGGAAAGGCCACAGACCAGGGTACTTCTATTACCAGACGTTCAGTTGCTGGGAGTCAAAGGGAAATCCCTCAAACAACAGAGGGGGGAGTAATACAAGGGACTGCAGTGGTGGCAATCCTGCTATGTAGCAAATTAAAACACTAACATAACAATGTACAGTGCTGAATGTATGAATGTGACCTGAAGGATGCAAAAAGACTGCGTGATTTTCTTTTTACATACTTTTACTGTGAATAAAGCTATTTGGAAGAAGGAAGACACAGGGTTCAGATGTTTTAAAAAGAATAGGATGGGAGGTTGAAAAGGAGAGTAGCAGTATTGGTCATGGCTATAGAAAGGGAGGCATTGCAGAGGGAGTATCCACTGAGTCAGTGTGAGTGGAAGTCAGAAACAGGAAGGGAGCTATCAGCGTGCTGGGAAAGGTCTATAGGCCCCCAAATAGACCTCAAGACACCGAGGAGCAGATAAGCAGGCAGATTTTTGAATGGTGGGAAATACAGGGTTGTAATTACAGGTGATTTCAACTTCCCTTCTGACTGCAAGAGGGTAAATGGGGTTGAATTTGTCAGGTGTGTCCAAGAAGGATTCCTGGTACAGTATGTGGACCGGCTGATTAGAGGCCACACTGGATCTGGTTCTGTGGAATGAACATGGCCACGTGGTGGACCTCTCAGTGGGGGAGCATTTCAGTGAGAGTGACCACAACTCCCTTAGTTTCAACGTCACTGTGGAAAATACAAGATCAAAGCTCATAATCTGGACTACATTGATTGAAGGAGAGATGGGAATCAGATTTGACCACTGTAATCGATCCACAATGCTGGTCAGATCTATGTGCAGATATTATGACTACTTAATTAATTCTTGATGTAGACTGATTCATTATAATTTTCTGCATCAATTATATCTCACACCTCAAAAGATACATAAAAATAAACCACAATTTTCTGATAGGAGTTTGAGGTATGGTATAGATGTTGCTACCTTTTTACATTCCACCTGGTTATGCACAAAATTAAGACACTTTGGATAGAATTGAGGGAAGTGTTGACAAAAATTGTAGGGGTGAACATCCCTCTAGACCTGGAATTGTTTCTTCTGGGGAATTTGGCAGTTATAAAAGTTAACTTTGTCAAATATAAATCTAAATTTATTAAAATTGCATTGTCAATAGCCAGGAAATGTATAGAGGTAACATGGAAATGCGATACTCTACTTCACATTGAATGTTGGAGCATGGAAAAGAAAGCTGTATTCCCCTTGAGAAGATTACTTAGAGTCTTAGGAATAGATATAGTTTGTTCGCTGAAATTTGGCAACCTTACTTAGATTTCTTAAATGCCCAGATTGTATAATTTATTTTGATATTTGTCAATTAGTAGATTCCTCGTTAGAAATTTAATACTTTTAAAATGATGCAACTCTGAGATGTCGAACCTTGTTCCCGTTGCTTTTTCTTTTTTTATTTTCTTTCTTTTTATCTCCCTCTTTTCCCTGCTGTCTGTCCCCTTTTCTTTCAAATCCAGGGAGGAGGCGCTGAGAAGAGGGACTCTCCTTTCCTTTGTTTTTTGGACCTTATGAATGTTTTTTTATGATTTTATATGTATTTTCAATGTATTATTGTTATTATTTAATTGAATCCTGTATATTCTTAAAACAAATAATATATTTAAAAAAAACATAGCTCTGGAAAAGGATAAAAACAGTCAAAATTGGAAAGTGCTTAACGGGAAGGGCCAATTATGAAGGGATGAGGCAGGAACCGAGATGTTTACAGGTGAAAGCACAGAACTAATGTGGAAGGAGTTTAGGGACCACTTGAGCAGGGTTGGGACAAGGTAAAGGAAACCATGGCTGATGGGACAAGTCAGGCAACTAGTCAAGAGGAAGAAGGAAACATATATTAGATAAAGTATATGGTAGTCAGGAAGAGGTTTAAGAAGGGATTTAGGAGAGCTCGAAGGGGGCATGAGAAGGCCTTGGCATGGAGAATTAAAGAGAACCCCAAGGCATTCTATGCGTATGTGAAGAACAGAAGGATGACTAGAATAAAGTGGGGAAACTAAAGGATTGTGGAGGAAAATCTGAACACAAAGGGTTAAGGGTTCACCCATAAGTTGCTTACAAGAACATACAAGAGCCAGTTACATACTGCTGAAGTGGAGGCAGGGAACCTCAAGGTTGCGATTTATCTGCAGTCACGCTTATCTGCAGACATGATAAGCTTTGGAATTCTGTGAAACAATAATTAAATTATTGCCAAATGTTGACAATAATAAACTACTGTCAGGTTGCCCGGAACAGGAAGCCCACATGCAGGAATGCACTGCCATTTATTGTATATAAACTCTGTTAAAACCTGCTGTGGGCAGAGCAAGCTCAGGCTGGGTGCTGGGCATGCTCTCCAAGATATCTTGCTAATAAAACTCTTCCGAAGCATTACCCTGGTGTTGGTCGTTGATTCTTTCTCCGCAACAAATCTGACACTGTGAGCAGGATCCTATTTGACAGGATCACGAACCTGGGATTGAGGGTCCCGTAAGAGTGAGTGGGTGACGGCCCTAACCAAGAACCTAGCTGAAATGGGGTGAGGCAGGCTCACACTCCGAGATCACCGCTTGAGAGGGTGAGGTGATGTACAGAGAGTAGAAGTCTCTCTATCTAAAATTGGGGGAAGATGGAGAAGTAGAACCCAGGGTGACAACGCGGACAGAAGAGGCACCGATGCATGCGCTGTAAAGTAAGGGAACTGACAATTGTGTATATATTGTATAACTGTTGTTAAGATTTAACAGGAAACCATTATGGGAAATCGGCTCAGCAAGGCAATTATTCCCAGTCTGTTCCCGGGCTACAACAATGACCCCGATGAAGAAAGCCATTAAAGGCCCGAGGAAAGGAACAACGGAGACGTCGCCAACTGGTAGGAGATCCGCTGCAGCCTCTGGGCTCGCTAGCTGACATAGTGATGAAACGGGAAACTGGGATTATGCCGTCCCGTTCAGTAATGATCTATATGGGTGGTTCACGAATGAATAACCGTACAGGGGTTTGATCTGAAAGATCTGAAAGAATCTACTAATAGTCAAGGAAGAGACCCCATTTGGGATCTCGAATATTTTAATGGGTGTTTTAATAAGTGGACAGAGGTCGCGAAGCGGCATCAGCCCACAAACGGAAAGGAAGAAAAAGGAACAGACCCTAATTCGGAGCTTCCTGGGCCCCCTTCATACTCCCCCAGAACACCATCTGCGCCTCTGGGCACGGCCTCCACTCTTCCTGTCGGCCTGTATCCCCAGTTATCTGTTGGAAGGGGAAGTGACTGGGACAACTTGGTCCAGGCAACAGTGGCTTATGCCAGTAGGCCGCGGGACGGGACCCTCGTCAGGCCCACGCATCAGGCTGGACCTCCTGTTTCACAGGAAGCAAATGTTGCCTCAGCGCCTGATGCTTCAGGGCACAGAGAACCCAGGCCTGAGAAAGGTTTGGAGTAAAAACGCATAGGGGGGGGCAAATGAAAAGTCAGATTCATCTCGTCAAATGCCCCGAAAAATGATCGGAGACACCCCCATACTAAAGGCCTGGATGCCCACTGAGGCACGGGTTATGATTAGTCTAGCACCAGACCCAATAAGGAGACCCATAGCGTTCCAACATCGGCTGCAGCAAACCTGCGCCATCTGTCATCCCTTGCCTGGCGACGTCCGTATTTATATATAAACACCTATAACTGACTGCTGTCAGACCATTTACCCCTGACTTTGTCCATTAGAATGCCAGATAAGCAGGCCACGGCATATAGATGGCACCTAATCCATTGCTGTTACGAAGCTGGAATTTTGTTAGAACTCAGATCAAACTGTTCTGTGAAGTGAACTGCCCCTCTACTGACAACATTTTTTTTAATATTTGGGACACTTTGAAGGTTTATTTAAGAGGCTAAATAATTGGATATACTACAGGAATAAAAAAGAGGTATATGAAAGAAATAAATAATTTGGAACAGGGCATAGCTCAAATGGAAAAAGAATATCAAAAATCAGGTTCTGAAGACAAGTACAGGGATTTGGTGAATAAAAAGCTCATGTACATTACAGATGTACAAAAAGGAAAGGTTGATTCTAAGATTCAGGCAGCAGTAATTATGAGCTGGGGGAAAGGCCCGAAAAGTGAGGGTGAAAAAGGTCGTGAGGACACGCAACGCAATTAAAACTCGGGGGGGAGGGGGGGAACAAGATTTTGTATAAACCAAAAGAAATAAACGATATATTTAGTAAATTCTACAAAGAACTGTTTAAAACAGAATTGGTGGGGGTGGGGGCGGTGGGGAGAGAAACGGGGACATTGCTAAAATAGACGATTTCTTCCTTGCATTGGAATGACCAAATTTGGATCAGGAAGACAGCAAGGGGCTGCATGCCCCCTTCTCAAAAGAAGAGATTGAACACACCTGAACACGTGGGTAAATCACCAGGAGAGGATCGGTTCCCCGCCAAATTTTATAGAGAATTTAAGAACCTTTCAATGCCCCTTCTTATTAATCTGGTGGTTCAGGCAATGGAAACACATATCCTCCCAGAGTCTTTTTGACAGCAATTATCATGGTGAACTAAAAAAAATAGGGATCCATTGAAGCCCACATCCTATAGGCCTCTATCACTATTGAACGCAGCTTATAAAATTATAGTTAAAACGTTGGCCAATAGGTTGGCGGAACATTTATTAAAATTGACAAATCTGGATCAGGCTGTATTTGTTTGAAAAAGGCAAACTGCAAATAAGGTAGCAAGATTGCTTACTATAACACATCTGGCACAGTCGGGGGTGGACCCGGGGGTGGCAGTATCGTTGAATGTGGAGAAGGCCTTTGACAGATTGGAGTGGAACCTCCTGTTTGAGGTACTGGAGAAATTTGGATGGGATAAACATTTATAAATTGGGTGAGAATATTGTATCACAAACCCCGGACCAAAATTATTACCAATGGGCAGATGTCTCCAGTGTTTCCACCAAGTAGATCTAGTAGGCAAGGCTACTGTTTGCCGCCAGCTCCGTTTATATTGGCCATTGAGCCACTGGAGGAAACCATTTGGTGGTAAACAGACACAAGGTGGGCCAGTTGGAACAGAAAATGAATCTATTTGCTGACAATGTGTTCATATATTTGACGGACCCTGGGGAATCGTTGGCCAAACGGAAGACCACACTGGAGGATTGTGGGAAGATCTCAGGACAAAATAAATTTAGACAAAAATGAGATTATGCCTTTGACTGAAGGGAAATGTAAATCCTACAACAGGGAAGCCAATTCAAGTGGCCACAGGAAGGCATTAAATAGCTGGGAATAAAAATAAAGAAAGATGTGTGCAATGTATAGAAGTTAAATAAATGATCTCCCTTTGCTCCAGAAGATAGAGGAGGACTTGGTTCGATAGAGAGCTCTGCCCATAACATTAATGAACAGAGGGAATCGTATCAGAGTGAAGGTGATACGAGGAGTCACGTAATGGAGTAGTGGCCGGTAGGAGAATACCAGCCCTCTCCAGAAAAGAAGGAAAAAAGTAAAGAAAAAGCAAAGCCCCAGACACACAAATCACAACAAAGAAAAAATAAAGGTGTGGATAAAATGGCACCAAAGAAAGAAAAGCCAAAAACAATGGGAAGAAAAGAAGGAAAGACACCAGAAGAGAAAGGTGAAGGCCTTTCCTGTACGAAGAAGCAGGGGCCCACCATGGAAAGAGGAGCCCACTCCCTGAGGTCAGTGGAAACCCTGTAGGGTCGCAACCCACCCAACGCAGCACTGCAAAGATGGCTCACGGAGCCAAACAGAGATGCGTACGACAAAGACGGGAGGGGGGACCAGCTGTGGAGTGGAACTCCACAACGCGAAAGACTGGACAGCAGGGCTCCCAGCGGGAAGATACAGAAAATAATGGGAACGGGAGGGATGAGAATGAAAAAAGGAAACCAGAGACACAACAGATAACCAGCCCAGAAGAAAAGGACCAACATCAAGATACCATTAAAAAAAAACCCCAACAAACTGAGACAAACAGCCCAACAAGAACGTCAGAAGAGACACAGATACAAGGAAGAGAAGTAGAAGACACAAACCCAAGAGCAGACACAGAAGAAGAAGAAGGAGAACATCAAGCTCTGCACAGAGAAATAGAAGATAAAGGGAATGGACAGTACATAGATTTAAAAAATTTCAAGAATATATGGAAACATTAAAAGAATGGCTGACATGAGAATTTAGTGAAATAAAAAGAAGAATGAAAAGTTCATAAGAAAAAGTGAGTAGATTAGAGTACTTTGAAATATATACGGAATCAGTGAAAGAAAGGGATGCAATGAAAGCGTTTATCAGAGGGCAGATAATAAGTTATGTAACTAAAAGATTAGGGAAAAGATTAGACAAGGTGGAAGAACAAGAAACAGCCATAGAAATGGAAGTAGATGACTTAAAAAGAAAATTGGAAGAAACTGATAAAAAAGTTAAAGAAACACACGAGCTGTTAGCTCAGAAGATGGATATAATGGAAAACTAATAATAGGAGAAACAATATAAAGATAGTGGGCCTTAAGGAAGATGAAGAAGGCAAAGATATAAAAGAATTTATAAAAGAATGGATCCCCAAGGCCCTGGGAATGCCAGAAATGCAGGAAGGAATGGAAATAGAAAGGGCACACAGAACATTAGCCCTGAAACCACGGCCACAACAAAAACCAAGATCCATTGTAGAAAAATTCCTGAGATATACGACAAGAGAAAATATATTGGAAAAGGCAATGAAAAAAATGAGAGAAGACAAAAAGCCACTGAAATACAAAAGTCAAAAAAAAATTTTCTACCCAGACATAAGTTTTGAGCTTCTGAAGAAGAGGAAGGAGTTTAACGCAGCAAAATTGATCCTATGAAAGAAAGGCTATAAATTTATGTTAAGATATCCAGTGGTGCTTAAAATAGTTATCCCAGGGCAACAAAGCAGATTGTTCTCGGATCCGGAGAAAGCACAAGAATTTGCAGAACGCCTGCAAAACAGAAATAGAGATGAAGAGATGTAACAAAAACAAAGAATGACGAGAAACTTCATATAAAGAAGAAAAATAATGTATAAGTAAGAACTAAGGAGGGGAAGAACAGGGGAGAAAGGAAGTAAGGGGGAAATTAAGAGGGTGAGCTTTGTTATATGTGAAGATAGAAGTCTTTTCTGGAGGGGGTTGGTGGGAGAGAATAACAATCACTTTTGACGCTTGCGAGCGGGTTCCCAATCCAAATGGAGAGGGGAGTTGTGGTTGCCCAGCAAGGGACAAGGGGCAACTCAGAGAGGGGGGGAGGACATTTGGGGTTAAGGGAATTTTAGATGTGGGAATAGTGGAAATATTTTATGTTTTAGAAGTGTTGTCTTACAGTGCGTTCAAAAAAAGAAAACAGAAATGGATAAGGAGGAAAGGTGGCGATGAGGAAGCGGAAATGAGAGGGAAACAAAGTATGAAATGGCCATGTTGAACTATATGACTATAAATATTAACGGAATACATAACCAAATCAAAAGGAAGAGGCTGTTAAATTTACTGAAGAAAGAAAAAAATTGATATAGCATTCGTGCAGGAAACACATCTAACTGAAGTGGAACATAAGGAGAGACTGGGTAGGGCATGTAACGGCAGCATCGTATAATTCAAAAGCCAGAGGAGTAACTATATTAATCAATAAAAATGTACCAATCAAAATAGAGGAGGAAATAATAATCCAGCAGGGAGGTATGTAATGATAAAATGTCAGATATATTCAGAATTTTGGAATTTGCTCAATGTATATGCACCTAATGAAGAGGATCAAAATTTTATGCAAGATATCTTTTTGAAGATTGCAGATATGCAGGGGAATATATTGATAGGAGGGGATTTTAATCTTAATTTGGACTCAAAGATGGATAAAACTGGAAAAAAAGACTAGCAGAAAGAACAAAGTAACCAAATTTATGGATAAATCGATGCAGGAAATGCAACTTTTGGATATATGGAGGAGACAACACCCAAAGGAGAAAGAATATTCATATTATTCGAGTAGACATAGAACATACTCAAGGATAGAGCTATTCCTGTTGTCAGCCCACATCCAAGGGAGAGTTAGAAAAACGGAATATAAAGCTAGATTGTTATCGGATCACTCACCCCTGTTATTAGCAATGGAGCTGGAGGACATCCCACCAAGAACGTATAGATGGAGATTAAAATCCATGCTACTTAAAAGACAGGATTTTAGAGAATTTATTGAGCGACAAATTAAAATGTACTTTGAAATATATACGGAATCAGTGAAAGAAAGGGATGCAATGAAAGCGTTTATCAGAGGGCAGATAATAAGTTATGTAACTAAAATGAAGAAGGACTACAATCGGGAAATAGAACAGCTGGAAAGGGAAATAGCAAGTTCAGAAAAAGAATTAGCAACAAGATACAACAAAAAGAGAATTGGCGGACAAAAAAATAAAATACGAAACACTACAAACGTACAAGGTGGAGAAGAACATAATGAAAACAAAGCAGAAGTATTATGAGCTAGAAGAAAAAAATGCACAAAATACTAGCTTGGCAGCTTAAAACAGAACAAACTAAAAGAACGGTATTGACATCAAGGAAAAAGGATAAACAAATTACATATAACCCAACAGAGATCAATGAAAACTTCAAGGAATTCTACGAGCAATTATATCAAACTGAGAACAAAGGGAAAGAAGAAAAAATAGATGAGTTTCTAGCTAAAACTGAACTACCGAAATTGCAAGAAGAGGAGCAAAACAAATTATAAAATCATTCGAAATAGAGGAAATACAGGAGATATTAAAAAAACTACCGAACAATAAAATGACGGGAGAGGACGGACTCTCAATAGAATTCTATAAAACATTTAAAGACTTATTAATTCCTCCTCTCCTGGAAGTAATGAACCAGATTGAAGAAACACAAAGCATGCCAGATTCAGGCAAAACTGCAAAAATTACAGTAATACCAAAGACGGGGAAAGATCCACTAACACCAGCATCATATAGACTAATATCTCTACTTAACTCAGATTATAAGATAATAGCAAAACTATTAGCAAACAGATTGGCTGACTGTGTACCAAAAATAGTAAAACTAGATCAAACTGGATTTATTAAGAAAAGACGAACAACGGACAATGTCTGTAAGTTCATTAAGTTCTGTAAGTGCAGTACAAGGAAATAAGACTCCAAGAGTGGTGGTTGCTTTAGACGCAGAGAAAGCCTTTGACAGGGTAGAATGGAATTATTTATTTAAAGTACTACAGACGTTCAACCTACCAGAGAAATATATTAATTGGATTAAAGCATTTTATAAGGGACCATTGGCGAAGATTACAGTAAATGGATATATATTGAACCAGTTTAAATTAAGCAGGTCAACTAGGCAGGGATGTCCACTATCTCCCTTACTGTTCGCATTAGCTATAGAACCCTTGGCAGAACTGATAAGAACTGAAAATAAAATAAGAGGGATAAAAATATAAGAGAAGGAATATAAAATCAGTCTATTTACAGATGACATCATAGTATACTTAACAGAACCAGAATTATCAATAAAAGAACTACATAAGAAATTGAAGGAATATGGAGAAGTATTGGGATACAAGATCAACGCAAATAAAAGTAAAGCGACGCCAATGAATAATGCGGATTTCACAAAGTTTAAGAAAGAATCACCATTTAAATGGCAAACACAAGCAATGCGATACCTAGGTATTCAACTAGATAATAATCTAGGCCATCTATACAAATTAAATTATCAGCCATTAATGAATAAATTACAAGATGACTTAGAACATTGGAAAGATTTACCACTAACACTGATAGGAAAGGTAAATTGCATTAAAATGAATATCTTCCCAAGAATACAATACCTATTTCAATCATTACCAATTCACCTACAGAGAAATTCTTCAAGGAGCTGAAGAAAATAATAAGGAAATTCTTATGGAAAGGGGGGAAACCGAGGATAGCGCTAGATAAATTAACAGAACAAATTATCAAACAAGGAAAAAAACCAGATTGGACCAGATTAGAGCTAGATAAAATAGGGGAGAAGGTACCTGAACATATACTATATAAGTGGGATGAAAAGCTGGTGCAACATGGGAACTCACCAGTACTGCACCATCTGCTCAACATTTGAAAGAAGATTAATGTAGAAAGGAAAAAAACAAATTATCAACTACCAAAATTAATATTGACGCAAAATCAACTGATCCCTTTCACAATAGATAACCTTTCCTTTAGAGAATGGGAGAGAAAAGGGATCAAAAGAATAGAAAATTGTTTTTCGGGAAATAAATTATTATCTTTTGAACAAATGAAGTACAAATATGGTATAACTCATGGTACAATGTTTGCATACCACCAACTGAAAACCTACTTGAAGGACAAATTGGGAAGCAGGCTGAGGTTACCAGAAGGAAGCAGTTTTGAATATGTGATTACAGACACAATGATAATTAAAAGATTTATAACAAACATGTACATCAAACTGCAAGAGAAAGAGAACAAGGAAATAAGCTGTGAATCCAAACAAAAGTGGGAACAAGATCTAAACATAAAGATAAAGAATGAAACATGGGAAAAGTTATGCTCCAGAACTATGAGAAATATAATAAACACTAGGTTATGCATGATACAATATAATTGGTTACACAGGCTATACACCATGCCCCAACAGTTAAATAAATGGGACCTAACAGTATCAGATAGATGTTTTCGCTGTAAGAAGGAAATGGGAACAACAGTACATGCAATTTGGGCATGTGAGAAAGTGGAAAAGTTTTGGGAAGATCTAAATCAGGTATTAAATAAAATCACAAAAAGCAACATACCAAAAAATCCAGAGATCTTTCTTCTAAGTAATATAAGAAGTAAAGAACTTGGCCTCGATTTGGATGGAGCACAAAAAAGATTTATTATTGTAGCTTTAGTTGTAGCAAAAAAATGTATTATGTCAACCTGGAAATCAGAAGATAGCTTGAGAATATAGCAATGGTACATAGAAATAAATAATATATTCCATTGGAAAAAATAACATATAATTTAAGAAATAACATCACAGTATTCAAACAAATTTGGGAACCTTACATGGAACACAACAGAGAAGTCCTCCACCACCTAAAATGACGGAATGAGAAGACGAAATGAACTGATCCAGTGTGTAAAAGTAGATGACACAATTTTCTTGTTTATTTTTATTGTGTGATGACATTGTTTAATGGGTTTAATATATCATATATGTTGAACGTGGGGAGGGGATGGGAAGGAGGGAGGGGAGGGGGGGGAAAAAGGGGAGAAAATGACACTGTATATATTCACGAGGGAAATGTTTATGTGTATTTTGGTCAATATGGTTCATAGTGTGAAAAATAAAAAAAGATTTTAAAAAGTGAAGGTGATACCAAGACTGCAATATCTTTTCCAAACGCTGCTCATTCCATTGCCCCAGAGCTTCTTCAAGATGCTCAATGAATGTGTCAGAAACCTTTTGTGGAGTGGGAAGGTGGCTGGAGTCTCCACGGAAAAATTAACATGGGGATGTAAATTCTTCTTTGGCTTGGCTTCGCAGATGAAGATTTATGGAGGGGTAAGAAATATTATATAAATCAGGTGAGGTTTATTGCCTTACTGTTTGAGGGAAGTGACCCCCTTCCTGGGCCACATGCGATAGGGGAAAGGACTGCAGGAGAGTTTCTATACAAATGGAACTCCAAATTAGTTTCCAAAAAAACAGATAATCCCATATTAAAACTGTAAAAAAAAAATCAATGTATTGGATTGAAGGTGGGGTTGTCTCCCAATATGCCCTTAACCCAGAACATGATGCTGGGCAACAGGATCCTGGACACCTGGTGCCAGACAGGAATCAGGTGTATCGAGGATTGTTGTGATCGGGGGGAGTTAATGTCATTCGAACAAATGAGGATTACACTTGGATTATCCAACAGAACGTTCTTCTGCTTCCTACAATTAAGATTTTTTTTTAAAGAGACAAATTAGGACCAACAATAACTTTACCAAGAGTGGTGCCATGCTAATTCGACAGGGGAATGTGTTCAAGTTTATTTCTAGGATGTATTTCTTGTTCCAAAGTGAGACCCTGAAGCCAGGATTACACTATTGAGCTCTCCCTCACCAGTCTGGGAGTCAGACCTGGACACAATAATTGAACAGTGGTGGGAAGACCTGTGTCTGAATGGCCTGACAGGAGTTGTCAATACCAGATACATGCTGGCAGTACAATTTCCTGCATCAGTTGTACCCCACACCGCAAAAATTACACAAATCAAAGTGAGAAGTTTCTGAAATGTGCTTTAGATGTGGTGACGAGGTAGGAACCTTAGTCCACTCCACCTGGCTAGTCGTGAAGGTGAGATCCTTCTGGATAGACCTTGGGGACATTCTG
This sequence comes from Narcine bancroftii, assembly GCF_036971445.1. Classification (NCBI taxonomy): domain Eukaryota; kingdom Metazoa; phylum Chordata; class Chondrichthyes; order Torpediniformes; family Narcinidae; genus Narcine; species Narcine bancroftii. The sequence continues at coordinate 42,822,580 of NC_091481.1, forward strand.
AAAAAAAAATTACAAGTGGACTTTCCACAAGATCCAGAATTGTTCCTTCTCGGAGATATTAGTGAAATACAGTTTAGATTATCCAAACACCAAATTTAATTGCAAAGTGTATAGGAGCTGCGTGGAAGTCTGACTCTCACTTAGTATTACACAGAAAGCGGAGTACAGAAATGCAGAGTTACATTCCCCGGAGAAGATTACTTATAACTTGAGGAAGAAGTATGACACGTTTATTGAAGTGTGGCAGCTGGATCTGAGGCACAAAGGAGCATAGATATGATCTATAACCCCCTCCACCTCCCCCCACCCCGAGTAATGAGATAAGAAACAAGCCATCCCGCCAAGTAAATAAAGGAGAGAGTCAATTGGGGTTGTGGCACAGATGGCATGTTTTAATTTTTAGTTTTATTTTTATTGTTTATCTTTTATTTAACACCTGGGGCTCTTGAACATAGATCCAGATGATATGGTTTATAAAAGTTGAGGGAAGAGGGGGGGAAAATACTGGACTCTGTAAATTATGTTACGTAGCAAGAAAATGTTTTGTATTGTTTATCTGTCCTTACCAGAGTCTTTGAAAATAAAATATTTAAAAAAAAGACCATAATGGAAGGAATGTACTATGGAAGAATGCAAGATGGCATATTTGGCGCACAAAAGAGCAAAACATGGTACAGAGCGAGATGTTGGTGTACACAAATCTACTGTGAAGCTGCAGCAAGCAATTAGAAAAATGGACGGTTGTTCTTTATCAGGAGAAGGATTTGAGTACAGTCAGCGCAAATATTGGCAGGACCACAACTTGCACACCATGGTGGTCTTGCCAAAACTGATACTTGCTCGAGAGGAAATGGAGTTCTAAATTATTTTTAGACATACAGCACAGTAACAGGCCCTTTAGGCCTATGGCACCCAATTCCATCCAATTGACCTGTACCTGTGGTACGTTTTTAAAGGGTTGGGGGGAACTGGAGCTCCTGGGGAAAACCCATGCAGACACAGGGAGAGTATAGAAATTTCTTTGAGATAGCGCAAGATTCAAACCCCAGTCCCAATTGCTGGCACTGTAACATGGTTGTGCTAATCGTATGCTAACTGTCCTGCCCCTTGCGCTAAGATGGCAGATCTACCACATGAGTAGACTAGGTCTGCATTCTTTTGGAGTAGCTGTGGAGTAGGTTTACACGAGTCAGCACAACATTGTGGGCTGAAGGGCCTGTACTGTGCTACAATGTTCAAGATTTCCAAATTACATTCCTCTAGTATTCCAGTTAATTTAATTAAAATAAGCAGGAGTTTGAACAAACAAGTTCTCCGATCACATGCTGAGACCACATTGGCTCCCTCTACCTGTTGCAACATATCTTTATGTCAGAGAAACCAGATACTTTTCTTTAGTACCATGAAAATACTCTGATAGAATTATGGTGCTCTGTTAAAAAGCCACATTTTCAGAGATTCATGAACTTATTCACAATGAAAGGCCTTTGGGTCTCTGCAGTAGACCCATTTGCCTACATTTTACTTATCACCTCTGGATGTTTCCCACCCACATATCTATCTAAAAGATTTAAATGCTGAAACTGTACCAGTCTCAACCACATCCTCTGGCAGCTCCTTCCATGAACCCACCACCCTCAGTGCAGAAAACTAGCCCCTCAGATCCCCTTTATATCTTTCCAGTCTCATCTTAAACCCATACCAGTACAGGTGCTGAACCTGTTATCCAGGATCATCGGGATTGTACACCTGCCGCTGTTCGGAATCTTCCGGATTTTGGAATCATTTTGATTTCAGTCTCTTTAAACCTGCCTGAGTTGCGCCGCCGCCTCTTTCTCCCCTCTCCCGAGTCATGTCGCCACCGTCTCTCCCTTCCCCGCTGACAGAGTGGTTTTAGCTGTGTGGGGGATTATGGGTAGTGACTACAGTCATTGAGCTGCTGCCACTGGACTGACTGATAGTGCCGCAACGCTGGATGGACATCAGTATACGGTGATTTGGAGGAAATAATAGTAGTGGAACAACACGGGATATTCTATTGTGAATTGAGCAATGGTCATGTGCGATGGGTAGGGTACTTATAGATATTTATATACCACTAAAGATACCACTAATTAATGATTCAGAATGTGACGGGATACACAGGAGTTGAACGAGGGTCTTGTCAGGTTACATTTGGCGCCATATTCCATCTTTAATGAGCTGATGTCAACTACCAAAAAAAGTGCTGGTGTTTGGAGGTTGCAGATTTTCAGAATCCTGGATAAAAGTAAGGCACCTGGAAAAAAAACCCACAATGCTGGAGAAACTCAGCAGGTCAAACAGTGTCCTTCATATAGCAAAGATCAAGACACATAACCAATGTTTCAGGCTTAAGCCCTTCATCACGCTACAAGATGGGTCCAAGTCTGAAATGATGGTTATGTATATTTGCTGTATAAAGGACACTGTTTGACCAGTTGAGTTTCTCCAGTGTTGTGTTTTTTATTTCAACCGCGGTGTCTGAAAACTTTTAGGCTTTTCTTTTCAACCCATGCCATTTGATTTTAGAGTCTACTACCCTGGGGGTGGGGGAGAGAGAGAGTACGTGCTCTATTCCTGCTTCTCATCACTTTTTCAACTTTTACTCGGTCAGCCCTCCACCTCCTTCACTCCGGGATAATAACTATGCAATCCAACTTAAGCATTCCAGACCAGCAACATTCCTACGACTCTCTTCTGCATCTTATCGAGCTATCAAGCTCAACTTCAGATAAATTGGTAAATGTTAAATGGACAATAATTTTTTTTAAATTATTTTATAATTTCATTCATAGTTTATACATTATATGAATCTTGGATTTCACACAAAATAATCAACTATCCTTATTCAAATCAATCTTTATACAGCTCAAAATTCTCAAATGGATATTAGTGCATTAACTTCGACACATAGGACCCAAGGATACAAATGTGCTTAAAATTCTACTTGGATGTGTGCCAGTGAGATGGTGAACTTGTCCTGACAAATGGATCTGATGAATTAACTCAGTTCCCCATTCCACAGACATTGTCTGTCCCATCGAGTAGTTCCAGCAATGTGGGATTTTTTAAATTCAAATTTTCAGAATCTGTAGTTGTTCTTGACATAAACTCTTCCAATTAACTTACCTGAGTGCAGACTGTTTTTCTTTGCCTGGTTATCACTGGGATCTTGGTTTCACTTGTAAACTGTTTTTTTGCAACTATGACCTCTAAATGTTCAGAAAACATGAAGGAATATTAAGCATCAAGTTCAAGAATTGCTATTTGGTCACAAAAACAGTTTAATGGGAGTCCAACAGACAACACCAAATTCCTAGCGGGAGAAAATGAAGAGAACCTTCACAAAAATCTGCATAAAACTGGTCAAACCCAGGATCTATGCAAACACAGAAAACTATACAAAAATTATATTCAACCCACAAGTGAGTGGAAAAATAGAAAAGCACACAGTAATATCTGATTTACCATATTAAAATGCAGGGGTTTAAAATACAACAGCATTGCAGCTTGTGCTTTTGCCTCAATGGATAGAGTGGACATGGAGAAGATGTTTCCAACAGTGGGAAAAGGAGGGGGCACAGCCTTAGAATAAAAGATGTCCCTTTAAAACAGAGATGAGAAATTTCTTCAGCAAGAGGGTGTTGAATCTTTGGAATTCATTGCCACAAACAGATATGGATATTTAAAGCAGAAGTTAATAGGCTCTTGATTTGTAAGAGTATCAAGGATTACACAGATAAGGCAGGAGAATGGGGTTGAGAGGAAAATAACATCAGCCATGATTCGAATGGCAGAGTAGACTCGATAGACTTAATGGTCAAATTCTGCTGCTACCTCTTATGGTCTTGAATTCCTGAGTCATGGATTCAATCTGCCCTTGAATGCTGGGGATTGCACATTCTCCTTGATCACATGGATTTTCCCCCATATCCTAAAGATTGTGTTGGTAGGTTTACTGATACTGCACATTTGCAAGTAGAGGAAGAAGCTAAAGGGAGCTGATGTGAGGGGGAATAGAGGTGTGGAAAGAGAAAATAAATTGTAGATCGAAAGGGAAGAAAGCAGAGGGGGAAATGGAATTAAGGATTATGAGCCTTTACAGCACCAGTGATCGGGACCGCGGTTCGAATCCCACGCTGTCTGTAAGGAGTTTGTACATTCTCCCTGTGTCTGTCTAGGGGCTCTGGCTTCCTCCCATCATTCAAAACATAGCAGGGGTGGAGGTTAATTAGTTGTGATTGAGCTGCCTGGACTCGTGGGCCGAAATAGCCTGTTACCATGCTGATTTAAATTTTAAAAAACAATAAATTTAAATACATATATATTTCTATTGACAATAACCTGATGGCAAAATTATGATAGAGGAGATCATGTACAGGTAAACAAATCATAAGGCTTGCTATAATCAAAATTATTGAACATTATTATCTCAAAACAACTATTTTGTTATGTAATTCAAACAGAGTAGAGAGTGTTGCATCAGCTGACTCATTTCCCCAGTTCCAGCAAGGAATGAAAAGCTGACTGGAATGAACCAGATGGTTCTCTCCTTCTCTTGTAATATGCAATAAACACATGTTGGTCAAATTCCATCTCCAGCAAGATCACATCTTAATCATTAGCCCAAGGGGCAGCCATATCTTTGCCTTCCTTTATCACTCATTCTCACTGGCCAAGCCTCACAATGACATTAAATGATCTAGCCTCGGTTTGTCACCAGAACAACCAACCACCGACCCCAGTAATTTTTCTGTTCCTTCCATTTTGTTTAAAAATCGAAACATCTCCAAACTATCAGTTAAACAGAAGGTATATAATGTCAAAAGCTCTTTAAAAGGAACTGGATAAACACTTGAAAGAAATATCTGAGGATGCTACCCCTAACAGAGGCCTGCCTCACAGCCCGATCTCGGGTTCAATCCTGACCTCGAGTGCTGTCGATGTGGAGTTTGCACATTCTCTCAGTGATTGGGTGTGGATTTACTCCAACATTCCAAAAACGTTGTTAATTGTAACTACTCCAGTGTTTTCACTCTGCATAACAACTTTGCTGCTTACACATGATACATATCTCTATTGCCAGCATGTTCATTCTGTCTATCTGGAAGCCTCTTAAACACATTGTATCTGCTTTCACCATGACTCCAGGCAGCTACCACTCTCGTAAAAACAAGCCTGCCCCGCCATTCCTCTTCTCACTTTAAACACATGCCCTCTTGTATGGATTCTTTTCTATTGCTCTATCTCCACTGCATCTGCTCCCAAGAAATGCACCCAACTTCAGCATCTGCAAATTTTCTTATTTAATTCCCTCTAATATGCCACCTTTTCACCATCTGACAAAGATTCCACCTACTACATCAATGCCTCTCATACTGTTATAAATTTCTCTCAGATCACCTCTCAGCCTCTGACTCTCCAGAGAAAATGCTCATACACTCTAATCCAGGCAACATTCTGATAAATCTCTTTGTAGCCTTTCCAAAACTTGCAATTCTTCCTGTAATGGGGCAGCCAGAATTGCACACAATATTCCAAGTGCAGCCTAATCAAAATTAGGCCACAGCTCCACCACTCGTAACGTCACCTAACTAACCCACCCACTGTCATCCAAGTCACTTGTATCACAAAAAACATACCCCATCATCGATCTCTGCGGAACACTACTGGTCACAAATCTCCAGCCACAATACAACATCCTTAAACCACTATCCTGTCTTCTGAGTCAGCTAATTCTGAATCCAAACTACCAACCCAGCCTACCGTGAGGGACCTTGTAAAATCCATGTAGACGATATCCACTGCCCTTCTCTCATCAACCACCTTCGTCCTTAAAAAACTCCATCAAATTTGTAGGATACGCCCTGGCCAGCTCAAAGCCATGTTGACTGTGCCTAATTTGACCATGCCTTTCCAAATGTGTGTAAATTCTATCCCAAAGTATCCTTTCCAATAGTTTCCCGACTATTGATTTATAATTTATAATTATAATTTATAATTTCCTGGATAATCTCATTTCCCCACTCTCCAGCCCTCTGGGATCTCACCTGTTGCTGGTGAACATACATATATTTTTGTCAAGTCCCAGCAATTTCCTCACTTGCCTCTTTCTGGTATACATACCTCCATACCAGACATACCTCCTATTGGACCCTGGAAACGTCCATCTTAAGACCCATCACCATCTCTTTCTTGATCTCAAAATGATCCAAAGCATTAATATTAAAAGAGAAGAAATAGGAGTGCAATCAATAGTAGCTGCACCAATCATTTTGGTTCCCATGTAAACCATCTGTAACTCAAATCTTAAGATATAGAATGTAAAACTATTCTTAAACATTTTAATTTTGAGTGCAATATTTAGTCTCAGTCACCTTCTTCTGTGTCGCTGTACTGATCAGAATCTGTGCTCCAATTTGGCTGGATTTCCTTAGTCACCGCTGAGCTTTGGTGCATCAGCTGCTCCAGCTTCCTCTCATAGACTTTCCTCGTGGTGGCTACACCGAGAGAACAAGGACACATTACTCATCATCTTAAAGCTTCAGATGCGAATAAAGACAAAACAAAGTAAAGCTTTTCAATGATCATTCCAAAGACATGTGATCTGCCGAGGCATTGAGTATAGGAGTTGAGTTTACGTTACAGTTATGCAATTATTTGTTAGGCCACACTTGGAGAATTGTGTGCAATTCTGGGTGCCATGCAACAAGAGTGAATTGACTAAATGAGGGAGAAAGCAGAAAAGATTCACAGAAACGTGTGCTGGTCTGGAAGGCTTGAGGTATGAGGAGCGATGGATAGGTTGGGTCTGCTTTCCCTGAAGTAAAGGAAGCTGTTGGGTTATCTTACAGAGAGTCATCAAAGACATGGTTAGGACATGTTGCTTTTTTTCCCAGGATAGGAAAATCTAAAACTAAAAGGCAAAGGGTTAAGGTGAGAGGGGAAAAAATTATAAGTAATGGGTATATGGAACAAGCCATCAGAAGATGTAAAGGCAGGCACAACTACAACAATTAAAATGTACATGAATAGAAAAGTTTCTGAGGGATATGAGCCACGTAGGCCAAGGGAATTACTGTACATAGGCACCTTGATCTTCACGATGAAGGGCCAAATGGCCTGTTGCCATTTGATATGACTACAAATTTACAAAAATAAAACACAGAAGATGAACAACTAGGGTACAAGGAAATTGACTAAGAAACAATCAGGAATGAGCGCTGGTTTTTATTTCTTGTAAACCGGCCTGGGTTGACAGAATTTTAAAGCTTCCACAAATAAGTGTTTTTTTTCCCCCATCCTGTGTATTTGCTCCTGGCTTGGGAGGATCAAGGCTGATCCTGGGGTGGCATAACGCGGTGACACTCGCAAGAGAAGTTTGAGAAGAGAGCGATTTCGCATTCTAGCATTGCCAGGAACAATATCCAAAAAGCAAAATATATCTTGGGAATGGTATTAGATTCAAGATCAGACAGAATCTTTATATCAAACTGCATATCTTAACAGGCAGCTATCAAAACTACAAGAAACTACTCGAATGGTTGCAAAATGAATAACACTAAACACATGCTTGGGGCTCTTTATATTTAAGATCATCAGTTAGCGTTGCAACACTGTTACAGCACCAGCGATCGGGACTGGGGTTCAAATCTTGTACTGTCTCTAAGGAGTATTTACATTCTAAGTGTGTTTTCCCCGGGTGCTCCAGTTTTCTCCCACCACTCAAAACATACTGGGGGTTGTAGGTTGGGTGTAATTTACCGTGCTGTATGTCTAAATTTAAAATTAAAATAAAGGGTAGTGCCACAGATGACATCCAAACATGCTACATCACGACTTTCAAAGGAATACAACATTTATTTATGAGGCCATAGACTTGGAGGAAATGGGTGGAGAACATTTATAAGGTGGAAGGGAGGTGATTATAATGAAAGAATGTAGTAAAAAAAAATCACAGCTATTAGTTCCACTTCATTGGCAAGAATAAGACACGAGTCACAGATCCCAATCAGTAAATGGTCACCAGAGGTCATAAATCAGGAAGCTGTCACGCAGTGGCAACTCGTGCATGAAATGGACATGGAGCCTCTGGAATTAGAAAGGGCCAAGAAAATACAAGAATAATTTCTGGGATGAGGGTCCTATCCTGGAGAATTTCTGTGATGCCCTGCATGGTGGTTGAGGAACAGATACAAGGGAAAGGAATGGAAGGCAATTGTCGGCTTTGTAGGAGTTCAGTAGTGTAATGCTTTAAAGCATGGTTACTTAGTGAAGTGGATGCTGCTGTGGCTTCCCACAAGGTAACGCATCAGAGAAAATGCTCGCAGATGAAGAACGTGACAGGACTGCATTTAGACATCTGTTCACATTTCCTCAGACTGGAGAGTGTGGCAAAGGAGCTAACCCTATTGATACAGTGATGTCATATCCAAATCATCGTCCTAGAGTACTGTGACTAAAGATAAAAACTGACAACTCTTTTTGTTTATTTATTTCCCATAAATACATAAGTATTCTATTCTCCATTTCACATTTTAGGCAGTGATTTGTGAATTGCACAAGGCCGAACAGATATTATGTGGTGATCCTCTAAAGAAATGCTAGTCGTAGGGGAAATTATATCCTGAGAAAATCACAAGTTAAAACATTTCAATGCTTTGCTACCTTTAGACTAGTGAGATACAGATGCTTTGTTGCTCAGTTTCAAGAACTATGCTGCAAGGAATCTGTAATGTTCTGACCACAAACAGCAGAGAGGATTGGCTTTCAAGGACATAAATTCTGGGATGAGGATAGACTAATAGAAAAGATTAGAGGGGCTGTGACTGATTTCTTTGGGGCAAAGCTGCATGGAGATAAACTGATGAGAATCTGGACAGATTGGAGAATGGGGAAATGGTTGAAGACTGTTTGATGTAACTTGTGGGAATTTGGAATGCACTGCTTACAGCAGATGTGACAAAGCCAGGCTTTATGGTGACTTTCAAGACGGTATTTGATAAATATACTGCAAAGAAAATATTTGTAACACTTTGCAGTGCTGGATGGGTTAGGGGAGAGGGTGAGAAGACAGGGCAAGTGGTTAGAACCCACAGCATGGAAATGTGCCATTCTACTACCAGTTCCATGCTGACCTGTGACCACTAAACTGTATTAATCCCATCTTCACACATTTGGCGGAGGTAATTCGAGTGTTCATCTCGGAACCTCTAGAAGAGAGCAGTTTTGATGATTCTATACTTTAAATTGCTGAATGACCAAACAAGGTGATTAGAGGAATCGTTATAACCATATACAGCACAGAACAGGCCAGTTTGGCCCTACTAGTCCATGCCAGAACAAATCCCCAACCTCCTAGTCCCATTGACCAGCACCTGGTCCGTACCCCTCCAATCCTCTCCCCTCCATGTAATTATCCAGTCTTTCCTTAAATATAAATAACATCCTTGCTTCAACCACCTCCGCCAGAAGCTTATTCCATATCCCAACCACCCTTTGCGTGAAGAAATTTCCCCTCATGTTCCCCTTATAATTTTTCCCCTGCAATCTCAAACCATGGCCTCTGGTTTGAATATCCACCACTCTTAATTGAAAAAGCCTATCCACGTTGACTCTCTCTGTCCCTTTTAAAATCTTGAACACCTCCATCAAATCCCCCCTCAATCTTCTACACTCCAGAGAAAAAAGCCCCAGGCTGCTCAACCTTTCTCTGTAACTCAAACCCTGACATCCTGTCAACATTCTCGTGAACCTTCTCTGCACTCTCTCTATTTTGTTTATATCCTTCCTATAATTTGGTGACCAAAACTGTACACAGTATTCCAAACTTGGCCTCACCAATGCTTTGTACAATTTCATCATAACATCCCAACTGTTGAATTCAATACTCCGATTTATGAAGGCCAACATTCCAAATGCCTTCTTCACCACTCTATCTACCTGAGTATCAATTTTGAGGGTCCTAAATCCCTTTGTTGCTGTGCACTCCTCAATTGTCTACCATTCAATGCATATGACCTATTTAGATTTGCCTTTCCAAAATGCAACATTTCACACTTATCCGTATTAAATTCCATCAGCCATTTCTCAGCCCACTCCTCTAGCTTTCCTATATCTCTTTTTAAGCTACGGTAATCTTCCTCACTGTCCACAATACCACCAATCTTTGTATCATCTGCAAACTTACTTATTCAATTCACTTCCCCTTCTTCCAGATGGTTAATATATATAACAAACAATAGTGGACCCAGGACCGATCCCTGAGGAACTCCACTAGTCACCGGCCTCCAATTTGACAAACAATTTTCTACCACTACTCTCTGACACCTCCCATCCAACCATTGCTGAATCCATTTCACTACCTCCTTATTTATACCTAATGCCTCCACCTTTTTTCATAACCTCCCGTGGGGAACTTTATCAAAAGCTTTACTAAACTCTAAATAGACAACATCCACAGCCTTCCCTTCATCAATCTTTTTTGTAACCCCCTCGAAAAACTCTATAAGGTTTGTTAAGCATGATTAACCCCTGACAAAACCATGCTGACTACTACCTATCAATCCCTGTTCTTCCAAATATTTGTAGATACCATCCCTCAGAACACTTTCCATCAACTTACCCACCACAGACGTCAGACTCACAGGTCTATAATTTCTAGGCTTACATTTGGACCCACCCTCCAATCCTCTGGCACTACCCCCGTGACCAGTGACATCCTAAATATCTCTGTTAATGGCCCCACTATCTGTACACTAGTCTCCCTGTGTGTCCTTGGGAATACATTATCCGGACCCGGAGATTTGACCACCTTTATCTTTTTTAACACTGCCATCACTACCTCCTCGGTTATCCTTATATAATTCATGACCTCCCCACTATTTTTCTTTACTTCAACTGGTACAATATTTTTTTTCCCTAGTGAACACCAAGGAAAATAAATCATTTAAAATTTCCCCCATCTCCTCTGACTTTTCACATAGCCTACCCTCCCTATCTACAAACTAAGAATGAATCTTCCAAGAAGTCCAGTACAAAGGTCAGTTACTCACCCACAATAGGACCTGCAGAATACCCATATTTTCTAAGTTGTTCCTTTAAATTTTCATCTGTCAGGCGTGTCACATCAATAACGTTGTCTTCCACACTAATTTTGTCCGTCTTTCGGGTAGCTTTCTGAGACAGAAAGGCAATATTAACACCAAGGAATTGATACAAATATAAAGTCTCTCTGATCAACTGAAGCTAAATTTATGATCCAAGCCTCCTTCAAAGCTGTCTGTGCTACATTCTTGCTTATCTCCTCTGAAACTAGGTACACATCCACAATCACATATGTCCTGTACACGTTTCCTGAAACCCCTATTTATTCTTGAACTTCCTGGCCTGAAATGCCCAAGCTGCTTTCTTCGATGATGATTTTTTCACTCCTTTGTATCCTCTCAGCTCAGAACAGCAGATTGTAGCAGCCTGCACATGGAGATACAGACTGGTCCACAAAATGGCCTACGAGCACGGCAACTGCACGGACCTGGGGGGGGGTTTCACCAGCTGTTGTCTCAGATGACCTCCCACACAACGAGAAGACGGGGACTATGGTGGGAACTTGGGCCAATCCTAGGCGGGTGCTCCGATGACGCGGGACCCTGACATCAGTGCCAGGAGGAATTTAAGGATTGTGCAGTGCTCAGACAGTCCCTGGACCCCCCCCCCCCCCACATGGTGTCCAAATCAGCGGGCAGGGTTGGAGACATGTGGTGACTACCACCGCCTCAACGAGGCCACCACGCCAGACAGATATCCCGTTCCCACATCCAACCTGCATGGGTGTTCTCCAAGGTTGTCCTAATCCGGGCGTACCACCAAATCCAAGTTCACCCCCATGACACCCCCATTACATTCCCAAGACCGCTATTATAACCTCCTTTGGCTTGTTTAAATTTCTCCACATGCCCTTCGATCTAAAGAATGCGGCACAAACTTTTCAGCGACTGATGGACGCAGTAGGTCATGACCTCTCATTTGTCTTCATCTATTTTTAGTCGACATCCTCATCACCAGCTTCAGCCACAAGGACCAAACTGCTCACCTGAGACTCTGTTTTCGAGACCATCCCACAATCTGAGCCACGGTCAAAATGGTGGCCATCAGGTTTGTCTGGCATGGCTTCCATAAACAGGTCAGCCAGTGGGCCAAAACCTGCATGAACCCCCAGTCTCCAAAGTGCAGTTCACACGAGAGAACCAGTGCAGCACAGATTCAGCCATGTACATATCAATGGGCAGCTATCAGTTTCCCATGGGGGTGAGATACCTCTACGAGGTGGCCTGAGGTGGTCCTGCGGCTGATACCACCCCAGAGACATGTACTCATCTACACATGGGTGTTCAGATTCGGGGTCCCAGAGCATCTAACCTTGGACAGGGGGGTACAAATTACCTCTGGACAGTGCTGGCAAACTTCCCGGGGATGCAGCTCCACCACACCACAGCGTACCACCCTTGGGCCAACAGTGGAGCGGTTCCACAGGCACCTCAAGACAGCCTTAATGGCCCAGCTCAAGTGTCCCAACTGGGTGGACAAACTACCTTGTGTCCTGTTGGGGATTTGTACCGCACTGAAGGAGGACTTCAATGCCTCGGCGGAGGAGATGGTCTGCAGCTCACCATTAATCACTCCAGGGGGTTGCTGGCCGCCGACAAATGCCCGGAAGACTCTATGGCCACCCTTGAGATCTTGCGGCAAAAACTGGGGTCCCTGGTCCTGCAACAACCCCAACCACACAGCCAGCCCCAACATAACATCCCCAGGACTTAGACTTGTCTGTATGTGTTTATGCGAAGGGGCGCACACACCGGCCACCCTTACGAGGGGCCCAACAGGGTCATCAGGGACAACTGCTCTACTTTCATCCTCGATCTTGGCAGAAAGGAGGAGGCCTTTCCCATCGACTGCCTGAAACCACTCCTCCCCAGCGATGCAGGGGCAGAATGCCCAAGACAATGGACAACGGTCCGATTGCCGGTTCGGGGGTGGGGGGGGGGGGGCTGTCATGTGGTGGCCCACACATGGAGACATGGACCAGCCCACAAAATGGCCAACAAACGCAGCGACTGTGTGGACCTAGGGGTGACACCAGCCGCCGTCCCAGGTGACCTCCTGAATGGCAGGAAGATGGGAAACTGTTGCGCGAACTCCAGCCAATCCCAGGCCAGCGCTCCAATGACATGGGACCTTGACATTAGCCAGTGCAATAAACCAGTCTTGACTTCAGGGTTTGAAATGCGTGTCGTTCTTCTCCATGACCTTGCAGTGTGAACACTACAGGATCAGAATTAAACCATTGTCTACATAAAGTAAAGGTATCAAACCATTCACTAGTTGCAGCATGAAGATCTCCAACAGTCATCACAATGTCTGATTTATAAGCTTCTCCAGGTCTATTATTTACCAGAATGCCATCTGAATTGGAGAACATGTCTTATGAGCCACGGTTAACAGAGCTCGGGCTTTTCCCTTTGGAACAAAGGAGGATGAGAGGCAACTTAAGAGGACCTTGTGGCGGCACATCACGAGGCAGGTGAACTGGCCCCACTTGTAATCCATGCGGTGGGGCAGCCGGCCAAAATGGCGTCATTGGGGGTTTCCCCTTCTTCTCAGCACAGAGCTCAGAAGCCCGTGCTGGGGATGTCAGCATGGTTCTCAGCCAGGTCCGGACTGGGAGTATAGGTCCAGCCCAGCAGCCTGCAGTAAATCAGTTCTGCTCACTGAGCTCAACCAGTCTGGTTGTGTGTTCTTTCAGAAGCAGTGTAGCTGCCGCTACAATTGGTGACCCTGACTGGTTCAAACGTCTTTGAACCCATCATGAGCGAACCTGGGATCAGTGCTATAGCCGTCAAGCTGCCTGACTTCTGGGTTCAGGAGCTGGAGACCTGGTTCGGCCACGCGGAGGCTTAATTTCACCCCCGCCAGATTTCATCTGACACAACCAAATTCTACCATGTGGTCGCCGCCCTGGACCAGGGAAACGAGCAGGCCGGCCGCTGTTAATAGTTGCGGCAGCTGGTAAAGGACACAGCCTCCTCTACCTGTGGGACTCAGTCAGCGGCCCGTGGTTCCTCGTTGACACTGGGGCCCAGATCCCGGCCACGGCCAGCGAGTCCAGGAACCGACCTCGAAGATCTCTCCTCCGTGCGGCCAACGCAACAGAGATCCAGACGTATGGAGACAAGACAGTCCACTTCCAGATCGGCCGACGAAAGTTCTCGCGGAGGTTCACTGTCTCGTCCCTTCCGACCGCCATCCTGGGTGCTGACTTCCTCCTCACCCACGGGCTTCTGGTGGGCATTCGGGATAGATGCCTGGTGGATGCCCGTACTTTCCAGGCCATTTGCCTCGACGCCTCGCACACAGAGCAGTCGCAGATGGCCAAAATCAGCACGCCCAGAGACGAGTTCCCAGCGAATCCTGGATGAGTTTCCGACGCTCCTCAAGCCACAGTTCTCCGTTGCTTCGCTGCGCCATGGGGTGTTCCACCACATCCCCACCCAGGGCCCACCGGTTCATGCAAAGGCACGCCAGCTCTTGCCTGACAAGCTCCAGGTACCGAAGGAGGAGTTTTCACATCTGTTGGAGCTGGGGATCATTCAGCAGTCCGACAGCCCGTGGGCCTCGCCGCTCCACCTGATTCAAAAAGCCTCCAGCAGCTTGCGCCCCTGTGGAGACTATCGACGGCTCAACAAGGCGACAGTTCCTGACCGTTACCCCATCCTTCACATCCAGGGCATCACGGCCAACCTGCATGGTGCGAGGGTTTTCTCCAAGGTTAACTTGGTGCGTGGGTATCACCAAATCCCCGGTGCACACTGAGGACATACCCAAGACAGCCATCATCACCCCCTTCGGGTTGTTCTGGCTTAAGAACGCCACTCAGACCTTCCAGCGCCTCATGGTCTCAGTGGCCAGGGACCTGGATTCCGTCTTCATCTACTTGGACGACATCCTCATTGCCAGCAGGGATCAGGTGCAACACAAAGACGGCTGGCCGACTTCAGACTCACCATCAACCCAGCCAAGTGCCAGTTTGGGAGAGTCCATGCAGTTCCTGGGCCATAGCATTATGGATGAGGGAGCCACATCCGCCGGTACAAAGGTCACCGGTACGAAGGTCGCCGCTATCAAGGAGTTTCCACATTCAGACAATCTCAAGGGGCTGCAGGAGTTTGCAGGTGTGGTCAACTTCTACAACCGATTCATCCCGGGAGCTGCGCGGATCATGCAGCTGCCATTCGTCCTCATTGTGGCCAAGCGCAAAGCACTCACATGGACCCCAGAGGCCAAGGATACCCTCCCGAAGGCTACCATGCTCGCACACCCACACACCGACGTGCATATGGTGCTATTCGTCGGCGCCTCTGCCACAGCCGTCGGCGCCTCTGCCACAGCCGTCGGCGCCTCTGCCACAGCCGTCGGCGCCTCTGCCACAGCCGTCGGCGCCTCTGCCACAGCCGTCGGCGCCTCTGCCACAGCCGTCGGCGCCTCTGCCACAGCCGTCGGCGCCTCTGCCACAGCCGTCGGCGCCTCTGCCACAGCCGTCGGCGCCTCTGCCACAGCCGTCGGCGCCTCTGCCACAGCCGTCGGCGCCTCTGCCACAGCCGTCGGCGCCTCTGCCACAGCCGTCGGCGCCTCTGCCACAGCCGTCGGCGCCTCTGCCACAGCCGTCGGCGCCTCTGCCACAGCCGTCGGCGCCTCTGCCACAGCCGTCGGCGCCTCTGCCACAGCCGTCGGCGCCTCTGCCACAGCCGTCGGCGCCTCTGCCACAGCCGTCGGCGCCTCTGCCACAGCCGTCGGCGCCTCTGCCACAGCCGTCGGCGCCTCTGCCACAGCCGTCGGCGCCTCTGCCACAGCCGTCGGCGCCTCTGCCACAGCCGTCGGCGCCTCTGCCACAGCCGTCGGCGCCTCTGCCACAGCCGTCGGCGCCTCTGCCACAGCCGTCGGCGCCTCTGCCACAGCCGTCGGCGCCTCTGCCACAGCCGTCGGCGCCTCTGCCACAGCCGTCGGCGCCTCTGCCACAGCCGTCGGCGCCTCTGCCACAGCCGTCGGCGCCTCTGCCACAGCCGTCGGCGCCTCTGCCACAGCCGTCGGCGCCTCTGCCACAGCCGTCGGCGCCTCTGCCACAGCCGTCGGCGCCTCTGCCACAGCCGTCGGCGCCTCTGCCACAGCCGTCGGCGCCTCTGCCACAGCCGTCGGCGCCTCTGCCACAGCCGTCGGCGCCTCTGCCACAGCCGTCGGCGCCTCTGCCACAGCCGTCGGCGCCTCTGCCACAGCCGTCGGCGCCTCTGCCACAGCCGTCGGCGCCTCTGCCACAGCCGTCGGCGCCTCTGCCACAGCCGTCGGCGCCTCTGCCACAGCCGTCGGCGCCTCTGCCACAGCCGTCGGCGCCTCTGCCACAGCCGTCGGCGCCTCTGCCACAGCCGTCGGCGCCGTCCTGGAGCAGCAGGTGAATGGGCAATTGAAGTCACTGGCATTCTTCAGCCAGCTTCTCCGCCCACCAGAGCGCAAGTATAGCGCTTTTGACTGTGAGTTACTGGGCATTTTTGCTATTTCTTAGAGGGGAGGACTTTTACCATCTTCACTGACCACAAATCCCTCACCCAGGCACTTGTGATGGCAAAGGACCCCTGGTCGGCCTGCCAGCAGCGTCACCTCTCCTTCGTGTCAGAGTTTACCACCGACATTCAGTACAAGGCGGGGAAGGACAAAGTGGTTGCCGATGCATTCTTGCGACTGGCCATCTGTGCATGGACGCTCGGCCTCGACTTCGACCAGCTCGCCCGGGACCAGAAGTCCAAAAAGGAGACATCACCCGTCATGCCCGGGTGACGTCAATGCCATCACGGGCCTGCCGTTCCAAGACCTCCCGACTCTGAGCGGTGGAAGCACCGTCCTGTGTGATGTCTCCGTGGGCACCCCACAGCCAGTGGTTCTCCAGCAGTGGCGCAGACAAGTCTTCCATCACATCCACGACCTTTCGCACCCGTCCATCAGGTCCACGGTCCGGATGGTGGCAGAGTGGTTCATCTGGCAAGGGCTGCAGAAGCAGATTGCGGGCTGGGCCAGAACATGCACCCATTGCCAGATGTCCAAGGTACACAGGCACACCAGGGCGCCCGTGAAAGAGTTCAAGCATGTCTGGGAATGGTTCAGCCACATTCACATGGACATAGTCGGGCCCTTACTAGTTTCCTGGGGCAAACGTTACCTGTTCACGGTGGTGGACCGCACCACTCGTTGGCTCGAGGCGATCCCGATGCTGGACGCCTGCACAGACTCCTGCTCCCAAGCGCTGTTGCACGGTTGGGTCACCCGGTTCGGCGTTCCAAATCACCTCACTAGCGATCGGGCTGTCCAGTTCACCTCTGCGTTCTGGGCACAGCTCGCCAACAGGTTGGGGATTGAGCTACACCGCACCACGGCCTATCACCCCCAGGCCAATGAGCTGGTCAAGTGTCTGTACCACCACCTTAAGTGGGCACTGATCCCGACTGGGTGGGCAAACTGCCTTGGGTACTCCTGGCCATCCGCTCCATGCCCAAGGAGGATCTGCAGGTGTCATCAGCTGAGCTGGTCTACGGCGCACCACACCGCACGAGCTGCTTCCCCACCTCTGGGCCCGCTTGGACTCCTTCGCACCCCCACTGCTGCCCAGACACGGCACACAGCCATCTCACGTCCCCAGCGAGCTGCTTTCCACAGAGTACGTTTTTATTCGGCGGGGCCTGCCCGCGGCACCTCTGCAGAGACTTTATGAGTGGCCGTACAAGGTTGTCCAGCATTCAGGGTATACATTCACGCTGGACATCGGCGGCAGGTGGGAACTGTTTACTGTGGACAGGCTGAAGCCAACGCACCTCGACCCCACTGAACCAGTGACTGTGGCCCAGCCCAAGAAGCGAGGCCGCCCAGCTAAAAAGGACATTGGCGCCGGTTCTGGGGGGGGGGGTGGGGAGAAACGGGGGGCTCTGTGGCGGCACACAATTAGGCAGGTGAAGCGGCCCCGCTTGTAATTGACGTGGTGGGGCAGCCGGCCAAGATAACGCCATTGAGGGTTTCCCCTTCTTCTCAGCACAGGGCTCCGAAGCCCGCGCTGGGGGACCAAGTGATGCCCGGGTGACGTCAATGCCCCCAGTGCGGTTCTCAGCCAGGTCTGGGCTGGGAGTACAAGTCCAGCCCAGCAGCCTGCAATAAATCAGTTCTGCTTACTGAGCTCAACCAGTCTGGTTGTGTGTTCTTTCAGTAGCAGTGTACATGCTGCTACAACCTCAAGATTATTAGGCAATAGAGGGTGAACAATCAGCTTGTAAAGCCCACATTCCTTGAATTAATAAAAAGATATTTACAATGATGTTGCTGGAACTTGAAGAGCTGAGTTATAGGAAAAGTTTGAATAGGATTTTATTCCCTGGAGAATCGAAGAGGTATTCAAAATTATGAGGGGCATGGATAGCGTTCATGCAAACAGGCTTTTCTCCACTGAGGTTTGGTGAGACATAAACTAGAGGACATGGGTTAGTAATGAAAGGTAAAATGTTCAAGGGGAACCAGGTAGAGTGTGGAACAAGAAGTGCAGTTCTGCAGGGATCCATTCTGGGACTCCTGCTCGGTGATTTTTATCAATGACATGGAAAAGTAGTGGAAAGATGGGTCAGTAGATTTGCAGATGATACAAGAGTGGATGTGTTGTGGATAGTGTAGAAGGTTGCCGTAGATTATAACATGATTCAGAGTTATACGGAGGAGTATGATGTGGAGTTCAATCTAGATAATTGTGAAGCGATGCCTTAAAATTTGACATTCCAAAATGCAGAGTACATAGTTAATGACAGGATTCTCAACAGTGTGGATCAGAGAGACCCTGGGGGTCTGAATCCATAAATCTCTCAATTTTGCCACACAGGGCTGTGAAGGCTTGTAGTATGCTAGCCATTATTAATCAGGGAATTGAGTCGTGAGGTAAAGTTGCAGCTCTATAAAACTCTAGTTAGACCACACTTGCAGAATTGTGTTCAGTTTCGGCCACCTCCCCAGTGGAAGGACGTTGTAGTTTTTGAGAGGGTACAGAGGAAATTTACCAGAATGCCATCTGTATTGGAGAACGTGTCTTATGAGCCAAGGTTAACAGAGCTCGGGTTTTCCCCTTTGGAACAAAGGAGGATGAGAGTCAACTTAAGAGGACCTCAAGATTATGAGGCAATAGAGGGTGAACAATCATCATTTTTTTCCCAGTTGCAAATGCCAGAGGACATCTGTTTAAAGTGAGGGGAGCAAAATTTAGAGATAGCGGAGGAGGCTGATACAATAGGGACATTTAAAAGACTCTTGGACAGGCACATGGATGCAAGAAAAATAAGGGGGTTATATGTCTAGGATAGGAAAGGTTTAGAATGATTGTTGGGTAGGTTTATATAGGTCGGCAAAACACATAATCAGGTGAAGGATATGAGTGGGAAGGGAAGGTTGAGAATCACTGCTCTAGACCCAATTGTTACTGAAATATTTTGCTTGAGAAAAATTATCACTGGCCCATTGCCTTTGGAGTTATGAAACCGTGCACATAACAAGTCAATGAGGTACGATTAAAACAGTGGTTTCCAAACTTTTTCTTTCCACCCACATACCACTTTAAACAATCCCTTACCAATCACAAAGCACTTATGGCAGAGGAAATATTTAAAGTGGTATGTGAATTGAAAGAAAAAGGTTGAGAACCACTGCATTAAAGCATGGTTACTTCATGAAAGTGGATGCTGCTGTAACTTCCCACAACGTAACGCATCAGAGACAATGCTCGCAGATGAAGAACGTGACAGGGCTGCATTTAGACATCTGTTCACATTTCCTCAGACTGGAGAATATGACAAAGGAGCCAACCCTATTAATACAGTGATGTCATATCCAAATCACCATCCTAGAATACTGTGACTAAAGATAAAAATTGACAATACTTCTTGTTTACTTATTTCCCATAAATACACAAGAAAGTATTCTATTCTCCATTTCACATTTTGGGCAGTGATTTGTGAATTGCACAAGGCCGAACAGATATTATGCGGTGATTCTCTAAAGAAATGTTAGTCGTCGGGGAAATTATATCCTGAGAAAATCACAATGTTAATGTTAAAACATTTCAATGCTTTTCTACCTTTAGACTAGCGAGATACAGATGCTTTGTTGCTCAGTTTCAAGAACTATCAAAATATAGTTGGGGATTTTAATTTTCCACATATTGACTGGGATTCTCATACCGTAAAAGGGGGCTGGATGGTTTGGAGTTTGTCAAACACATTCAGGGAAGTTTTCTTTTTTTAAAAAACTTTATTTAATATTTTCCAAACAAAAACTTTTACAAAATCCATAATATAAAGATTAAAACTACAACTATCCCACCCCCTTCTCCCACCCTCAACAGACCCCACAAGGGAAGCATTAAAGAAAATACATACCACAGTTTAAGATATTACTAAATTCATACATTTCAAATAAGGCAACCACATCTTAACAAAAAAAATTATAATTATCATGCAAATTATATGTTACTTTTTCCAAATAAATTCTACTCATGCTAACAATTTACATTTATCTCAATTTCGTCTTTCCAGGAAGTTGCAACACATTTACGCGCTACCACCAATGCTAAACGCAAAAATGCTGTCTGAAACTTATCTAACCCCAAGTCCATAAATGGAACAATATAATCCAACAGAAAAATGTTGGGTTCTAATAAAAATTGAATTTTAAACAAATTTTGAAGAAATTCCCTGATTTTATACCAAAATGATTGAACTTTATCACAAAGCCAAACAGAATGTAAAAAAGTTCCAATACATGATCCACATCTAAAACACAACTCTGAATTACTAAATCCATATTTTCTGAATTTCTCAGTGGTTAAATATAACTGATGCAAAAAATTATAATTGATCATACTGTATCTTACATTAAACAATTTATTCACACCCTCAAAACACATCATCTCCCAGTCAGCTTGTTCAATATCACAAGTTAAATCATTTTCCCATTTAATCCTGGATTTATCTAAATTTATTTTATCCATAGTATCTTGTAACAACGCATACATCTCTGAAATAAAACCCTTATCTGTAAAATGAGAAATCATGAACTCAAATTTCATTAACTTGGGAATTTTCATTTCTCTTCCAAAATTATCTTTCACTAGGCGCTCTAATTGGATAATAAACAAAGATTTCCCTGAAATCCCAAATTTCTCTCTGTTGATTAAATGATAAAAATTTACCCTCTTCAAAACAATCCTGCAATAACTTTATTCCTTGGATCTGCCAATTTCCTAAAAATCTATTATTCCATGTAAAAGGAATTAATTTATTTTGATATATTGGGGCCTGAACCTATATTTTACCTTTTGAGCCTATTAATAAATTCCTTTTGGTTCAAATCCCTAATAAATGTTTCAAAACCAGTACATTATATCTCTGTAATAAAACAGAATTCATTTAAACACAAATTGATGTGGACAAGGTTCCAATGTACCAGCCAATTCTACCCTGGCCTAACTAGGAGGACACAAAACATCTAGCATACGATTAATAAATCTTAATTGAGCTGCCTCATAATAATTTTGAAAATGTGGTAATTGCAAACCTCCCAAAGCGTACTTCCAAGTCAATTTATGCATCGCTACTCGCATCGCTACTCTTGCTAGTTTTCACTTCCATAGAAATTCTCGGACTACATTAAAAAAAAGATTTTGAAAGAGAACAAGGAATTGACTGAAAAAGACACTGAATTCATGGAAAGATATTCATCTTAATACAGTTTACATTAAATCTCCATTTAATCAAATCAGCTTTAATCTTTCTCATTTGCGGTACATTATTTAAATTATACAATGATTGAACATTTACATCAATCATTATCCCTAAATACTTAAATTTTATCAGTCCAACGAAGTTTAGTAATTTGTCTGCACTGGTCGTAATTTCCTTCAGAAATTGGTAATTTTCATTTTTAACCCAGTTCTCTTTGTATCCTGATAATTTACTATATTGTTCTAAACAGTCTTGCAAGTAAATTAAAGATCATTCCGGATTAGTTAAATATATCAAAACATCATCTGCAAATAGATTAATTTTATCTTTTTTTTCCCTTTGGCTTGGCTTCGCGGACGAAGATTTATGGAGGGGGTAAAAAGCCAAAATGTTTGGCCTGGAAGTCAGCCTGAAGAAAACTGAGGTCCTCCATCAGCCAGCTCCCCACCATGACTACCAGCCCCCCCACATCTCCATCGGGCACACAAAACTCAAAACGGTCAACCAGTTTACCTATCTCGGCTGCACCATTTCATCAGATGCAAGGATCGACAATGAGATAGACAACAGACTCGCCAAGGCAAATAGCGCCTTTGGAAGACTACACAAAAGAGTCTGGAAAAACAACCAACTGAAAAACCTCACAAAGATAAGCGTATACAGAGCCGTTGTCATACCCACACTCCTGTTCGGCTCCGAATCATGGGTCCTCTACCGGCACCACCTACGGCTCCTAGAACGCTTCCACCAGCGTTGTCTCCGCTCCATCCTCAACATCCATTGGAGCGCTCACACCCCTAACGTCGAGGTACTCGAGATGGCAGAGGTCGACAGCATCGAGTCCACGCTGCTGAAGATCCAGCTGCGCTGGATGGGTCACGTCTCCAGAATGGAGGACCATCGCCTTCCCAAGATCGTATTATATGGCGAGCTCTCCACTGGCCACCGTGACAGAGGTGCACCAAAGAAAAGGTACAAGGACTGCCTAAAGAAATCTCTTGGTGCCTGCCACATTGACCACCGCCAGTGGGCTGATAACGCCTCAAACCGTGCATCTTGGCGCCTCACAGTTTGGCGGGCAGCAGCCTCCTTTGAAGAAGACCGCAGAGCCCACCTCACTGACAAAAGGCAAAGGAGGAAAAACCCAACACCCAACCCCAACCAACCAATTTTCCCTTGCAACCGCTGCAATCGTGTCTGCCTGTCCCGCATCGGACTGGTCAGCCACAAACGAGCCTGCAGCTGATACCTCTAATATTCTCATTCCGTCTAATAGCTTGAGCTAACAGTTCGATGACCAATACAAATAGAGATGGCCACAGAGGAAAACCTTGACAAGTTGAACACGATCATTTAAAGAAAAGAGGTTTGACCATTTGTCGCCACCCTACAGGATTATTGTATAATGCCTTCACCTAACCAATAAAAAAGGGTTTTAATATTTCTCCAACACTTTAAATAAAAAATTCCATTCGACCCTTTCAAAAGCTTTTTCAGCATCTAATGCAACTACCATTGGTAGGTCAGGTTGCTGACGTGAAGTGTTGATCAGTGAAATCACTCTAAGAATATTATCAGAAGCATACCTATTTTTAATAAAACCAGCCTGATCAACATGTACCAATTGTGGTAAGTACCTAGCAAGTCTATTCGCCAGTAATTTTGTTATTATTTTATAATCCTCATTCAATACAGAAATTGGCTGATATGAAGCTACTTTCAAAGGGTCTCTATCTTTTTTTGGAATAACTTATTATTTCACTTAAACACAAATCTGGTAAGGCTTGTTTTTGGGTTACCTGATGAAGAACGTCCATAAATAAAGAGGACAGATCATCATAAAAAACTTTATAAAATTCAACAGTGAACCCATAGTCTCCTGGAGATTTCCCATTAGACATTTGTTGAATAACATCCTTTATTTCTCAATCTGTAAAGGGAAGTTTTCTAAATCAATATTATGAGGTACCAACTAGAGAGAATACAATACTGGATCTCCTTTTGGGGAATCAGGCAGGAAGGAGCTAAAAATATGTATTAGAGAATATTTTGGATCCAGTGATCATAATATCATTAGTTTCAAGTTAATTATGAAGGATAGGACGGGCCTCGGGTTGAGATTCTAAATTTCTCATTTTGAAGAAATGAGAAAGGATCTGGAATGAGCGGATTGGGTCAAGTTGTTTTCTGGCAGGGATGTGCAAGGTAAGTGGAGGACCTTCAAGGTGAAATTAAGTTTGTATGTTCCTGTCAGGATTAAAGACAAGGTTGAAAGTCATGGGGAATCTTGGTTTTTGAGAGAATTGTGGATCTGGGTTGGAAGGAGAGGTGCATAACATGGAGCAAATGAGGTTCCTGAGGCCTATAAAAACTGCAAGACAAACATCAAGAAAGAAATCGAAGTCTAAATAAAGACACCAGGTTGCTTGGCAGACAATGTGAAGGAAATTTCTGAGGATTTGTATAGGTATTTGAAGAGCAAATGTATAGTATGGGACAAAATTGGTCCCCTTGAAGCTCAGATGGGAGAGATCTTAAATAGAAACAGAGATCACTAAAACAGGCCCTTCTAATCTAGCAAACCATTTTTTTTGCATAGTTCCACTGATCTGCACCCAATCGATAGCCTTCCATACCTGTCCTAATTTTTCTTAAATGTTAAAAATGAGCTCATATTCATCACCTCAGCTGACAGCTCATTCCGCACTCCCACCACTGTCTGTGTGAAGAAGCTCCCTAACGTTCCCCCTAAACTTTTCCCATTTCACTCTTAACCCATGGCCTCTGGATTATATCTCAACCCTCAGTCTAAAAATCTATTTAATCTATCCCCCTCACAATTTTAAATACCTCTATCAAATCTTCCCTCATTCTTCTACTCTCCTGTTTAACCTTTCCCTGAAGGACCAGCAACATCCTAGAAAATCTTCTCTGCACTCTTACAATCTTATTGATAGCTTTCCTGTAGTTAGATGACCAAAACTGCACACAATACTCCAAATTTGGCCTCATCGATGTCTTATATAACTTTACCATAACACCCCAACTCTTATACTCAATACTTTAATTTATGAAGGCCATTATGCCAAAAGCTCTCTTTACAACCCAATATCCACCTGTGATGCCACTTTCAGGGAATTATGTATATGTATTGCCAGGATGTTGCCTGGATTGGAAAATAAATCCTATGAGGTAAAGTTTGCAAAGCTGGAATATTTTTCTTTGGAGTGAAGAAGGATGAGAGGAGACTTAATAGAGGCCTACAAGATTCCGAGAGGTGGATAGCCAGCACTCTTTTCCCAGGGCAGGAATAGCAAATGCCAGAGAACATCACAGTGAAGGGAGGAAAGCTTAGGGGAAACATCAAGGTTTTTAAAAAAAATTCACAGAGTTGTGGGTGCTGGGGTAGAGGTAGAAGCTGAAACATTGGGGACATTTAAGAGCCTCTTAGACACATGGAAGAAAGAAAGATAGAGGGTACAAAGTGGGAAGGGTTGAGTTTTTTTTGGTACGAATATACATCAAGAGCCTGTATTCAGCCCATCTGGTCTGCACCAAACTATTATTCTACCTAGACCCACTGATCTGTGCCTGGGCATCAAAGTTTCTGGGGAGAAGGCTGGGCATTGGGGCTGAGTGGGAAAATGGATCAGCTCATGATTGAATGGCAGGGCAGGCTCCATGGACTGAATGGTCTTTTTCTGCTCAGATGTCTTATGGTCTTGTACCCCTCCCATCCATGTTGCTATCCAAGTTTTTTCTTGAATGCAAAAATTGATCCTTCACCACTTCAGCTAGCATCTCATTTCATATTCTGAACACTCTCTGCGTAAAGTTTCCCCCTAATATACCTTTTAAACATTTCTCCTCTCACCTTGAACCCATGCCCTCTAGTTCTTGCAGTTTTCATCATTTTGATTCAATAACAGGTACCTGGTCCAATTTTTTTCTAAGGGAAATTCAAATTCAGAATTTATCGTCATGAACATATCATGAAATCCATTGTTTTGTGGCAGCATTATAGGTGCAAAATTGCTATAAATTATTTTTTGGAAATAAATAAATTAGTGCAGAGAAAGTGTCTGCAGTTGATTGTCCATTCAGAAATCTGGTGGCACAGGGGAAGCAGCTTTTTTTTTTGCACGGTTGGTGGTTCAGCTTCAGACTCATGTATCTCCTTCCTGATGGTGGATGTGAGAAGGAATGGACTGGGTAGTGGGGGTCCTTGAGGATAGAAGCTGGTTTCATGAGGCTTATTTTCTCCTGATTTCTTCCTCCTGAAGTCCACTCCCACCTCCTTAGATCTGCTAATGTTGAGTGACACCACACAATGAGCTGATCTCTCCTTATTGTCTTCTATGATTCTCCTGAGGACTGTGGTGTCATCAGCAAATTTGTGCCTAGCCACTAAGTTATGGGTGGAGAGTGAGTAGAGCAGTGGGCTAAGCACACATCCTGTGTTGATTATCAGTGAGGAGGAGACGAAGAGGAAAGCACAGAAGCCCAGGGTTTGAAGGTTGTTTGCTGACCAGTACTGAGGTCATGATGGGGTTGAAAGTGGAGCTGTAGTCAACGAAGCTTGACATATGTATTGCTAATGTCGAGGTCAATGGTTCCCAAATTTTTTCAAGCAAGCCACATCCCTAGCGCACTCTCCTCCCCACCAACACACACACACACACCTCTTGGTGTTAGATCTACCACAAATTTCAAACAACAATTCTTTGGCTTGGCTTCGCGGACGAAGATTTATGGAGGGGGTAAATGTCCACGTCAGCTGCAGGCTCGTTTGTGGCTGACAAGTCCGATGCGGGACAGGCAGACACGGTTGCAGGGGAAAATTTGTTGGTTGGGGTTGGGTGTTGGGTTTTTCCTCCTTTGTCAGGCAAACCTCAAAGCAAAGCTCGAGGATGCAATCCGCCTCATGGACTCGTCCCCTGAAACCCTCTGGGATCAGCTGAAGACTACCATACTGCAATCCACTGAAGAGGTACTGGGCTTCTCCTCCAGGAAAAACAAGGACTGGTTCGACGAAAACAGCCAGGAAATCCAGGAGCTGATGGCAAAGAAGCGAGCTGCCCACCAGGCTCACCTTACAAAGCCGTCCTGGCCAGAGAAGAAACAAGCCTTCCGTCGTGCATGCAGCCATCTTCAGCGCAAACTCCGGGAGATCCAAAATGAGTGGTGGACGCAAACGAACCCAGCTCAGCGCGGACATTGGCGACTTCAGGGGTTTTTACGAGGCTCTAAAGGCTGTGTACGGCCCCTCACCCCAAGTCCAAAGCCCGCTGCGCAGCTCAGACGGCAAAGTCCTTCTCAGCGACAAGATCTCCATCCTCAACCGATGGTCAGAACACTTCCAATCTCTTTTCAGTGCCAACCGCTCAGTCCAAGATTCCACCCTGCTCCAGCTCCCTCAACAGTCCCTAAGGCAAGAGCTGGATGAGGTCCTCACCCGGGAAGAGACATACAAGGCAATTGAACAACTGAAAAGTGGCAAAGCAGCAGGTATGATGGAATCCCCCCAGAGGTCTGGAAGGCTGGCGGCAAAACACTGCATGCCAAACTGCATGAGTTTGTCAAGCTTTGTTGGGACCAAGGAAAACTGCCTCAGGACCTTCGTGATGCCATCATCATCACCCTGTACAAAAACAAAGGCGAGAAATCAGACTGCTCAAACTACAGGGGAATCATGTTGCTTTCCATTGCAGGCAAAATCTTCGCTAGGATTCTCCTAAATAGAATAATACCTAGTGACGCCGAGAATGTTCTCCCAGAATCACAGTGCGGCTTTCGCGCAAACAGAGGAACTACTGACATGGTCTTTGCCCTCAGACAGCTCCAAGAAAAGTGCAGAGAACAAAACAAAATACTCTACATCACCTTTGTTGACCTCACCAAAGCCTTCGACACTGTGAGCAGGAAAGGGCTTTGGCAAATACTAGAGCGCATCAGATGCCCCCCCAAAGTTCCTCAACATGGTTACCTAACTGCACGAAAACCAACAAGGTCGGGTCAGATACAGCAATGAGCTCTCTGAACCCTTCTCCATTAACAATGGCGTGAAGCAAGGCTGCGTTCTCGCACCAACCATCTATTCAATCTTCTTCAGCATGATGCTGAACCAAGCCATGAAAGACCTCAACAATGAAGACGCTGTTTACATCCGGATGGATGGCAGTCTCTTCAATCTGAGGCGCCTGCAAGCTCACACCAAGACACAAGAGCAACTTGACCGTGAACTACTCTTTGCAGACGATGCCGCTTTAGTTGCCCATTCAGAGCCAGCTCTTCAGCGCTTGACGTCCTGCTTTGCGGAAACTGCCAAAATGTTTGGCCTGGAAGTCAGCCTGAAGAAAACTGAGGTCCTCCATCAGCCAGCTCCCCACCATGACTACCAGCCCCCCCACATCTCCATCGGGCACACAGAACTCAAAACGGTCAACCAGTTTACCTATCTCGGCTGCACCATTTCATCAGATGCAAGGATCGACAATGAGATAGACAACAGACTCGCCAAGGCAAATAGCGCCTTTGGAAGACTACACAAAAGAGTCTGGAAAAACAACCAACGGAAAAACCTCACAAAGATAAGCGTATACAGAGCCGTTGTCATACCCACACTCCTGTTCGGCTCCGATTCATGGGTCCTCTACCGGCACCACCTACGGCTCCTAGAACGCTTCCACCAGCGTTGTCTCCGCTCCATCCTCAACATCCATTGGAGTGCTTACACCCCTAACGTCGAAGTACTCGAGATGGCAGAGGTCGACAGCATCGAGTCCACGCTGCTGAAGATCCAGCTGCGCTGGATGGGTCACGTCTCCAGAATGGAGGACCATCGCCTTCCCAAGATCGTGTTATATGGCGAGCTCTCCACTGGCCACCGTGACAGAGGTGCACCAAAGAAAAGGTACAAGGACTGCCTAAAGAAATCTCTTGGTGCCTGCCACATTGACCACCGCCAGTGGGCTGATAACGCCTCAAACCGTGCATCTTGGCGCCTCACAGTTTGGCGGGCAGCAACCTCCTTTGAAGAAGACCGCAGAGCCCACCTCACTGACAAAAGGCAAAGGAGGAAAAACCCAACACCCAACCCCAACCAACCAATTTTCCCTTGCAACCGCTGCAATCGTGTCTGCCTGTCCCGCATCGGACTTGTCAGCCACAAACGAGCCTGCAGCTGACGTGGACTTTTTACCCCCTCCATAAATCTTCGTCCGCGAAGCCAAGCCAAAGACACTGTAGCTGAGAGGGAACAGAATGGAAAGAGGTGGGAGAATCGTCCAACACCATCGCCCCTTCCATTCCCCCATCCAGCGCCGCTGCCATTCCCTCCATTCCTGACCAGCACCGCCACCCCCTCCATTCCCCTGTCCAGCGCTGCCACCCCCTCCACTCCTCCGTTGTCCAGCACCTCCGCCACTGTAACAATATTAATATTTGGGGAGAATTTGTAAGATTTAGAGTAGGTCACATACATACACACATTTTAAAACAGGTCTTATTTGAATGAAGAATTCACATTGCAAGATCTCTGGAGAATGAAAGCACCTTTCACAAGTAGGTGTTAATTGAACTGAGTTATAAAATGCTTGACCATTGTCTTGCTGGAGTCACCCTTTCTGCAAAGTGCTCATAGAAAGGTCACACCTGGATTTTGTTTATCTAACAACAGATGGGAACAGAAGAAAAGAACTCCTGTTGTTTTGTTCAGGAAGGTGGGGGTTTTGCAAGACATGCTCTCTTTGGAGTTTCAGTTGGAAGAGAGAGAGAAAGAGAGAGAGAGAGAGAATTGAGTTAACAGCTCAGTCAATCAGTGTGTGGGATACTGACAAGTAACTGAAAAGTGCAATCCAGATAGAACTGTTTGAAACTGATGCAAGCAAGTTCCAGAGCAGTCAATGGCTGGAAGTGCTATCTGTCTGACATTTCTCTTGAAATAGAGGAAGGAATGGTAGCTTGAAGAAAGAGGTTACCATCTAGAAGACCCTGATGGGGCAAGTTTCATCAGTGTTGGAATCTAGGGGTTAAATTACAAGCATGAACCACATTATAAATGTTGTCCTGAACATTTCTGAAGGATCAGTTGATATCAGGAATGCATGGAGAAAGGTCCAATCATCCTTAATATCAGTCTGGTTTTTTTTGCAAGAATTGATAACTTGCTTGGTTGAAAATGATACTTCACCAAGACCTTCTTGACTTCACTTTCTTCACTTCAACATTAAGGAAAGGCTTTTTACCTTTGCAAACATCTGTGTAGCAGTGAAAAGCATCCAGTCCCCAGTCATACAAATTACCACAGACAAGTGGAGTGAATCAGGAGAAAAAGATGGTAATGATTGCCCTGGATTTATTGTCAATCTTAATATCTTTAACAAGGGTAGCCTCTGAGCAGACTATAAATTAATCTGACATCTCTCAGGATGACCAGCATAAACAACCATCATTAAAGCTAACAGGGTTTTGACACACCCCAATAGGATCAGACCACTGATGCACCCACATATCACGATGATTTTATCTTGCTTTCCAATATATCTGGTTTCTTCATCAGCCCCAGAGTAAATCATCCCAATATTGGCCAAAACAGCCTGAAAAATGCCATTTTGGTGCATAAACTGTTTCTGGTTGTCATGTCCTGAGATACAATGTTGATGAACCTGGACTTCAGGAATGGGTCAGGTTAACATAGATACATGCGGGCCCACCTCACTGAAACAGATTCATTAGGTTCATATCTTTATGCCTCATGTTGAAGGCTCATTGATCTGAAATTACCATCCTCTCCGCAGAAGTTCCAGCATTTTCTTTTCAATTGCACATTTTATTTGTGCCTTTGGAAGATGATTGGAAAAAATAGGAGAAGGCCCATTGAGCCTGCTCTGCCATTCAATGAGATCATGGCCGATCTGATGATAGGCTCATCTCCACCTACCTGCTTTTTCTCCATATCCCTTAATTCTCCTACTTTGTAAAAAAAAATCTATCCAACCTTGTTTTAAGTAGTCAAAGAAGCACAAGGAAGAAGGTGAGAACTGGAGATTACTACCTTTACTGCTTGGAGGGTTAACGAGTGCTCCTTGGGATGCAGTTGTCTCCAGAGTCAGGATTTGGTGAAAATCCTTATATCAGCTATCACGTTTAGAGTATTTAATTGGTACAAGTCCAGTTAGTTGGAGCTGAGCATTATGTGTACCTTCATCTCCACCAATAAGATGCAATCTCTGTACCATGCGAGTGGTCCTGATGCTGCCTGCACACGTGCAGGAAGTGTCCCCAACTACGGCAGCTGTGAGCCATGTTTTGGAGCTAGTGGGCTGGCTGGAGGCACTGAGGTGACTCCATCATTAGTACTTTTAGCAAGCTGGTCACAGTGCAGTTTAGGCTGAGCGATGGCGGTTAGCAGGCAGGCAGATAGCGCAGGGTCTCCAACATATTGTCTCCTTTGGAAACAGTTAGGATGCCATTTCCTCAGAGGAACGGGATCAGAATCAGGAACTTGACTACACAGGAAGGTGTTGGAATCTAGGGGTTAAAACATTATGAAAGAAATGATTAATTAATAAGTTTATATTTACTGCACGGTTCAGGGGAAAAGAGGAATGTGATTAAGTGGCAATCACAGCATGGAGCAAAGTTGGCTGAGCAAAATTGTCTGCTCCAAAATACAGGGAGAGGAAACGCATAAAACGATTTAGGAGGAATGCTCAACTGAAGGAGGTGGTGAGTAGCACAGGAGACACAGGCCAGACCAGAACAAAGAATGGCCTGCAAGAAACAAAGGGAATGGAAAACCAGTCTAGGAGGAAGATTAAGGCATGAGGAGGTGTTAAAGAGAACAGCAGAAATTGGCCAGACAGGAACAGAATGGTGATTAGAAATATCTGGGGATGAATTAATTTCTGATCAAAACAACAGGATAGTCTGGCCTGGAGGATTAAGATGGGAGCGCTACAACCCAGATATCTGCAAAACAGGAGATGACTTGTGATAACCCTTGTGAGAGATGGGAAAATTGACCTAAAATTATGAACATGGAAGAAACTAAAGTTCATCAGTAAAATGGCTGTAACCAGTTCAAACAGGATAAGCTTGGGGCTTAGGATGCAGGAAAGCAGAGTCAGCACGATTAACATAAGAATCTTCTAGTCTTTGTGACAAGACCATAGGACTAAGATAAGGAATGGTAAGGTACAATAGAATGTAGGAAGTTGAGGTAGTCTGGATCAGATAAGGGTCTCCTTGCCCTGGACAGAAGTACCAAGTCATACATTTCTAATTAGCTAACCATACACAGATTTATACATATGAAATTAG
Source organism: Narcine bancroftii (assembly GCF_036971445.1). Lineage (NCBI taxonomy): Eukaryota > Metazoa > Chordata > Chondrichthyes > Torpediniformes > Narcinidae > Narcine > Narcine bancroftii. The sequence goes on from NC_091481.1 coordinate 42,854,772, forward strand.
CCAACCCTAGATAGAATGAGTCAACTCTGCATATCAAGAGACTGTAGCCCTGAGAATCAGGAAGGTGTGAATAAGGACAATGACATGAAGGGACACCGACAGGATACCCCCCCTGGTTCTCCAAGTATACTCAAATTGCACGTAGGCAGGCAGGATTGCCTAATGCCAAACCTTTCCAGCAGGAGGCAGAAGAATGTAAGGGGGAGGGTATTCCTACACTGAAATCAACTGTATAAAAGTTGGGTGAGCCCCAGTGTCTGTGTGTATTCCCAGGGTAAGGGGAAGCACCCAACTTTGCATTGTTGTAGTAATAAATGTTCTTTGTTCTCAATTTTTGTCTCGAGCAATTTCTTTAAAGGTACTTTAATTCCTAACAAATGGGGGCTCGTCCGGGATCACACTCCCTCCACTGACAGAGTACCCCGACGACGAGAGTAGGTGCACCCCGGCTGATTCAGCTGGACTCACGGGCGACGGGTGGCTGGTCAGTGGAAGAAGCGAGTGATATCCGAGAAGAGGCATTGAGAACAAACGGCGGAAGGACGCGCGCTAGAGCAGTACTGCCAGAACTCGGTAAGAGTATTTTACTTGTTCCTAAGTATGGGAATAGCGGGCAGTAGAGATGAGAGTCCTGACACAGGACGTGACCACCAGATAGCTACGTACAGCCCGCTTGGGATGATGTTATCTGAGTGGGGCACAGGAAAGACCCGCGGTAAAGACAGACTAGCGGGCAGTAGAGATGAGAGTCCTGACACAGGACGTGACCACCAGATAGCTACGTACAGCCCGCTTGGGATGATGTTATCTGAGTGGGGCACAGGAAAGACCCGCGGTAAAGACAAACTGACGACGGTCAGGTATTGTTGTAATGAATGGGTGGGATACCCGGTTAAAGGGAGCTCCGTGTACTGGCCAAAATTCGGATCCGAGGATGAATGGATGTGTGAAGTTTGAACTTATGGCTCTATCAAAACCAGCCAGACAATGTTGAGAGCAGGGAATATGCAGCCTGCTGGCTCAAGGGATCCATTGAACAGCTGGTTTTGAATGAGAAAGAATTCAGGAATAAGAGAGAGGAGGAACCTCTTGTCCCTGAACCACAGGGTTGGGATGTGTTACATTCCCTCCCTCCACCTTATGTTCCTCCTATGCCGGCTCCTATCTTTCCTTCCCCTCCTATTGCCTACCCTTCTGCACCTTCCCCACCTCCCCCACCACTAGAGAAGAGAGAAGAGAGCAGGAGTGGTATGATAACTTGCTCACAAAGCACTCGATTACCACCTCTGTTGGCAGGAGAGAGAGGTAACTTTAATTCAGAACAGCGTGAGACTCTTCAGGAAGAAAGGGCAGAACCCTTTGATTCATTTCCCAGGGAGCAGGAACCCAGACCTAATAAGCCAGAAACCAATTGGATGAGACCACTGCGGGAAGTTCCCATGGGAGAGGGTCTCGGTTTCGTAAATGTGCCCCTGACCAGTACTGAAGTGTGTAACTTTAAGAAAGAACTGACCTCCCTGATAGAAGATCCCCAGGGATGTGCCGAACAGTTAGACCAATTTTTGGGACCAAATATATATACAATATGGGGGTCTCGACATAGAATCCCCAGCAGGGGAACAATTGGTACTAACAGGTTTTGTTACCAACTCAGCCCCAGACATTAAGAGAAAATTACAAAAGACAGAAAATTGGCATGAGCAGGGAATAACCCAGCTTCTACAGATCACACATGTCCAGACATCTGAGGATAAGCAGAAAGCAAAGGCTAACATTTTGATGCAAGCAGTTAAAGTAATAGTAGATGAGTAACATGGAAAAGGCAGGGACTGTGTGCCAGCTCCTGAATGTTGGGAGAAGTGCAGGGAGTGGGAGAGTAGAGACCAGAGATAATTTCATAAATCACGACTTCCCACTTCAGTCACTGACCAATATTGATTAAAATTCATGCTAAAAATTAAATGTCATAAATGATCGTTTTTCAATACTGTAGAATTAGCGAATTTAACTACCAATTAATTCCAATTTATGAAATAAATTGTATTTAAATGTGATTTTGCACAGGGAGTACCTGAGAGTTGAGTGATGTTATAACATTTGCAGGGAGAAATGTTTGCGCAAATAGGGTGAGTTCTATACATCTTAACTTTAAGTGTATGTGAGATAAAGAAAGGATCTGATGTGTAAAGTGGCTGGATCAGCCAGTTGAAGGGGGAGTGTGCATGTCCCTTTAAGTGCACTGTGGCACTTGAAATTGAGGCTTCAGGCTCTTGTCTTGCAGTTAGAGGTATGGAGCCCTATCAACACATTTAATACATTTCTTCTACACATTCAGCAGTCAAGGTCCGTGAGTTTAAAGATCACCCACCTCTGGAGAATAAAGATACCTCTGGGGATTCCTATGGGGATTCCTATAAGTTTAATCATTCATTTCTCTGGTGCATTTTCCTCTGGAGTGAAATTAATGCCTCAGCACAATTTCTCTGTATTGCCGCTGTTATTTAATTCATGATAACTTTCCCCCATTCATCAGGTTTATATTTAAATCCGGTAGTGCGGAAGTTACATTGTAAATAATCACGGAGGTAAACCCTGCGCAACTGGATTCAGCTTAATGGAGAAATAGACCTGCGAACTGGTCTATGGTGCTGTGTGAGTACTGCAATAGGTGAAATATGATTTAAATTGGTGGCATAGTTCAGAACAATTGGGTGCATAAGAATAATAATATCATTAAGAACTCACAGATCTTGTACCAGATGCTATTCAGTACATCTTGACTTAAGGACTGGAGAAATTGGCATGTTAGAATGAGATTGGCATGGTACCAATATTTCTTGATTCAATAATGACTCCACAAGCTCCAGGATTCATGCAGCAGAACTTTTAAGTGGAATATAATAGAAACTAGCCTGTACTTAAATTATTGTGTGTGCAATCCTCATAAGAACATCTTTTAACTTTTTTTTGGTGCCTGTTTTACAGACTGTTTTAAATAAGGCCAGCTCCTGTGAGCTGTGGCACAAGGCATTTTACTTAAGGCAGAACTAAAGGTTGAATATGTTTCAAGTTCTCTTGCAGGGGCTCTTGTGCTGCAATGTCTGTTATGTACTCACTCTAACAAATTGGAGGGTTGTGCCCCATACAGACAAGCAGCTCCAACTGCATTTTAATAAGGTCTAACATATTCAAAACCCATGCAAATATGGTTTGTGTTTCATTTTACAATTTTTACACTAACACAAAGGAAAGTCAGATTGTTATTCATTTTATTAAAATCTAGTGATTGGTTATATGTAAAAGCATGGCAAGAGGATCAACTAAAACCTGCCTGGGATGGTCCCTTCTGTGTACTTTTAATTACAGACACCGCAGTAAGAACAAGAGAGAAAGGCTGGACCCACATTCAAAGAATTAATGACAAAGTGCCATAATGTTACAATTTTATTCGTTTTTTTAATGGTTTATTCAGTTTTGTGTATTTTATTGCTGTTTTCAATGAGCTTTACATTTATCGTGGTTTATTCAGTTTTGTGTATTTTATTGCTGTTTTCAATGAGCTTTACATTTATCGTGGTTTATTCAGTTTTGTGTATTTTATTGCTGTTTTCAATGAGCTTTACATTTTTCGTGGTTTATTCAGTTTTGTGTATTTTATTGCTGTTTTCAATGAGCTTTACATTTATCGTGGTTTATTCAGTTTTGTGTATTTTATTGCTGTTTTCAATGAGCTTTACATTTATTGTGGTTTTATTCAGTTCTTCTTGCATTTTATTGCAGTTTTCAATGAGCTTTACATTTATTGTGGTTTTATTCAGTTCTTCTTGCATTTTATTGCAGTTTTCAATGAGCTTTACATTTTTTGTGTTTTATTAAGTTCTTATTGTATTTTAATGAGCTTACTTGTATTCTTCATTGTTGTTTACTAATTTCTTTGGAATATTGTTCGTTAATGTTTTAAGCCCCCCTGGAATAGGGGCAGCAGAGGTTACAATTCAGCTCCTTTAGAATGTAGACAGGGCATAGATTTAATGTATAGTCATAATGGGATATAAGGGATCCCAATACGGACCAGGGGAATTAAACAGCTTTAGTGGAGTACTCTCGATGTTTTAAGTACTTCTGGAGAAGGGGTAGCAGAGGTTACAGATTGTACTGTTTTACAGGCTAGAGAGGGCATAGAGGCAAGGTATTTAGAATACGGATCAGGGAAACACAGTGGGGATAGGCAGTCACACAGTGAGGCACCTGTGTACACAGACTAACCGCAAAACAAACAATGTACATTTCACACAAAGGGGGAAACTAACAAGCTAACCGCAAAACAAACAGACACTTCACACAACCACGAGACACATAATCCCCCACCTGGCTCTCTCTCTCTGATCATCCCTGAAGGGGAACACCTGTTTTCAGGGAGCTGCTGCTCATCTGGTGCTTATATAACGTGGAAAGGAGCGAAGTAGAGTGCAGGGTGTCAAAATCCTCACAAAGGACATTGGATTGTACATGTAGCAGAGAGAGAGAGAGAGTTGACACATATGCTAATGTACACAGACAGGCTGCAACTCACAAGTTCAATGAATGTTAGCAGACAAGCTGCAACACACAGTTAAATCACAAGAAACAATCCCCCCCCAGCTTGGTCTCTTTTCATCACCCCATGAAAGGGAGCACCAGTTTCCAACAACGTGAGCTGCTTGACACTTTAATATCAGGCTCCAAACAGCCTTCGGAGATCGGTGGCCCTAGGGTTCGGGGCTGAAGGGGACATCAGATACTAGCCACAATCAAACGGAACCGCCTGACTACTGCTACTCGTTCGCTGCTGAAGGCAGCGCTTCTCATAGACTGCGACTCGTTCGCTGCTGAAGGCAGCGCTTCTCATAGACTGCGACTCGTTCGCTGCTGAACGCAGCGCCTCTCACAGACTTCGTCGGGACAACACTTACAAAGGTCGTGTGCTTCAAAGACACTGCTTCCATATTTCAACGTATGGGATGGACTAGACTCTTTACTGAGAACTGGAGCCTGATACTCCAAACCCTAATAAGCAGCTGGACTCACTCCCCTGACCTTCATGGTGCTCCCCTACCTAAAGACTTTACACAGACATTACAATTCGGTTATTGACCAGCTGGGTAAAACTACACCTTACACTTGAAAGATCAGTGTTACTGATCTAAAAGAAAAGTGAGGAGGGGGGGGGGGGGATCAGTCACACTGACACTAGTAACCAAAGATCAGTAACACTGATCATGGTGAAAGATCAGTATTACTGATCTAAAAGAAAAGTGAGGATTGTGAGAGATGGGAAAATTGACCTAAAATTATGAACATGGAAGAAACTAAAGTTCATCAGTAAAATGGCTGTAACCAGTTCAAACAGGATAAGCTTGGGGCTTAGGATGCAGGAAAGCAGAGTCAGCACGATTAACATAAGAATCTTCTAGTCTTTGTGACAAGACCATAGGACTAAGATAAGGAATGGTAAGGTACAATAGAATGTAGGAAGTTGAGGTAGTCTGGATCAGATAAGGGTCTCCTAGCCCTGGACAGAAGTACCAAGTCATACATTTCTAATTAGCTAACCATACACAGATTTATACATATGAAATTAGCCAACCCTAGATAGAATGAGTCAACTCTGCATATCAAGAGACTGTAGCCCTGAGAATCAGGAAGGTGTGAATAAGGACAATGACATGAAGGGACACCGACAGGATACCCCCCCCTGGTTCTCCAAGTATACTCAAATTGCACGTAGGCAGGCAGGATTGCCTAATGCCAAACCTTTCCAGCAGGAGGCAGAAGAATGTAAGGGGGAGGGTATTCCTACACTGAAATCAACTGTATAAAAGTTGGGTGAGCCCCAGTGTCTGTGTGTATTCCCAGGGTAAGGGGAAGCACCCAACTTTGCATTGTTGTAGTAATAAATGTTCTTTGTTCTCAATTTTTGTCTCGAGCAATTTCTTTAAAGGTACTTTAATTCCTAACACCCTTATGCAAAAAGATCTAGCAAAGGAAGACAACTTTTGTTCTGTATGATAATGAAATCTAGCAAAGGAAGCCAACTTTTGTTCTGTATGATAAGGTTGATCTATATAAACTGAGCCAACTGGACAATAGGGGTCAGTCTTGGGGAATAGCTCACTGTGCAGGTGACCTATGAACTAACGACTGACCCAGAGCTCTGTTAAGTTTTATTCTTGTGCTGTGTAATAAATTGACTGTTGAACCGAATACCTTCTCCTATCACTTCATTCAAAGAACACGCTGGACTCAGACCACACATAGACTAAATTAAGAGTAAGGTAAAGCCAGAGTCCGATATCAGCAAGACCCTGAGGTGATTAGTGGTGGTACCTCAGTTGTGGAAATCCTGGAGCAACAAATATCTCTCTCTGCAAACTCTACAAGAACCTTCCTGAGAGGTAAACATTTACCTTTCAAGCACCAAGCCTGGTGAACTTTATACATGTTAAATTCTGCGCACAGTATGGTGATTGCCTGCAACCAGAGAACTTGGAAGAAAGAGAAGTGAGATTGAACTGTGAATCAAAGAACTTTTCTTGAACTTACACACACATTACATATGAGTTAAGTTAAAGTTTGATTCTATTTTCATGTTTGAAATTGATTAAAAATAATGTGTTTTGAAAGCCACTTGTCTTGGTAAATGTCTATTGCTGTTGGGTTTTGGGGTCCTTGGGGCTCATAACACCAGTTGTCCAGACCCTCTCCACCTCTCTGTCCAGTGCCACCGCCACCCAACCCCGTCCAACACTGCCACCACCAGCCCCCTCCATCCAGCGCCATCACCACACAACCCCCTCGGACCAGCGCCCCCTAATCCCCAGCCGGGATTCTATGCCTGGGGATCAATGAGGGTCCCCTGAAGGGGTCAACGGTCTAAAAGGTTTGAGGACCCCTGATATAATTGATGCACTCTGCTCCTGTGGCAGCCATGTATTCTGACTATGTGGCAGTTTTCTCAGTAATGAAAACACCCAACTGCCTTATTTCTTGCCCCCGCCATCCGTCCCCCCACCCTCGGTCATCCATCACACCCTCCCATTTAACTCCTGATGCAGCAGTAGGGACGCAGTTCTGCTGGGCCCGGAGTTAATTCATGGTGGCGGCTCAATGCAGGAGCAATAGCTCCCACGGAGCTGGAACCAGTCTGCCAACACAGAGAATAACCTTTCTACCGAAGGTAAGAGGGGGTGGGGAAGAAACAACGGGAATCTGAGCCAGTTCTATTTTGAAGCTTTACTTTAAAAAACATGCTGGTGATATTATGGTCTTTATTTATCTAAATTCATTTAACATCCTGCACCCTGCTGCGATTTTGCACAATTTTGATACATTGCATTTGTTTAAAAGGGCCATTGTATTAAAATGACTCTGAAATCCAGAAAATTCCGAACAACGGCAGGTATCCAGTCTCAAAGATCCCAGATAAAAGCTCAGACATCTGTACGTTCCCATTTATACAATGGACTCTTTTTAAGTAAGGTCACACATGGCCCCTTGTCAAAGACCTTCTGTAAATCCAAACACACGACATCCACTGCATCTCCCTTATCCTGCTTGTCACTTCAAAGAATTCCAAAAGGTTCATCAAGCAAGATCTTCTCTTAAGGAAACTATACTGGCATTTTCACTTTTACAAAAGAATTTGAATAGGTTTTTGCTTTTATGAAAACAGCCTCCAATACTATTAAATGGGTCTTCATAGGAACACTCAAGTTTCATAAAGCGGAATATACCTGCATCTCCAAATACATGGTAACCTCATCCTTGACAATCAACTCCAATGACTTCCTGACGTCAGGCAAACTGAACTCTAATTTCTTTTCTGCTGCCTCCCTCTCTTTTTTTAATTATTTTAAATTTTTCACATTATGAACCATATTAACCAAATTCCACACAAACATTTCCCTCTTGAATATACAGTCTCATTTTCTCCCTTTTTCCCTCCCTCCCTCCTTTCCACCCCCCTCCCTACCCACTAAACATTCAACATTTATAATACAGAAAACCCATTAAACAATGTCATCACACAATGAAAATAAACAAGAAAATTGTGTCCTCTACATTTACACAGATTTTATTTTTTTTTTAATTATGTTATTTTTTCCAGTGGAATACATTTATTCATTTCTATGTACCATTGCTGTATTCTCAGACTCTCTTTTGATATCCAAGTTGACATTATACAATTTTTTGCTACAGCTAAGGCTATCATAATAAATCTTTTTTGTGCTCCATCCAAATCGAGGCCAAGTTCTTTACTTCTTATATTACTTAGAAGAAAGATATCTGGATTTTTTGGTATGTTGCTTTTTATGATTTTATTTAATACCTGATTTAGATCTTCCCAAAACTTTTCCACTTTCTCACATGCCCAAATTGCATGTACTGTTGTTCCCGTTTCCTGACAGTGAAAACAACTATCTGATACTGTTGGGTCCCATTTATTTAACTGTTGGGGCATGATATATAGCCTGTGTATCCAATTATATTGTATCATGCAATAATAACTTTGTATTTATTGTGTTTCTCATAGATCCAGAGCATAGCTTTTCCCATTTTTCATTTTTTATCTTTATGTTTAGATCTTGTTCCCACTTTTGTTTGGGTTTACATCATTCTCTTTCTCTTGCAGCTTGATGTATATAAATCTTTTAATTATCATTGTGTCTGTAATCACATATTCAAAGCTGCTTCAGCCTCATCCTGCTTCCCAATTTGTCCTTCAAGTAGGTTTTCAGTTGGTGGTATGCAAACATTGTATCATGAGTTATTCCATATTTGTACTTCATTTGTTCAAAAGATAATAATTTATTTCCCAAAAAACAATTTTCTATTCTTTTGATCCCTTTTCTCTCCCATTCTCTAATGGAAAGGTTATTTATTGTGAAAGGGACTAGTTGATTTTGCGTCAATAATAATTTTGGTAGTTGGTAATTTGTTTTTTTCCTTTCTACGTGAATCTTCTTCCAAATGTTGAGCAGATAGTGCAGTACTGGTGAACTTCTATGTTGCACCAGTTTTTCATCCCACTTATAAAGTATATGTTCTGGTACCTTCTCCCCTATTTTATCTAGCTCTAACCTGGTCCAATCTGTTTTTTCCCTTGTTTGATAAAAATCTGAAAAATACCTTGGTAACTGAAAACCACCTTGGTTGTACCATTCTGTTAATTTATCTAGTGCCATTCTCGGTTTCCCCTCTTTCCATAAGAATTTCCTTATTATTCTCTTTAGTTCATTGAAGAATTTCTCTGTGAAGGGAATTGGTAACGATTGAAGTAGGCATTGTATCCTTGGGAAGATATTCATTTTAATGCAATTTTCCCTTCCTATTAGTGTTAGTGGTAAATCTTTCCAATGTTCTAAGTCATCTTGTAATTTCTTCATTAATGGCTGATAATTTAATTTGTATAGATGGCCTAGATTATTATCTAGTCTAATACCAAGGTATCGGATTGCTTGTGTTTGCCATTTAAATGGAGATTCTTTTTTAAACATTGTGAAATCCGCATTATTCATTGGCATCGCTTCACTTTTATTTGCATTGATCTTGTACCCCGATATTTCTCCATATTCCTTCAATTTCTTATGTAATTATTTTATTGATAATTCTGGTTCTGTTAAGTATATTATAACGTCATCTGCAAATAGACTGATTTTATATTCCTTCTCTTATATTTTTATCCCTTTTATTTTATTTTCTTTTCTTATCAGTTCTGCCGAGGGTTCTATAGCTAAAGCGAACAGTGAGGGAGATAGTGGACATCCCTGCCTGGTTGACCTGCTTAATTTAAACTGGTTCAATATATATCCATTTACTGTCATCTTCGCCAATGGTCCCTTATATAATGCTTTAATCCAAGTAGGTAGGTTGAACCTCTGTAGTACTTTGAATAAATAATTCCATTCTACCCTGTCAAAGGCTTTCTCTGCCTCTAAAGCAACCGCCACTGTTGGCGTCTTATTTCCTTGTACTGTATGGATTAAGTTAATGAACACAGAGATTGTCCGTTGTTCGTCTTTTCTTAATAAATCCAGTTTGTTCTAGTTTTACTATTTTTGGTACACAGTCCGCCAATCTGTTTGCTAATAGTTTTGCTATTATCCTATAATCTTTCTTTTTCAATCTTTTTATTATTATTATAATTTATAAACACATACAGTTCAAAGAGATATAAAAAAAATACATAGTAAGTAATGAATTAATACAGAGATATTAAACAATAATATTACAGAATAAAAATATATCATTAAAAAAAAATTTTGATCAGTTTAGGGTGTGAACTATCTCTAAAAAAAGATATAATTAATAACAATATATGAAAAAAGAGAGAAAAAAAAACCCCAAAAAAGAAGAAAAAACAAATCTGAATTAAAAAAAACTTTAAAAAAAACCTACAGATATAGCTAAACCACGCCGATCACTCCGATCTCATCTTACAGCCCAATTATCATACATAATCATAGAAAGAAAACAGAGCCAGATCAACTCACCACAAATGAAAATATTGAATAAATTGTCGCCAGGTTAACTCAAACTTAGAAGGGGATTCATAGACAGAGTTTCTAATTTTCTCTAAATTTAAACATAGTATAGTTTGGGTAAACCATTGGAAAACAGTGGGAGGATTTACCTCTTTCCAATTTAATAGTATAGATCTTCTAGCCATTAGTGTAAGAAAAGCAATCATACGATCCGCAGGAAGAGATATTATCCTATAATCTGAGTTAAGTAGAGATACTGGTCTATTCGATGCTGATGTTAGTGGATCTTTCCCCGTCTTTGGTATTACTGTAATTATTGCTGTTTTACATGAATCTGGTATGTTTTGTGTTTCTTCAATCTGGTTCATTACTTCCAGGAGAGGAGGAAGTCTTTAAATGTTTTATAGAATTCTATTGGGAGTCCGTCCTCTCCAGGCATTTAAAAGACAAAGGAGGAAAAACCCAACACTCAACCCCAACCAACCAATTTTCCCTTGCAACCGCTGCAACCATGTCTGCCTGTCCCACATCGGACTTGTCAGCCACAAACGAGCCTGCAGCTGACGTGGACATTACCCCTCCATAAATCTTCGTCCGCGAAGCCAAGCCAAAGAAAGAAGCTTTTTTAATATATCCTGTATTTCCTTTATTTCAAAAGGTTTTATCAATTTGTTTTGCTCCTCTTCTTACAATTTCGGTAGTTCAATTTTAGCTAGAAACTCATCTATTTTGTCTTCTTTACCTTCGTTCTCAATTCGGTATAATTGCCCGTAAAATTCCTTGAAGTTTTCATTGATCTCTGTTGAGTTATATGTAATTTGTTTGTCCTTTTTCCTGGATGCCAATACCGTTCTTTTAGCTTGTTCAGTTTTAAGCTGCCCAGCTGGTATTTTGTGCGTTTTTTTTCTCCTCGCTCATACTTCTGCTTTATCTTCATTATGTTCTTCTTCACCTTATACATTTGTAGTGTTTCATTTTTTTTTGTCCGCCAATTCTCTTATTTTTGTTGTATCTTCCCGTGTTGCTAGTTCTTTTTCTGTACTTACTATTTCCCTTTCCAGGTGTTCTATTTCCTGATTGTAGTCCTTCTTCATCTTAGTTACATAACTTATTATCTGCCCTCTGATAACTTATTATCTGCATCCCAGAATATAAATTTATATTTCACTAATTCTGTATTTATTTCAAAGTACATTTTAATTTGTCGCTCAATGAATTCTCTAAAATCCTGTTTTTTAAGTAGCATGGAGTTTAATCTCCATCTATATGTTCTTGGTGGGATGTCCTCCAGCTCTATTGTTAATAACAGGGGTGAGTGGTCCGATAACAATCTAGCTTTATATTCCATTTTCCTAACTCTCCCTTGGATATGGGCTGACAACAGGAACAGGTCAATCCTTGAGTATGTTTTATGTCTACTCGAATAATATGAGTATTCCTTCTCCTTTGGGTATTGTCTCCTCCATATATCCAAAAGTTGCATTTCCTGCATTGATTTAACCATAAATTTGGCTACTTTATTTCTGCTAGTCTTTTGTCCAGTTTTATCCATCTTTGAATCGAAATCAAGGACTCCCCTCCTATCACTATATTCCCTTGCGTATGTACAATCTTCAAAAAGATATCTTGCATAAACTTTTGATGCTCTTCATTAGGTGCATGTATATTGAGCAAATTCCAAAATTCTGAATATATCTGACACTTTATGATTACATACCTCCCTGCTGGATCTATTATTTCCTCCTCTATTTTGATTGGTACATTTTTAATGATTAATATAGCTACACCTTTGGCTTTTGAGTTGTATGATGCTGCCGTTACGTGCCCTACCCAGTCTCTCCTTAATTTCTTGTGTTTCACTTCATTTAGATGTGTTTCCTGCATGAATGCGTTATCAATTTTTTTTCCCCGTCATTTTTAAATTTAATAGCCTCTTTCTTTTGATTTGGTTATGTATTCTGTTAATACTTATAGTCATATAGTTCAACATGGCCATTTCATACTTTGTTTACATCTTTTTTTGCTTCCTCACCACCACATTTCCCCTTTTCCCCATTTCCATTTCTCAGTTTTTTTTTTGAACGCACTGTATGACAACACTTCTAAAACACAAGATATTTCAACCATTCCCACATCTAAAATTCCCTTAACCCCAAGTTCTCCCCCCCCCCCCCTCTGAGTCCCCCCCTTGTCCCTTGCCGGGCAACCACAACTCCCTCTCCATTCGGACTGCGAACCCATTCACATGTGTCAACTGATTTCACAGTGACTGTTATTCTTTCCAACCCATTCCCCTCCAGAAAAGACTTATCTTTACATTACAACAAAGCTCCCCCTTGATTCTTCTCTTTTTCTTTTATTTATTTATTATTTTTAAATTTTTAACCCATCCTCTCTTACTTTCCTTTTCTTCCCTCCTTTAGTTCTTACTTATACATTATTTTTACTTCTTTATATGTAGTTTGTCGTCGTTCTTTGTTCTTGTTACATCTCTTCATCTCTCTCTCTGTCTTGCAGGCGTTCTGCAAATTCTCGTGCTTTCTCCGGATCCGAGAACAGTCTGTTTTGCTGCCCCGGGATAACTATTTTAAGCACCGCTGGATATCTTAACATAAATTTATAGCCTTTCTTCAGTAGGGTCAATTTTGCTGCGTTAAACTCCTTCCTCTTCTTTAGGAGCTCAAAACTTATGTCTGGGTAGAAAAATTTTTTTTGACCTTTGTACTCCAGTGGTTTTTTGTCTTCTCTAATTTTATTCATCGCCTTCTCCAATATATTTTCTCTTGTGTATCTCAGAAATTTTACTAAAACGGATCTTGGTTTTTTGTTGTGACTGTGGTTTCGGGGCTAATGTTCTGTGTGCCTTTTATTTCCATTCCTTCCTACATTTCTGGCATTCCCAGAACTTTTGGGATCCATTCTTTCATAAATTCTTTTATATCTTTGCCTTCTTCAAGGCCCACTATCTTTATATTGTTTCGCCTACTATAGTTTTCCATTATATCCATCTTCTGAGCTAACAACTCATGTGTTTCTTTAACTTTTTTGTCACTTTTTTCCAATTTTCTTTTTGTCATTCACTTCCATCGTCATTACACATTCTTCCACATTTTCTAATCTTTTCCCTACATCTGCTATGACCAGCTCTATTCTACTTAGTTTTTCTTCTGTACTTTCATTTTTCTTTTCATTTCACTAAATTCTAGTGTCAGCTATTCTTTTAATGCTTTCATTTGTTCTTGAAAAAAGTTATCTATGTACTGTCCATTCTTTTTACCTCCTATTCCTCTGTGCAGAGTTTGGTCTTCTTCTGTGTCTGCTCTTGGGTTTGTGTCTTCTATTTCTCTTCCTTGTATCTGTGTCTTTTCTGACTTTCTTGTTGAGGTGCTTGTCTCAGTTTGTTGGATTTTTTTTTCCATCGTGTCTTGATATTTGTCCTCTTCTTCTGGGTTGGTTATCTGTTGTGTCTCTAGTTTCCTTTTTTCATTCTCACCCCTCCCGTTCCCATTGTTTTCTTTATCTTCCAGCGGGAGCCCTCCTGTCGGTTTCACTCCACAGCTGGTCCCCCCTCCCATTGGTGTGGTCCTTGTCATGCACAGTTGCGCACCTGTTTAGCTCCGTGAGCCATTTTTGCAGTCCTGCGGTTAGTGGGTCGCGACCCTGCGGGGTGTCCACTAACCTCGGGGAGTGGGCTCTTCTTTCCATGGCGGGTCCCTGCTTTTTCGTGCAGGTAAGGCCTTCACCTTTCTCTTCCGGCGTCTGTCTTTCTTTCTTCTTTTCTTCCCGTTGTTTTTGGTTTTTCTTTCTTAGGTGGCATTTTCTCCACACCTTTATTTTTTTATTTGCTGTGATTTGTGTGACTGGGGCTTTGCTTTTTCTTCACTTTTTTCCTTCATTTCTGGAGAGGGCTGGTATTCTACCGGCCTCTACTCCATCACGTGACTCCTCCCGCCTCCCTCTCTTCTTAAATAGTGGGATAACATTTGCAATTTTTCAAGTCATCCAGGATCATGCCAGATCTATTGATTCCTGAAAGATTACAATCTCTGAGGATGGAATCCATCTGGTCCAGAAGACTGGAAGAACCATAGAACATTACAGCACAGAAAACAGGCCCTTTGGCCCCTCTAGACTGTGCCAAACTATTATTCACCCCTCCCATCCATATACCTGTCCAAATTTTTCTTAAATGTGAAACCAAGCCCAGATTCACCACTTCAGCTTGCTTCTTATTCCACGCTCCCACTACTCCATGTGAAGTTCCCTCAAAACATTCTCCTTTTACCCTTACCTCATGTCCTCTGGTTTGCATCTCAGTGGAAAACACCTTTCTACATTTGATCTATCTATCCCCCTCATTTTTAAATACTTCTATCAAATCTTCTCTGCACTCTTTCAACCTTATTGATATCTTTCATGTAGTTAAGTGACCAAAACTGCGCACACTACTCCAAATTTTGCCTCACTAATCTCCAATACAACTATCTCTCAGTGCCCAACCATTTAACATGCATGTCCTCCCTTGGATCCTCCCTTGTGACCATTCAGCTTCCTTTCTCCCTTGAAATAGTAATTGCACTCACTTTCCTTCCCTGATACCTTGGGCATCCAGCACATTGATTAGGACTTCCATAGTGAAGACTGATGCAAAATACTCATTTAGTTCCTCTGCCATCTCCATTTTATAGTGGTCCTATATCTATTCTTACCTCTCTTTAAATACTTGAACCTCTTTGTGTCTTCTAAAAAAAAATGTTTGCTTACTTTCATATTTCATCTTTTCCCTCTTCGTAAGTTTTCAATTGCCTTCACCAAGTTTTTAAAAAAACTTCTGAATCCTCTGTCTTCCCACTATTTTTTGCTTCAAAGTTAACTTTAAGCTGACTTCCCTTGTCAGCCTCAGTTGTGACATTTTTCCATTCGAATATTTCCTCTTTCTGGCTTGTATTTATCCTGCACCTTCCCCATTTCTTGCAGAAAATCCATCCATTGTTGCTCTGCTGTCTTCCTACTAGTGTCCCCTTCCAATCGACTGTGGCCAGTTCCTCTCTCATGTCACTGTAATTCCCTTTACTCCACTGAAATACCGACACGTCTGGCTTTAGTTTCTCCTTGCTCGATCTCAAACTGAGCTCAGTCATATTGTGATCACTGCCCCTAATGGTTCCTTTACTCTAAGCTCTCTCATCACCTCTGGTTCATTACATAACACATTCCAGTACAGCCGACCCCCATGTGAGTTCCACAGCAAACTGCTCTAAAAAGCTATTTCATGGGCTTTCTATAAATTCTCCTGAGATCCAGTCCCAACCTGGTTTTCCCAACCTACTTGCATGTTAAAATCTCACATGACTACATAACATTGCCCTATAAAGGTCTCTTCTCTGCCTCCTATGTTCCAAAGAATAAAGACTGGGTCTATCCAGCCTCTCTCTATAACTTGGTGGCTCAAGTGCCAGGAACATCGTAGTGAATCTCTTCTGCATCCTTTCCAACATAATGACATCCTATTTGTAGCTGAACGACAAGAATTGTTGTTACGAGCCCAAAGGAGCCCAAAACCTAGCAGCAATAGAAATTCACCATGACAAATGGTTACTTAAAATATAATTAAAAACAACTCTTGTTTAACTTATCTCTATTAACAACCCCCCCTACTAATTCTAAGGGCACGCGTGTGGTCCACGGGCTCGCGTGTGGACCACGGGCACGCCGACGCCGCCCACGGGCACGCCGACGCCGCCCACGGGCACGCCGACGCCGCCCACGGGCACGCCGACGCCGCCCACGGGCACGCCGACGCCGCCCACGGGCACGCCGACGCCGCCCACGGGCACGCCGACGCCGCCCACGGGCACGCCGACGCCGCCCACGGGCACGCCGACGCCGCCCACGGGCACGCCGACGCCGCCCACGGGCACGCCGACGCCGCCCACGGGCACGCCGACGACGCCCACGGGCACGCCGACGACGCCCACGGGCACGCCGACGACGCCCACGGGCACGCCGACGACGCCCACGGGCACGCCGACGACGCCCACGGGCACGCCGACGACGCCCACGGGCACGCCGACGACGCCCACGGGCACGCCGACGACGCCCACGGGCACGCCGACGACGCCCAAGGGCACGCCGACGACGCCCAAGGGCACGCCGACGACGCCCAAGGGCACGCCGACGACGCCCAAGGGCACGCCGACGACGCCCAAGGGCACGCCGACGGTGCCCAAGGGCACGCGGACGACGCCCAAGGGCACGCGGACGACACCCAAGGGCACGCGTATGACGCCTAAGGGCGCGTATGATGTCTAAGGGCGCGTATGATGTCTAAGGGCATGCGTATGATGTCTAAGGGCATGCGTATGATGTGTGCGTAAACTAAGAAAAGTTCTTTGGTTCTCAGTTCAATCTCACTTCTCATTCTTCGAAGTTCTCTGGTTGCAGGCAATTCTTATACTGGGCACAGTATTTACACTATGTACAGTGTGATGGAATATTTGGGAGATAAACTGTAAAATTAATGTAGGTTATCTCCCAAATATCCCATCACCTGTACATAGTTGTGGTCCCACCAATGACTTGAACAGCTTTATCATGACTTCCCACCTTCTTCATTCAAGGCAAGCGTGTCAAACCCCTTCTTCACTACTCTGCTGCCTGAGTCACCATTTTTAAGTCTTCCCCTTTTAATTTTAAAAATAAACACATAGCACGGTTACAGACCCTTCTGGCCGACGAGCTTGTACCACCCAATGCCACTCAATTTACTCAATCCCCGTGGAATGGTGGAAGGAAACCAGAGCCCATGGAGGAAACCTACGTAGACAGGGGGAGAGCTACAAACTCCTTACAGACAGCATGGGATTTGAACTCCTTAAGTACTAGCTACACATTTACATGCTACTAACACTAAACGTACAAAAGCAGTTTGAAATTTATCCAACTCCAGTCCCCTCAAAGAAACCATATCACCCCTCCAAAAAAATGTTTTAAAAATAAATAAAAATCGATGGATTTAATGGTAATTTAATTTTTCCAAAACTACATTCCCAAAATGGTTGTACTTTAATACAAGACCGAACAGCATGAAAAAAAGTTCTAGTACATAAGCCACATCTAAAACAAGAATCTGAATTACTAAACCCAATTTTTTTCAATTTCTACGGAGTCAGATATAATTGATGCAAAAAATTATAATTGACCATTCCATATCTTACATTAGTCAATTTAGTTACCCTATTATGACACATATCCACCCAATCATCTTCAGGGAAAATAAACGCTAAATCGCTTTCCCATTTAAGTTTAGATTTTTCCCAGTCCAGTTTATCCATATTATCTTGTACAACTGATACATAACCGAAACATAACCCTTCTTTGGTATAGCAGAAATCAAAGATTCAAATCCTGTCAATGGAGGTAAACTCATCTCTCTACCATAATTATCTTTTACCAAGGCTCTGAGTTGATAATAGACAAACAGAGAATTTACAGATATATCAAATCGTTCCCTCAACTGATTAAAAAAAAGAAACTGTCCTTCTTCAAAACAATCATGTCTTGTCTTTATACAATAAGAATCCCAACCCTTTAAATGATTATTAAACATTGAAAAAGGAATAAGCTGATTATTATATAATGGGGTTTAAATTGATAATTTGCCTTTTGATCCTAAGACCATATTTCTAGTCCAGATCTTTAACAAATGTTTCAATACCGGCATATTATATTCCTGCAACAAATTCAAATTCCAACAAAATATAAATTGATGTACCTCAACTTCAGACATACAAACCATTTCCACTCTAGCCCAGTTAGGGGGTTGATCCAATTCCATCAATCTACTAATAAATTTCAACTGAATTGCTTCGTAATAATTTTGAAAATGTGGTAACTGAAATCCACCTAACGCATACTTCCATGCGTTTATGCAATGCCACTTGAGCTAATTTACCTTTCCATAAAAACTCCCGCACTGAAATCCTGAAAAAACTCTTTGAGAGTGAACATGGTATTGACTGAAATAAAAATTGAAGTTGGTGGAAAATATTCATTTTAATGTAATTGACCCAACCAATCAATTAATGGAAGATCTTTCCATTTAATCAAATCCATTTTAATCCTTTTTAATATAGGAACATAATTTAACTGATACAATGATTGATAATTAGCATCTACGATTGCATCCAAATATTTAATTTTATCTGTCCACTTTAATTTTATAATATTTTAAAATTCAGAATTATCACCTACTCCAACTAGTAAAATTTCACTCTTATCCCAATGAACTTTGTATCCAAATAATTCTCCAAATTTCAATGAACACTCTTGCAACTGCTTCAACGACTGTTCTGGTTCTGTCAAACATATCAAAACATGATCTGCAAATAAATTAATCTTATATTCTTCATTCATAACCTTCATCCCTCTAATTTCATCATTCTGCCTAATTAATAGCCTGAGCCAACGGTTCAATAGCCAATGCAAACAAGGCTGGTGAAAATGGGCAGCCCTGCCGAGTTGAACGAGTCAACTTAAATGGTAAAGAAACCTGACCATTTGTCACTACCTTAGCAATCGGGTTTGTATATAAAACTTTAACCCAACCAATAAAAAAAAGGGCTGAATTTAAACTTTTCTAACACCTCAAATAAAAAGTCCCATTCAACCCTATCAAAGGCCTTTTATGCATCTAATGCATCCATTATAGGCTGCTGTCGATATGCATTGACCCATGTAATCAATCGAAGAATATTATCTGATGCACTCCTATTCTTAATAAAACCTGTTTGATCAGTATGTATCAACTTGGGTAGATACTTAGCAAGTCTATTAGCTAACACTTTTGCTGTAACTTTATAATCTACATTTAACAGGGAAATAGGCCTATATGAAGATACTTTTAATGGATCTCTATCTTTTTTCGGAACAACAGTAATTAAAGCACTCAAACAAGATTCCGGCAACACCTGATCTTCAGTAACTTGTAACACATCTCCAAATACAGTAGATAAATCATCATAAAACGTTTTATAAAATTCCACAGAAAATCCATCATCCCCTGGAGACTTTCCATTTGGCATTCCCTGTATGGTTTCTTTAATTTAAAAATCTATAAATGGAGATTCCAGTTCCTGAACATCTTCCTCTCCTAATACCGGTAATGTTAATTTGGATAAGTAAGATTCATTGCTTCCCCTCAGAAGTATATAATTTTTGATAGAATGAATAAAACTGGTCATTAATTTCCTGAGGTGTAAAGGTAATTATTGAATTCTTTTTGACAGCATTAATAGTTCATGATACCTGTTCAGTTTTCAATTGCCATGCAAGTACCTTGTGAGCTCTCTCTCCCAGTTCATAATAACGTTGTTTTGATTGGTTAATTAAACGCTCAAATTTATAAGTTTGTAATGTATTGTAACGCAATTTCAACTTGGCTGACGCGGCCTTTATGTCTTCTGTCACATACATCTGAAAGTCTCTCTAACTCAGCAATCTGTTTCTCCAACATTAAACTTTCTGCCACATATTGTTTCTTAACTTTTGTAGAATAACTAATAATCTGCCCTTTCAAATAAGCTTTCAAGGCATCCCATAATACAAAATGACTAACCACAGAATTAACATTCTCAGTCAAAAATAAAGAAATCTGTTCTTTAACAAAGGTAACAAACTCTGTTTTTTACAATAACATCGCATTAAACCTCCATCAAAAAGACGAACATACTACTTCCGAACATTCACAAGAAAAAAAAATAACGAATGGTCTGATATATTTATATTCAGCCTGCAATACTCAACCATGTAAATGAGCTGATACCAAGAAAATATCTATTCTTGAAAACGAATCATCTCGTGAAGAATAAAAAGAAAAATCTTTCTCCATAGGATTGACCTTTCTCCAAATGTCCACCAAATTTAAATCTTTCATCAACGCACCAATTTGTGTTGCCATCTTTGATTTCCTTATATTTTTGGATTTCTATCCAATAAAGGGTGCAGAACACAATTAAAATCTCCGCCAACTAAAATATTTTCATTAGCTTGAGTTAACAATAAAAAAGCTTCTGAAATAAATTGTTCATCATCTATATTATGTGCATAAAGATTAAGTAAAGTCCAAGATTCAGCAAAACTTTTACAGTTCACCCGTAAAACTCTCTCAGCATTTCCCTCCTAATGATTCCAATTCAAATGGCAAATTCTTATGAATCAGAATCGCTACCCCTTTCGCCTTAGAATTAAAAGAAGAAAACACATGACCAACCCAATCTCTCTTCAATTTCAAGTGTTCTTTTTTGGTCAAATGTGTTTCTTGCAAAAAGGCAATATCAATTTTCATTTTTTTTAATATATAAGCCAATATCCGCTTTTGCTTAATTGGATTATTTAATCCCTGAACATTACAGGTTGCAAAGTTCAAGGTAAACATTCTTACTAACTGTTAGTATATTTACACTCTATAAAATAACACCCCCCTTATAAATCTTCAAAATCACAAACCCCCCCTCCTAATAAACACAAAAGAAAAAAGGAGAGAGAAAAATCCTCCCCCCCCCAAAAAAGAAAATCACCCCCAAAAAAATCACCCAAAGGTAGTAACACCCTAAAAATCTGGGTGTGGTAAACCCACTAGTGGCAGATGACTATCAAAGCTTTCAGTGCCATCCACCCCCCCCCCACACCAAGCCAGACTTATATACATTATTTAAATAAACACAATCAGCCCAATGATTGTTCCGAGTCCTCAACGTCAAGAAGACTGTGTCAGCTCTTCTTTCTTTCCATATTCCCATTTCCATTTACCCTTCTCTTAGGAGACGATGGAGAAGACCGACCATTCCTTCGCAATTCTGGCAATGAATTAGCAAAAATCAAAGCATCATGATCATTTTCAAAAAATTGGGATCGAAAATTTCCATTAAAAAATGAAAGGCAAACTTATAACCTTTCCACCATAATACTTCTTTAGCCAAATTAAATTCCCAACGTCTTCTAATAACCTCCTGACTCAAATCAGCATTAAAAAAACACTATTATTTTGAACAATAATCGGAGATTGACTTTGTTGTGCCTTCTGCACCGCAAATTCGTAAAATAATTTCTTTATTTTGATATTTCAAACAACAAATCAAAACCACTCTTGGTATTTGTCCTGGAAGTGAGCTCAATCTAATTCCAAACCTTCTGGAAAAAACTCCTTGCCCAATACTTCAGGAATCCAGTTCTTAAAGAATTTTATCGGATCAGAGCCTTCGATATCCTCCGGAAGACCAACTAACGATTTTCACATTATTCCTCCAACTTTGATTTTCCAATGATTTTCCAATTTTAGTAAATCCCTTTTTTGAATCCCCCAATCTACAAAAAAGTCCTTCACTTTTTCCATTTTTTCCCTATTACGTTCCACTTGATTTCAACTCAGGAAAAGCTGTTTCAATTTTTTTTAAATGATCTTGTACAATATCAACAGATTTTAAACATCTGTTAACATCACTTTTAACTACAGTCATCTCTTGCCTCATAGTTGTCACTTCCTCACATAAAGTACTCATTTTAGTTTTCACCTCCATAAATCCTTGGGTCATTTGAGTTGACATTTGTTTTGACATAATCTCCATTTGATAAGCAATCCCTTCTAAAACAGTGAACACAAAATCCAGTCCAGGTTCCATAACCATCTTTTGAGGCCTACCTTCTCTAACATCAGTCTCCTCCTCCTGAGTAAATTCCAACAAAGCAGGTTCCTCCTCTTCCTCAGAGAGGATGGCTCCTTTTCCTGTGCGGCTGCAGGTCTGGATACCCGATGACGGCACACCAACATCGTCAGGCCGCCGCCGTTCGGGATCTCCCACAGCCCACACCTTCTCCAGAAGCTCAAACACCCGCGAGGCACCGCTCATGCCCGGTAAGACCACCGAAAGCTCAAGTGCGTCCTCCGACGCTACATTGCGCGTCCCTGGGCCACCAGGCAGCATCGCGGGCTTGCGGGGTCCTCTATCGGTCGGGCCGCCCAGGTGCCCGGCTTCACAGGCACGCGAATCGGCAACAGCCGAACTCACCAATAGGCCAGCGCCATCTTGCAGATGCAGGATCAGCACTGACATCATACTCAGCCGGACAGGAGTTCTGAGGTTTGGAGGCTCCCAACAACAACTCCGTGGATTCAACTGTGCAGGTAGGCCTCAGTTCTTCTAAGTAATTTTTTCTGAAGTTGAACTTTTAATTTCTTCGCATTAGAAGCCATATTAGGTCACCTTTATTCAAAAGGCTGTAAATACTATTTTTAACCACTTTTGTAATTTTTTTAAAAATCGGGTATTTAAAAATCTAGCTGGGGAAAGGTGGAACTGCACGTCTTTCTTCTACGCCATCTTGCCACACCTCCCGAACATTGCACTTTAATCGATATTTTTACATTAAAATTTTCATATGCACTCCAACCCACATGATGCCAAATAATGGCAGGCCTCAGTGATCCAGTGCACACCAAGTGCTCTTTCTCCACAGACACCAAGTCACAATCACATTCATTTTGTACTTAGAATAGCAAAAAATAAACATCTGATACTCAAGTCAATTAACATCTGTGAAGGCAAAGGGATTGGAAAACATGCAGAATCTAGAGCCACAACACCAAACACCCCTTTTGCCTGACCCATTGAGCTGCTGCAGTCTCAAAGGCCCAGGCACAAAACACAACCACCTACTCACTCACTGTCCCCATTATCCTCATTGCTACAATGTGAAATTACTCCTCATTCCACTCAGCCCCCACTCCCCTCTGGTCTTCCTCACTCCAGACAGACCCCACTCTCCCCTCCAGTCCTCCTCACAGCCCCCCCACTGGTCCTCCTCACAGCCCCCCCCCCACTGGTCCTCCTCACAGCCCCCCCCCACTGGTCCTCCTCACAGCCCCCCCCCCACTGGTCCTCCTCACAGCCCCCCCCCCCCCACTGGTCCTCCTCACAGCCCCCCCCCCACTGGTCCTCCTCACAGCCCCCCCCCCCACTGGTCCTCCTCACAGCCCCCCCCCACTGGTCCTCCTCACAGCCCCCCCCCCACTGGTCCTCCTCACAGCCCCCCCCACTGGTCCTCCTCACAACCCCCCCCACTGGACCTCCTCAGCCCTCCCACTCTTCCCACTGGTCCTCCTCACAGCCGCCCCACTCTCCCCTCCGGTCCCCCTCTCACTCCACACAGCCCCCACTCTCCCCTTCAGTCCCCCTCACTCTACACAGCCCCCACTCTACCCTCCGGTCCCCCTCACTCCCACCTCCATGCCGGCACCCAGCCCTGCCCACACCTCCTCTGTTCCTCCCCATCATTCATCCCAATCCCTCCGTTCCTTCCCACACTGCCATACCCCTTCACAGACCTCCCTGTCTCCCCCGACCCCCCCCCCCCCCTCCAGCGAGGATCCCCCTCCCCAATCGTCCCCTCCTCCTCTCCGGAGCCGCTAACTGCGGCACAGCCTCACCCGGTGCGGGCGGCCCGGGCCCGGGGCCTCGTCCTCGTCGCTGGAGAAGCCGGGTCCGCGGCAGTTGCGAGGGAGCTGGCCGGACATGGCCTTTGGCGGCTGCTCCACCAACTCGGTCATGGACACGGCCATCACTCCCACCGCGCAGCAACTCGGCCCGCCATTGGCTCAAGCCCGCTCAACTCCACGCCCATTGGCCAGCGGCAGCACCCATAACAACGGCGGCGTGGGGGGCGGGGGATGGAAAGAGTGGGTGGGGGGATGGAAAGAGTGGGTGGGGGGATGGAAAGAGTGGGTGGTGTTAGAGATAGAGAATTTAGGTTAAAATGGCTTAAGTTAAAATGTGATGATTAATCATAAAAAGGGAAGCCAGAACGGACAGGGAGCTTACTAGCAGCCAAGGACAAAAAGTTCAGCTGGATACGTTTTTTTTAAACATATCTTTTCATGGTCATAGTGAGAGACATGCAGGAGACAAAAGATTGATAAGAAGGGTGAGAAACAGAATTTAGTGTATGTAGAGTTCGCAGCGTACGTAACGAACGTGATAATTAAAAATGCAAGTGTACTTAGAATGATTTTGCAAAAACTAACCAATTAAAACAGTGTTAAAGAGGAGGGGAAGGACAAGCAAAAAAGGTATAAAAATCAATGCACTGTATGTATCGGGGCTTAACTGGTGAGAAGCCAGTTGAGTCCAACTCTGCAGACTTGTAAATAAAGCTTGTCGTGTCATCAGTTTTAAAGAGACTCATGTGTGAGAAGTTTTATTTCTGACAAATGGGGGCTCGTCCGGGATCTACACTCCGGCCGTGAGGGGAGGCGAGAAGAGGGACATCAGAGGTGGTGCACCCCGCTGAGTTCAGCGGCTCCTAGTCCCTTGCTCGTCGCTTCGGGCGGCTTGAGCGAGTGGTATCCGGACAAGGTGACACGACAAGACGGAGAGGAGAAGGGTGACGGTTCAATCCCCGAGAAGACACCGGTAAGTGACGACTTACGATTGTGGTGTGGGGATTGGGTAACAGGTGTAATGGGATACACCTGTTTGGATAAAAAAACCTAACGTAATAGATCAGGTATAGAGCTTTTGTCGTGGCGTGAGGACCCTGTTGTGGGACTCTAGGATAGACCCCAGGGAAACCTCGGCGGTAACCGAAGGAGGGACAGCACCTCCGACGAAGTGCCGAGAAGAGAGGGGTCGACCCCAGGGAAACCTCAGCGGTAACCGAAGGAGGGACAGTACCTCCGACGAGGCGTCTGAGAAGAAGGGAGTAGGGTCCAGAACGAGAGGGTCCTCAGCAACGATAAACGGATCTAGGTGGGAAAATGGGAGGATCAAAATCTAAGGGCTCGTCTGAAAATTCAGGACAATTCCTGGGAGTTCCCCTTGACAGCCCTTTGGGGAGAATGTTTGAAAACTGGGATAGTAAAAGATATCGAGACAAAAACAAGAAAAAGATGGTTCAATATTGTCTCCTTTGGTCGAAACAACCTATTAAAGGTTCCTCGGTCTGGTGGCCGAAATTTGGATCTGATGAGGATTGGGTTAGACAAGCATTAAACATATATTGAAAAGTGGCAAAGCAGCAGGTATGGATGGAATCCCCCCAGAAGTCTGGAAGGCTGGCGGCAAAACTCTGCATGCCAAACTGCATGAGTTTTTCAAGCTTTGTTGGGACCAAGGTAAACTGCCTCAGGATCTTCGTGATGCCACCATCATCACCCTGTACAAAAACAAAGGCGAGAAATCAGACTGCTCAAACTACAGGGGAATCACGTTGCTCTCCATTGCAGGCAAAATCTTCGCTAGGATTCTACTAAATAGAATAATACCTAGTGTCGCTGAGAATATTCTCCCAGAATCACAGTGCGGCTTTCGCGCAAACAGAGGAACCACTGACATGGTCTTTGCCCTCAGACAGCTCCAAGAAAAGTGCAGAGAACAAAACAAAGGACTCTACATCACCTTTGTTGACCTCACCAAAGCCTTCGACACCGTGAGCAGGAAAGGGCTTTGGCAAATACTAGAGCGCATCGGATGTCCCCCAAAGTTCCTCAACATGATTATCCAACTGCACGAAAACCAACAAGGTCGGGTCAGATACAGCAATGAGCTCTCTGAACCCTTCTCCATTAACAATGGCGTGAAGCAAGGCTGTGTTCTCGCACCAACCCTCTTTTCAATCTTCTTCAGCATGATGCTGAACCAAGCCATGAAAGACCCCAACAATGAAGACGCTGTTTACATCCGGTACCACACGGATGGCAGTCTCTTCAATCTGAGGCGCCTGCAAGCTCACACCAAGACACAAGAGAAACTTGTCCGTGAACTACTCTTTGCAGATGATGCCGCTTTAGTTGCCCATTCAGAGCCAGCTCTTCAGCGCTTGACGTCCTGCTTTGCAGAAACTGCCAAAATGTTTGGCCTGGAAGTCAGCCTGAAGAAAACTGAGGTCCTCCATCAGCCAGCTCCCCACCATGACTACCAGCCCCCCCACATCTCCATCGGGCACACAAAACTCAAAACGGTCAACCAGTTTACCTATCTCGGCTGCACCATTTCATCAGATGCAAGGATCGACAATGAGATAGACAACAGACTCGCCAAGGCAAATAGCGACTTTGGAAGACTACACAAAAGAGTCTGGAAAAACAACCAACTGAAAAACCTCACAAAGATAAGCGTATACAGAGCCGTTGTCATACCCACACTCCTGTTCGGCTCCGAATCATGGGTCCTCTACCGGCACCACCTACGGCTCCTAGAACGCTTCCACCAGCGTTGTCTCCGCTCCATCCTCAACATCCATTGGAGCGCTCACACCCCTAACGTCGAGGTACTCGAGATGGCAGAGGTCGACAGCATCGAGTCCACGCTGCTGAAGATCCAGCTGCGCTGGATGGGTCACGTCTCCAGAATGGAGGACCATCGCCTTCCCAAGATCGTATTATATGGCGAGCTCTCCACTGGCCACCGTGACAGAGGTGCACCAAAGAAAAGGTACAAGGACTGCCTAAAGAAATCTCTTGGTGCCTGCCACATTGACCACCGCCAGTGGGCTGATAACGCCTCAAACCGTGCATCTTGGCGCCTCACAGTTTGGCGGGCAGCAGCCTCCTTTGAAGAAGACCGCAGAGCCCACCTCACTGACAAAAGGCAAAGGAGGAAAAACCCAACACCCAACCCCAACCAACCAATTTTCCCTTGCAACCGCTGCAATCGTGTCTGCCTGTCCCGCATCGGACTGGTCAGCCACAAACGAGCCTGCAGCTGACGTGGACTTTTTTACCCCCTCCATAAATCTTCGTCCGCGAAGCCAAGCCAAAGAAGAAAAGAAAAAGAAGAAACATATATGTAAATTCGAGACCAAAGGTGAATCAAGAAGAGTCAGCGTATGCATTTTGTTGGGTTCCCTGGCCAGGATCCTTAACAAAATGTTTTAAATTGAGGGTAGCGGGAGAAAAGAAGTGGGAACCTCTGGACAACCTTCCCCCTCCTTATATTCCCCCGGTGCCTACTGCGCCCGAGGAAATCTCATTACCGGAGGGGAAAGGTGATGAATCTGATTGCCCCGAAAGGGGCCGGGAAAAAAAAGAATGAATTAAGGGAGTCGGACCCTAAACTTCCACCGGTAAACCGACCCTGGACAAGATCCCAGACTGGTCCAGGACCATCAAAGTTTTCAGTAAGCCTAAATCCCCTGAGGGAAGTTCCTATGGGAGGACCGGGAGGGGGAACGGGATATGTGAATGTTCCCCTAACTAGTACAGAGGTGTGGGGATTTAAGAAAGAAATGAAAAAGTTATTGGAAGATCCTATAGGACTGGCCGAACAGCTCGACCAATTCCTGGGGCCAAACACATATACGTGGGAAGAGATGCAGGCAATAACGGGAACATTATTCTCACCCCAGGAGAGGCAGATGATTCGACGGGCTGCCCTCCTCATGTGGGAATATGAACAACCTGGGGACCCCAGACCCCATGAACAAAAATATCCCTTAAATGAACCCAGGTGGGACAAACGAACACCCGAGGGATTGGCAAGTATGAGACAATATAGAGAGTGGACAATTAAAGGGATACGGGAGGCTGTGCCAAAGGGTCACAATTTCACCAAGGCATTTGGGAACCACCAGGGGAAAGACGAGTCCCCTACTGATTTCTTGGAGAGGGTGAGAAAGAATGTCCAACAGTATGCGGGCGTGGACCCTAGTACACCAATGGGTGAACAGCTTATTCGAATTGAATTTGTTTCCAAATCATGGCAGGACATTAGAAAGAAACTAGAAAAGGAGGAGGACTGGAGTGAAAAACCCCTAAGCGACCTGTTAAAAAAGGCGCAAAAAGTATATGTGCAGAGAGAAGAAGAAGATCAAAAGAGGGCGACAAAGGTTATGGTACAGACTATCCGACAGATGAATGCCGAATCCAGAGGGGAAAGAAAACAAAACCTTCCTCTAAACAATC
Organism: Narcine bancroftii; assembly: GCF_036971445.1. NCBI lineage: Eukaryota > Metazoa > Chordata > Chondrichthyes > Torpediniformes > Narcinidae > Narcine > Narcine bancroftii. The sequence goes on from NC_091481.1 coordinate 42,883,248, forward strand.
CAAGATATCCAAGAGAGGGAAGACCCCGGAGGTTCGTTAAGTGCTATTACTGCAATGAGGAAGGACACTTTAAGAGGGAATGCCCCCGATACAAGAGGGAATTGCGTGCCCTCGAACTTATGGAAGAAGATTAGGGGGGTCAGGGGTTCCAAATGTTGGGGACCAAGTATAAGAGGGAACCCCTGGTAAAACTAAAAATTGGTCCCAAGGGAGAAGAGGTGGTGTTTATGGTGGACACAGGAGCGGAACGAAGTAGTGTAATAACTGTGCCAATCGGTACTGAACCTGTAAAAAGTAATTTGAAAATTTCTGGGATAGAAGGGGCTCCCAGAATGGTATCAATAATTCCCCAAGTAACAGTGAAACTGGAAGAAAGAGAAGGGGTACAAGACCTCTTGTTGTTACCGTCGGCTGGATTTAACCTCCTAGGAAGGGACTTACAGGCTCTCCTAGGTTTGGGTGCTCTCCCTGTGGACGGAGAAGTGCGAGTCCACCTCTGTGCTCTAAAGGAAGAGGATGAACGGCAGATTGACGAGAGAGTCTGGTATAAGGAGGGAAATCGAGGAGGTCTGGACATCCCACCTTTACATGTCACATTAATACCAGGTCATCAGCCGGTAAGGAAACGTCAGTATCCTATTTCTTTGGAAAGGAGAAAAGGGCTACAGCCGGTAATTGAGACTCTAATACGAGACGGACTATTAGAAGAATGCATGTCACCTTACAACACCCCTATACTCCCAGTGAAAAAGTCAGATGGATCCTATCGCCTAGTTCAGGATCTAAGAAGTTTGAATGCTATTGTTCAGACCCGCCACCCAGTGGTGCCTAATCCCTATACTATTATGAGTCGGATTCCCCCAGACCATGAGTGGTTTAGTGTTATCGACTTGAAGGATGCCTTCTGGACGTGTCCATTAGAAGAGGAAAGTAGAGATATGTTCGCGTTTGAATGGGAAAATCCATGGACAGGTAGACGGAGACAGCTTCGGTGGACTGTATTGCCCCAAGGGTTCATTGAATCTCCGAACCTGTTTGGACAAATGCTAGAACAAATCCTGGCGGACTATCCACAATCTGATGATTCCCAACTAATGCAGTATGTGGACGATTTACTATTATCAGGACCCAAGGAACAAGAAATGAGGGGAGATACAATTAGACTCTTGAATTATCTGGGGAAAAAGGGTCTACGGGTGTCCAGGAACAAGTTACAGTTCGTTGAGAGAACTGTGGTATATCTGGGACACCAGATAAGTAAAGGACAGAAACGGATTACCCCTGAACGGATTGCGGGAATCACTAGAATGCCGTTACCCCGTAATAAGAAGGAAATAAGACAATTCCTGGGACTCTTAGGTTACTGTAGGTTATGGATAGAGGACTACTCAGCGTTGGTGAAGTTTATGTATGAAAAGCTGACAAATGAAAATGAATATCCATTGAAATGGACCCAGGAGGAGGAGGGATGGTTTGAGGACTTGAAGCATCGCCTGACACGAGCCCCGGTGCTCTTTAAAACAGCCCTTCCAGCTATTTGTCACTCATAACCAAGGAACAGCTGTGGGAGTTTTAACACAGGAAAAAGACGGTCAGCGACACCCAGTGGCTTTCCTTTCCAAAATGATGGACCCAGTGTCTCGCAGATGGCCGACGTGTATCCAGGGAGTAACGGCTGCTGCTCTGTTGGTAGAGGAAGCACGTAAGCTTACTTTTGGAGGAAAGATGACTGTGTACACCACCCATTCTGTGAGTGTTTTATTAACACAAACTGCCCATCGATGGCTGACTGATTCTCGCATATTAAAGTATGAAACCATTTTAATGGTCGGAGAAGATCTACAGTTTGCAAAGATTAATAGCTGCAACCCAGCTCAGTTTTTATACGGCAGTGAAACAGAGAGAGAGATGGAGCACGACTGTGTCGAGTTGACGGATCTTCAGACCAAGACCCGAGAAGACCTTTGCGATACTCCGCTGGGAGAAGGATATGAATTCTACATTGACGGCTCCGCCAGATGTGTTGACGGAATGAGAAGAAGTGGGTATGCTATAATAGAAGGAAATACTTGGAAAGTAGTAGAATCCACGAGACTACCCAGAAGCTGGTCAGCACAGTCCTGTGAACTATATGCCTTGCAGAGAGCCCTCAGAATACTGGCAGAGAAAACTGGAACGATTTACACTGATTCCAAATACGCATACGGGGTAGTGCATACCTTTGGTAAGATCTGGAAGGAGCATGGTCTAATTAAATCAAGAGGAAAGGAATTGGCACACGAACAGATGATTACTCTGACTTTAGAAGCCTTGACATTACCCCAGGAAATAGCAGTGGTCTACATACCAGGCCATCAGAGGGGAGATACCCCGACAGCAATTGGAAACAGACTGGCTGATGAAGAAGCCAAAAGGGCAGCCATGCAACAAGAAGTCTGTTTGCTGACCTTAATCCCAATAAGACAAGGCATAAAGAAGGCTTCCATTTTCACTGCTAAGGAAGAAAAGGACATGGCTCAGCTGGGCGCAAGCCAGCTGCCTGATGGAACATGTAAGACACCAGATGGAAGAATGGTTCTAATAAAGAAATAACTCGCAATATTTTAAAACACCTGCATCATCAGAGCCACTGGGGCACCCAAGCCTTATGTGACACAGTGCTTCGAGAATATGTGTGTAAGGGAATCTACACCTTGGCCCAACAGGAGGTGCAGAACTGTCACCTATGCACAAAAATTAATAAGAAGATAATGAGGACAGGGACCATGGGAGGTCAACCATTAGCCATACGCCCTTTTCAAAGTATCCAGATCGACTTCACAGAGTTACCTCAAGTCCAAAGATGGAAGTATCTGTTGGTGGTAATAGATCACTTTACCCGATGGGTGGAAGCCTTCCCAACAGTAAATGCTACAGCCTCTACAGTAGCTCGCCTCCTCCTAGAGCAGATAATCCCCAGATATGGTATAATGGATTCTATAGACTCAGACAGGGGTCCACATTTTTGTTCAAAAATCCAGCAATTGATTTGTAATGCACTACAGGTCTCTTGGAAATTGCATACCCCTTGGCATCCACAAAGCTCAGGGAGGGTTGAACGTATGAATGGAACCCTAAAAATGCAATTGACAAAATTAATGGTGGAAACTAAAATGCCTTGGATAAAGTGTCTGCCCCTGGCTTTATTGAGAATTCGTACTGCCCCACGAAAAGATGTAGGGTTGTCCCCTTATGAAATGATGTTTGGGCTTCCCTTCTGGAGTACAGTTGAGGGGTGTCCCACCTTGGGGGAAGGGGATATATTTGTTAGGAACTATTTACAGGCACTATCACGCTCTCTTACAGATTTACGAAAGAGAGGACTATTGGCACAAACACCGCCTCTAGACTTTTCTTTACACAAGGTGGAACCAGGAGACTGGATTCTCATCAAGACCTGGAAAACTGAAAAACTCCAGCCCCAGTGGGAAGGTCCATACCAAGTTCTCTTAACTACAGAGGCAGCAGCACGAACAAGAGAGAAGGGGTGGAGACACGCATCCAGATTTAAGGGACCTGTAGAGGCGCCTCAGGACCCTGATACGAACTCAGATTGGACTTGTGTTCCTGGAGAAAAACCTCTTACCTTGCGATTTCGCAGAAAGACTTGATTCACAATGTTATTGTTATGTTCTTTGATTTTTCTTAGTTTGCCTATGTCTTTATCAGGTGTGAAATGTAAGAAATGCAGAGACACAGTGGTCCTGTTTCAGGACCGCATTTGGGGAAGAAAGGAGGGTAATTTTATTTCCCATACCTCAGTTCCTGAGAAATGCTGGGCAGAAAATACCACCCAACATCCATATACCCCTTGTGTGGAAAAAGAAGGAAATAATATGGGTCATTATATACAGATTCCTAATACCACTCCTTTCCCTCCTAACGGTTGGAAGGGTGACTCAGGCCCACCATGCCCTGATGGACTCTGGTTTTGCATACACCAGCATACTGTTCCAATAAGAAATTCCACTCCACACTCAAAAGTGCCTGCCCCTTTAAGACAGCCGGACTTAGTTCGAGTCCATCCAAATAACCATGAAAGTTTCGGTCACGCAGTTGGGGGAGATAACCTTTTTGTTGATCTTGCAACTAGAATTGCAGGAACTTTTAATTGTTACAAATCAAACAGCTCTAGCCCTGCAATTACTTGCATCCCAGCAAGGTCAAATGCGCTCTGCTATATATCAGAACCGTCTGGCCCTCGACTATCTCCTAGCCACAGAAGGAGGTGAATGTGGAAAGCTTAATTTGACTAACTGCTGCTTACAGATTGATGATAATGGCCAAGCCATTCGAAAAATCACTGATAATATTCGTACTTTGTCCCATGTACCGGTTCAAACCTGGCATCCTTTTGCAAAATTAAATTGGATGGACAAATGGTTTGGAGGAACCTGGTGGCGTACCTTATTGTGGGTCATCGGAGGTATTTTATTCCTCCTACTTGTTTTGCCCTGTATTATTCCCTGTCTACGCAGCCTGGTGATTTCCATGGTCCAACAGGCTATGCAACCAGGGGAACTGGGAGACCCCGTTAGAATTTTACTTCAGCACGAAATTAATTTATCATGAGACATTTCTCTTCCCAGAGTTAAAATCCCCATTCATATATATAATACACACATTTTAAAGAGAGAAAGGGGTGGATTGTTAGAGATAGAGAATTTAGGTTAAAATGGCTTAAGTTAAAATGTGATGATTAATCATAAAAAGGGAAGCCAGAACGGACAGGGAGCTTACTAGCAGCCAAGGACAAAAAGTTCAGCTGGATACGTTTTTTTTAAACATATCTTTTCATGGTCATAGTGAGAGACATGCAGGAGACAAAAGATTGATAAGAAGGGTGAGAAACAGAATTTAGTGTATGTAGAGTTCGCAGCGTACGTAACGAACGTGATAATTAAAAATGCAAGTGTACTTAGAATGATTTTGCAAAAACTAACCAATTAAAACAGTGTTAAAGAGGAGGGGAAGGACAAGCAAAAAAGGTATAAAAATCAATGCACTGTATGTATCGGGGCTTAACTGGTGAGAAGCCAGTTGAGTCCAACTCTGCAGACTTGTAAATAAAGCTTGTCGTGTCATCAGTTTTAAAGAGACTCATGTGTGAGAAGTTTTATTTCTGACAGGTGGGGGGATGGAAAGAGTGGGTGGGGGGATGGAAAGAGTGGGTGGGGGGATGGAAAGAGTGGGTGGGGGGATGGAAAGAGTGGGTGGGGGGATGGAAAGAGTGGGTGGGGGGATGGAAAGAGTGGGTGGGGGGATGGAAAGAGTGGGTGGGGATAACTGGGGGAGGAGAGGGTGGGGGGGACTGATGGGGAGGAGAGGGTGGGGGGGACTGATGGGGAGGAGAAGGTGGGGGGGACTGATGGGTTGGAGAGGGTGGGGGGACATGGGGAGGAGAGGGTGGGGGGGGACTAATGGGGAGGAGAGGGTGGGGAGGAGAGGGTGGGGGGGACTATTGGGGAGGAGAGGGTGGGGGGCACTATTGGGGAGGAGAGGGTGGGGGGGACTATTGGGGAGGAGAGGGTGGGGGGGACTATTGGGGAGGAGAGGGGGAAACTGATGGTTGGGGGGATTGATGGGGAGGAGAGGGTGGGGGTGGATTGATGGGGTGGATGGGTGGGAGACTGGGGGAGGAGAGGGTGAGGGGGACTGATGGGGAGAAGAGGGCGGCTAATGCGGAGGAGAAGGTGGGGGCTGATGGGGAGGAGAGGATGGAAGGGGACTGATGGGAAAGAGGGTGGGTGGGGGGACTGATGGGAAAGAGAGGGTGGGTGGGGGGGCTGATGGGGAGGAGAGACTGTGGGGTTGATGGGGAGGAGGGTGGGCTTGATGGTGGAGGGTGTTAGAAACATAATTACCTTTAAAGAAATTGCTCGAGACAAAAATTGAGAACAAAGAACATTTATTACAACAACAATGCAAAGTTGGGTGCTTCCCCTTACCCTGGGAATATACACATACACTGGGGCTCACCCAACTTTTATACAGTAAATTTCAGTATCAGAATACCCTCCCCCTTACATTCTCTGCCCCCTGGATGGGTTTGGCATAGGCAAACGTGCAGTTTCAGTATACTTGGAGGACCAGGGGGTATCCTGTCGGTGTCTTCTCATGCCATTATTCCCATTGTCCTTATTCACAACCTTGCCCTTGTCCCCATTCACACTTTTCCGACTCTCAGGGCTACAGTCCCTTCATATGCAGGGTTCGTTAATCTTGACTAGGGTTTACTAGTTAAATATGCATAACTTGAAAAATCTGTGTATGGCTAATTATATATGTATAACTTGCTAATACTGTCTAAGGTTTTCTAATTATTTATGCAAGCCTTGCTAATTCTATCTGGGGCTTTGCGACCCTTATCTCGTTCAAGACTAACTCTACTTCTATTCTCAATTGTCTGTCCTTATCTCCTTCATTCAGTGAACTTGCTGGCTTCTTTCTGAAGGGCTAGGAGATTCTTATCTTACTCAGACAGTGTCAGCTTCCTGCCTTCTAATATCCATATCTCATGTTGGTTGTATTGGCTTCATTCATTTACTTATGTATCTATTTTATTTTCTTCATGTTCATATTGCAATATCAGTTTTTCTCATCTCTCACAATCCTCACTTTTCTTTTAGATCAGTAATACTGATCTCACACAATGATCAGTGTTACTGGTCTCTCACAATCCTCCGTTTTCTTTTAGATCAGTATTACTGATGTGGTAAAGTGGAACGTGGTGGTTTTCCCAGCTGGTCAATAAACGGATAGCAGTCTCCGTGTCCTCAGAAAGATGTTGGGAACCGTACATCCTTTGGGTGAAAGTGTTCTGACGAAGGGGTTGATGATTTAAATGATGTGCACAAGTCTGTATGTAGGGAAGCAGTAAGATGGTGAGAATAATGAGTCCAGCTGCTAAAAGGGTTGCAAGTATCAGACTCCAGTAACCGGTGAAAAGTCCAGTCCATCGCACAGAGGACTGTCAGACTCTGGCTTTACCTTACTCTTAATTTAGTCTATGTGTGGTCTGAGTCCAGCGTGTTCTTTGAATGAAGTGATAGGAGAAGGTATTTGGTTCAACAGTCAATTTATTACACAGCACAAGAATAAAACTGCACAGTGAGCTATTCCCCAAGACTGACCCCTGTGATATAGAGAATTTAGGTTAAAAAGACTTAAGTTAAAATGTGATGATTAATCATAAACAGGGAAGCCAGAACGGACAGAGAGTTTACTAGCAGTCAAGGACAGAAGGAGCTGCTGAATATGTTTTTTTAAACCTATCTTTTCATGGTCATAATGAGAGACATGCAGGAGACAAAGGACTGATAAGAAGTGTGAGAAACAGAATTCAGTGAATGTAGAGTTCACAGCGTACGTAACGAACGTGATAATTAATAATGCAGTTATACTCAGAATGTTTCTGTAATACTAACCAATTAAAACAGTATTAATAAGAAGGGGAAGGGCAAATAATAAAGGTATAAAAATCAATGCACTGTATGTATCGGGGCTTAGCTGGTGAGAAACCAGTTGAGTCCAACTCTGCAGACTTGTAAATAAAGCTTGTCGTGTCATCAGTTTTAAAGAGACTCATGTGTGAGAAGTTTTATTTCTGACAACCCCTATTGTCCAGTTGGCTCAGTTTATATAGATCAACCTTATCATACAGAACAAAAGTTGTCTTCCTTTGCTAGATCTTTTTGCATAAGGGTTATCACAAGTCATCTCCTGTTTTGCAGATATCTGGGGTGTAGCGCTGGTGGTCTAGTGGTTAGGATTCAGCACTCTCACCGCCGCGGCCCGGGTTCGATTCCCGGTCAGGGAACCAATCCACCCCTTTCTTTCTTTAAAATGTGTGTACTATTTCTGAATGGGGGCCTTAACCCAGGGAAGAGAAAGAGAACCATCTTCTGATAAATCAATTTCGTGCTGAAGTAAAATTCTAACTGGGTCTCCCAGGCCCCCTGGCTGGTCTGCTGGACCATCGAAATCACTAGGCTGCGCAGATAGGAACCAAGTCAGGGGTTTAGGAAACCAAATGAAATTACCAGGCGAAATGCGGATCCATACAGCCTTGCAGGGACTTTTTCCTACCGGGTACTTGCCGGCTCGTGAGAGGCAATAAAAACCGGAAGGGACGTTGGAAAGAGACCAATTCTCCCTTGACCTTGTTCGGTTAGTGGTCCAAACCCGGGAGATCATGGTCCATGAGTCGAGGGACTCCCCCCACCAAGGCCATTGCTCTGACATCCGTGGACCTCCGCAGACCCAACAATTGGTTACATTAAAAGTTCCTGCAATTCTAGTTGCAAGATCAACAAAAAGGTTGTCTCCCCCAACTGCGTGGCCAAAACTTTCATGGCCATTTGGATGGACCCGAACCAAGTCCGGATGCCCCAAAGGGGCAGGCACTCCCGAGTGTGGAGTGGGACTCTCTACCGGAACAGTACGCTGGTGTATGCAGAACCAGAGTCCATCAGGACATGGTGGGCCTGACTCACCCTCCCAGGGCCAACCGTTAAGAGGGAAAGGAGTACTATTAGGAATCTGTATATAATGACCCACACTACTTCCCTCATTCTCCGTACAAGTGGTATATGGATGTTGGGTGGTATTTTCTGCCCAGCATTTCTTAGGAACTGAGGTATGGGAAATGAAACTACCCTCCTTTCTTTCCCAAGTGCGGTCCTGAAAAAGGACTACTGTGTCTCTGCACCTCTTACACTTCAGACCTGACAAAGACATAGGCAAACCAAGAAAAACCAAAGCATATAACAATAACATTGTCAATCAAGTCTTCCTGCGAAATCGCAAAGTAAGAGGTTTGTCTCCAGGAACACAAGTCCAATCTGAGTCCGTATCAGGGTTCTGAGGCGCCTCTACAGGTCCCTTAAATCTGGATGCGTGCGTCCACCCCTTCTCTCTTGTTCGTACTGCAGCCTCTGTAGTCAAGAGAACTTGGAATGGACCTTCCCACTGTGGCTGGAGTTTTTCAGTTTTCCAGGTTTTGATGAGAATCCAGTCTCCCGGTTCCACCTTGTGTAAAGAAAAGTCTAGAGGTGGTGTTTGTGCCAATAGTCCCCTCTTTCGTAAATCTGTAAGAGAGCGTGACAGTGCCTGTAAATAGTTCCTAACAAAAATATCCCCTTCCCTCAAGGTGGGACACCCCTCAACTGTACTCCAGAAGGGAAACCCAAACATCATCTCATAAGGGGACACCCCCACATCCCTGCGTGGGGCAGTACGAATTCTCAATAAGGCCAGGGGCAGACACTTTATCCAAGGCATTTTAGTCTCCACCATTAATTTTGTCAGTTGCGTCTTTAGGGTTCCATTCATACGTTCAACCCTCCCTGAGCTTTGTGGATGCCAAGGGGTATGCAATTTCCAAGAGACCTGCAATGCATCACAAATCAATTGCTGGACTTTGGAGCAAAAATGTGGACCCCTATCCAAGTCTATAGAATCCATTATGCCATATCTGGGGATCACCTGCTCTAGGAGGAGGCGAGCTACTGTGGAGGCTGTAGCATTTACTGTTGGGAAGGCTTCCACCCATCGGGTAAAGTGATCTATCACCACCAACAGATACTTCCATCTTTGGACTTGAGGTAACTCCGTGAAGTCAATCTGGATTCTTTGGAAGGGGCGTATGGCCAACGGTTGACCTCCCACGGTACTCGTCCTCATTACCTTATTAATTCTTGTGCAGATGTGGCAGTTCTGCACCTCCTGTTGGGCCAAGGTGTAGATCCCCTTACACACATATTCTCGAAGCACTGTGTCGCACAAGGCCTGGGTGCCCCAGTGGCTCTGATGATGCAGGTGTTTTAAAATATTGCGAGTTATTTCCTTATTTAGAACCATTCTTCCATCCGGTGTCTTCCATGTTCCATCAGGCAGCTGGCTTGCGCCCAGCTGAGCCATGTCCTTTTCTTCCTTAGCAGTGAAAATGGGAGCTTTTTTTATACCTTGTCTTATTGGGATTAAGGTCAGCAAACGGACTTCCTGTTGCATGGCCGCCCTTTTGGCCTCTTCATCAGCCAGTCTGTTCCCAATTGCGGTCGGGGTATCTTCCCTCTGATGGCCTGGTATGTAGACCACTGCTATTTCCCGGGGTAATGTCAGGGCTTCCAGGGTCAGAGTAATCATCTGTTCGTGTGCTAATTCCTTTCCTCTTGATGTAATCAGACCGCGCTCCTTCCAGATCTTACCAAAGGTATGCACTACCCCGTATGCGTATTTGGAGTCAGTGTAAATTGTTCCAGTTTTCTCTGCCAGTACTCTGAGGGCTCTCTGCAAGGCATATAGTTCGCAGGACTGTGCCGACCAGCTTCCGGGTAGCCTCGCGGATTCTACCACTTCCCAAGCATCTCCTTCTATTATGGCATACCCGCTTCTCCTCATTCCGTCAACACATCTGGCGGAGCCGTCAATGTAGAATTCATATCCCTCTCCCAGGGGAGTATCGCAAAGGTCCTCTCGGGTCTTGGTCTGGAGATCCGTGAACTCGACACAGTCGTGCTCCACTTCTTCCCCTGTTTCACCGCCGTATAAAAACTGAGCTGGGTTGCAACTATTATTCTTAGCAAACTGTAGGTCTTCTCCGACCATTAAAATGGTCTCGTACTTTAATATGCGGGAATCAGTCAGCCATCGATGGGCGGTTTGTGCTAATAGAACACTCACAGAATGGGAGGTGTACACAGTCATCCTTCCTCAAAAAGTGAGTTTGCGTGCCTCCTCCACCAACAGAGCAGCAGCCGCTACTCCCTGGATACACGTCGGCCATCCGCGAGACACTGGGTCCATCATTTTGGACAGGAAAGCCACTGGGTGTCGCTGACCGCCTTTTTCCTGCGTCAAAACTCCCACAGCTGTTCCTTGGTTATGAGTGACAAATAGCTGGAAGGGTTGTTTTAAAGAGGGCAGAGTGAGTACCGGGGCCCGCGTCAGGCGATGCTTCAAGTCCTTCAAACCATCCCTTCTCCTCCTGGGTCCATTTCAATGGATATTCATCTTCATTTGTCAGCTTTTCATACATAAACTTCACCAACGCTGAGTAGTCCTCTATCCATAACCTACAGTAACTTAAAGAGCCCCAGAAATTGTCTTATTTCCTTCTTATTACGGGGTAACAGCATTCTGGTGATTCCCACAATCCGTTCAGGGGTAATCCGTCTCTGTCCTTTACTTATCTGGTGTCCCAGGTATACCACAGTCCTCTCAACGAACTGTAACTTGTTCCTGGACACTCGCAGACCCTTTTTCCCCAGATAATTCAAGAGTCTAATTGTATCTCCCCTTATTTCCTGTTCCTTGGGTCCTGATAACAGCAGATCATCCACATACTGCATCAGTTGGGAATCATCGGTCCGTGGATAGTCCGCCAAGATCTGTTATAGCATTTGTCCAAACAGGTTCAGAGATTCAGTGAACCCTTGGGGCAATACGGTCCACCGAAGCTGCCTCCGTCTACCTGTCCATGGATTCTCCCATTCAAACGCGAACATATCTCTACTTCCCTCTTCTAGTGGCACGTCCAGAAGGCATCCTTCAGGTCGATAACACTAAACCACTAATGGTCTGGGGGAATCCGACTCATGATAGTATAGGGATTGGGCACCACCGGGTGGCGGGTTTGAACAATAGCATTCAAACTTCTCAGATCCTGAACTAGACGATAGGATCCATCCGGCTTCTTTACTGGGAGTATAGGGGTGTTATAGGGTGACGTGCATTCCTCCAAAAGTCCGTCTCGTATTAGGGTCTCAATTACCGGCTGTAGCCCCTTCCTCCCTTCCAAAGAAATAGGATACTGACGTTTCCTTACCGGCTGATGACCTGGTATTAATGTGACATGTAAAGGTGGGGTGTCCAGACCTCCTCGATTTCCCTTCTTATACCAGACTCTCTCGTCAATCTGCCGTTAATCCTCCTCCTTCAGAGCACAGAGGTGGACTCGCACTTCTCCGTCCATGGGGAGAGCACCCAAACCTAGGAGAGCCTGTAAATCTTTTCCTAGGAGGTTAAATCCGGCCGACGGTAACAACAAGAGGTCCTGTACCCCTTCTCTCCCTTCCAGCTTCACTGTCACTTGGGAATTATCGATACCGTTTGGGAGCCCCTTCTATCCCAGAAATTTTGAAATTGCTTTTTACAGGCGCGGTCCCAATCGGCACAGTTATTACACTACTTCGTTCCACTTCCGTGTCCACCATAAACACCACCTCTTCTCCCTGGGGACCAATTTTCAGTTTTACCAAGGGTTCCCTCTTATACTTGGTCCCCAACACCCGGAACCCCTGAGCCCCCTAATCTTTTTCCATGAGTTCGAGGGTCCGCAGTTCCCTCTTATATCGGGGGCATTCCCTCTTGAAGTGTCCTTCCTCGTTACAGTAATAGCACTTAGCGGGTCTCCTGGGTCTCCCCTCTCTTGGATATCTTGGCTTGCTTAGAGGAGGGTTTTGTTTCCTTTCCCCTCTGGACTTGGCATTTATCTGTCAGATAGTCTGTACCATAATCTTCGCTGCCCTCTTTTGACCTTCCTCTTCCCTCTGCACATATACTCTTTGCGCCTTTTTCAACAGGTCGCTCAAGGGTTTTTCATTCCAGCCCTCCTCCTTTTCTAGTTTCTTCCTAATGTCCTGCCACGATTTGGACACAAATTCAATTCGAATAAGCTGTTCACCCATTGGTGTACTAGGGTCCACACCCGCATACTGTTGGACATTCTTTCTCACCCTCTCCAATAAATCAGTAGGGGACTCATCTTTCCCCTGGTGGTTCCCAAATGCCTTGGCGAAATTGTGACCCTTTGGCACAGCCTCCCGTATTCCTTTAATCGTCCACTCTCTGTATTGTCTCATACTTGCCAATCCCTCGGGTGTTCGTTTGTCCCACCTGGGTTCATTCAGGGGATATTTTTGTTCATGGGGTCTGGGGTCCCCAGGTTGTTCACGTTCCCACATGAGGAGGGCAGCCTCTCCTGGGGTGAGAATAATGTTCCCATTATTGTGTGCATCTCTTCCCAAGTAAATGTGTTTGGTCCCAGGAACTGGTCGAACTGTTCAGCCAGTCCCATGGGATCTTCCAATAGACTTTTCATTTCCTTCTTAAATCCCCGCACCTCAGTACTGGTTAGGGGAACGTTTACATATCCCGTTCCCCCTCCCGTTCCTCCCATAGGAACTTCCCTCAGGGGATTTAGGCTTACTGGAGCCTTCGATGGTCCTGGACCAGTCTGGGATCTGGTCCAGGGTCGGTTTACCGGTGGAAGTTTAGGGTCCAACTCCCTTAATTCATCCCTTCGTTCCCGGCCCCTTCCGGGACAATCAGATTCATCACCTTTCCCCTCCAGCAGCGAGCTTCCCTCGGGCGCAGTGGGCACCGGGGGAACATAAGGAGGGGGGAGGTTGTCCAAAGGTTCCCACTTCTTTTCTCCCGCTACCCTCAATTTAAAACATTTTGTTAAGGATCCTGGCCAGGGAACCCAACAAAATGCATACGCCGACTCTTCTTGATTCACCTTTTGTCTCGAGTTTACATATATGTTTAATGCTTGTCTAACCCAATCCTCATCAGATCCAAATTTCGGCCACCAGACCGAGGAACCTTTGATAGGTTGTTTCGATCAAAGAAGACAATATTGAACCATCTTTTTCTTGTCTTTGTCTCGATATCGTTTACTATCCCAATTTTCAAACATTCTCCCCAAAGGGCTGTCAAGGGGAACCCCCGGGAAAAGTCCTGATCTTTCAGACGAGCCCTGAGATTTTGATCCTCCCATTTTCCCGCCTAGATCCGTTTATCGTTGCTGAGGACCCCCCCGTTCGGGACCCTACTCCCTTTCGTCTCGGACGCCTCGTCGGAGGTACTATCCCACCTCCGATGTCCCCCTTTCTCGCCTCCTCCCACGGCTGGAGTGTAGATCCCGGACGAATCCCCAGTTGTCAGAAACACAAATTCTCACACATGAGTCTCTTTAAAGTCGGTGACACGACAAGCTTTATTTACAAGTCTGCAGAGTTGGACTCAACTGGCTTCTCGCCAAGTCAAGCCCCGATACATACAGTGCATTGATTTTTATACCTTTTTTGCTTGTCCTTCCCCTCCTCTTTAACACTGTTTTAATTGGTTAGTTTGTGCAAAATCATTCTAAGTACACTTGCATTTGTAATTATCATGTTTGTTACATACACTACGAACTCTGCACACACTAAATTCTGTTTTTCACTCTTTTATCAATCTTTGGCTCCTACATGTCTCTTTGTGACCATGAAAGATCTCTGTTTGTTATAACATTGTCCAGCTAAACTTTTATGGTAAGCTCCCTGTCTATTCTGGCTTCCCCTTTTATGATTAATCATCACATTTTAACTTAAGCCCTTTTTAACCTAAATTCTCTATCTATAACATTAATCCTCCAGGCCAGACTATCCTGTTGTTTTGATCAGAAATTAATTCATCCCCAGATATTTCTAATCACCATTCTGTTCCTGTCTGGCCAATTTCTGCTGTTCTCTTTAACACCTCCTCATGCCTTAATCTTCCTCCTAGACTGGTTTTCCATTCCCTTTGTTTCTTGCAGGCCATTCTTTGTTCTGGTCTGGCCTGTGTCTCCTGTGCTACTCACCACCTCCTTCAGTTGAGCATTCCTCCTAAATCGTTTTATGCGTTTCCTCTCCCTGTATTTTGGAGCAGACAATTTTGCTCAGCCAACTTTGCTCCATGCTGTGATTGCCACTTAATCACATTCCTCTTTTCCCCTGAACCGTGCAGTAAATATAAACTTATTAATTAATCATTTCTTTCATAATGTTTTAACCCCTAGATTCCAACAGGACCGAGGTTGCAAAGTCTGTACCTGGGCATGGGAAGTTTTTCGAAGTCCTGAAGAAGTGTTCTTAACCGCCTGCCCGTTGTGAGTAGTGTCTTTAAGGAGTCTTTCACAAGTGCTGCCTTCAGCAGCGAAGCTGTAATCGAGAGGCAGGCGGTGTTGTTGAAGTGTGCCTGGTAACCGTTGTTTATCTTCAGCCCGTAACCTCAGGGCCATTGTGTTCTGTTGGATGATGATGCCCAAGGCTGCATGGAGTCTGATTAGATGTTTCAGATGGCAAGGAGCGTTAGCGATCTGTAGCCGCTTTTGCCGTTTATAACTGGAACTCCCCTTAACGATGCAGTAGTAAGGATTCTGAATGCCGGAGGAACCCAAAGGATGTTTGAGAAAAGACCAGTCTGGGGAGGATTGTGCATTACGATTAGAGATGTGTGTTACAGTATGAGTTATAATTGAAGTTGTGAGTCGAAGCCTGTCTGTGTACATTAGCAAACATCTTCTCTCTCTCTCTGTGACAGGTGCATTGGTTACTAACATTCAGTGTGTCTTTGTCATATCGCTCTCTTTGTGCTACAGGTTTAGAACTCATACCTTTAATATCTATGTGGGAAGTTAAGTGAAGCTCGCTACAGCTGTTCTGGTCCCCTGGTCCGTATTGGAATCCCTTATTAAAGCATATCTCACTATGGCTAAAAACTAAATCTACACCTTGTCTAAACTCTAAAGGAAAAAAATTGTGACCTCTGCTGCCCCTATTCCAGGAGGACTTAATACATTGCGAGTAATTAAGTGATGTCCCAGAAATGGAGAAGCAACAATTAAACAATACAATAAAGAATAAAAACAACATTACGGCAGATATTTCTAATCACCATTCTGCTGTTTCACGGCGTAGTGTAAGTTTCAGGTCAGAAGGATGAGGCACTGCACGCCAGGTGGAGGGTTGAGTTTGACTGTCGTGATCCTGTGGTTCGGTAGCTGGTTTAATTCGTTGGATGTGGGTCCAGCCTTTTTCTCTCGTTCGCACGGCAGTGTCTGAAATCAAAAGTACACAGTAGGGACCATCCCAGGCAGGTTTCATTTGGTTATCTTGCCATGCTTTGACATAAACCCAATCCCCAGGCTTAATAGAATGGATGGGAAACTCCAGGGGTGGAGTTTGGGCTAATAATCCCTTCTGTTTCAGGTCGTGTATAGAAGTAGAAAGACCCTGTAGAAATTTTGAAATGTATTGATCATTAGCCTCAGGGATAGGGATATCAGTGTGGAATCCCATAAATGGAAGTCCAAACATCATTTTGTATGGTGAGACTGCAAGGTCTTTACGAGGAGCTGTGTGAATTCTAAGCAGGGCTAATGGTAAAGATTTAATCCAGGAGAGGCCAGTCTCTTCATGAAGTCGAGTGAGTTGATTTTTCAAAGTTTGATTCATTCGTTCAACTCGACCTGAACTTTGGGGGTGCCATGGGGTATGTAGTTGCCAGTCTATTCCCAGTTTCTTGCAGACACCCTGGAGAACTTGAGAGGTAAAATGTGTTCCTCGGTCTGAATCAATGGTTTGAATCAGACCATATCTTGGAATCACAGATTCAATAAGTATTCTGATCACAGTGCTAGCTCGATCATTCAGGGTGGGGAAAGCTTCAACCCATCGTGTGAAATGATCTACCATCACCAGAAGGTATTTGTAAATACCAATTTTAGGAAGTTCTGTGAAATCAACTTGTATGCGTTGAAATGGGCGAATGGCTATGTCGCGAGCGCCAGGCATTACAGGGCGCATAGATTTCTTATTGATTCTCTGACAGATCGGACAACCGCGAGTAGTGAGTTTAGCTATTGTATATATACCGGAGCAGTGTAAGGATCGTTAAAAGGCATCAACAAGCGCCTGGGTTCCCCAATGTGTCTGTTGGTGTAGCTGATCTACCACTTGGCGGGCTAATGCTTTGTTAAGGACTTGACGTCCGCCTACTGTCCACCACAACCCGTCGGCAGTTTGGCAAAATCCCTGATCTTTCATTGAGACCTCCTCTTCCCGTGAAAAGATGGGGGTTTTTTAAATCTCTAGTGGTGTGGGCAGTAATAGGTGGATGTGAATCTTTTCCACAAGTGCAGCCTGTTTGGCAGCTGCATCAGCCTGTCTGTTGCCGTGAGCTTCAGGACTGTCACCACTTTGATGTCCTCGGACATGTACTACGGCTATTTCAGTCGGGAGCGTCAGAGCATCTAGGGATTGGACAATTAAGTGCTCATGGGCTAACTTCTGTCCTTTACCAGTTATCATTCCTCGTTCTTTCCAGATCTTCCCAAAGGTGTGGACTACACCAAAAGCGTACTTAGAGTCAGTGTAGATAGTGTCTATTTTGTTCTCTAAGCCGTGGAGGGCTCTACATAGGGCGTATAATTCACAGGATTGCGCTGACCAATGACCAGGGAGGCGACCGGCTTCAGTCACCAGTCCTTGCTTCCCATCCACTACACTGTACCCACTATAGCGAGTTCCTGCAATGCATCGTGAAGAGCCGTCAATAAACCATCTTTCACCTTCTTTTAAAGGGACATCAGTTAGATCTTCTCTAATTTTGGTTTGTAGGTCTATAACTTCTAAGCACCCATGTTCTAATTCATTTATGGAATTGTCCAAATTTGGAGCAACGAGGAAGGCTGCTGGGTTGAGGGTTTTAGTTGTAAGCAAGGTCAAATCATCCCTATCCATTAGGATCGTTTCATACTTTAAAATTCTAGAGTCCGTGAGCCATCTCCCAGCACGCTGTAAGAGAATAGTGCGGACTGTGTGAGGGGTGTGAACTATCATAGGGGCGCCGAAAGTAATTTTTCATCATTCCTCAACTAAAACAGCAGTGGCTGTGATGGCTTGTACACATTCTGGCCAGCCACGACAAACGGGGTCTAAAACCTTTGATAGGAAAGCCACTGGTTGTCTATAGCCTGCCCTGTCCTGGGTTAGTACTCCGGTGGCTACACCTCCTTTTGCATTAGTATATAAGTCGGGTAGTGCCAAGACTGGGGCACGCGTAAGGCTATGTTTAACGAAGTTAAAATCTTTAATCTCTTCGTCTGTCCAGACAAGAGCTCCGGTCCCTATTATCGTGAGTCTATCATAAAGAAATTTGACAAGGCTAGAATAATTTTCCATCCAGATTCTACAGAATCCCACCAAGCCAAGGAATTTCCTAAGTTCCTTGGCATTCTTGGGAGGGGGAATCTGCAGAATACCACGTATCCTCTCTGGACTAATTTTCCTGCTTCCCTGACTCACTAGATGTCCTAAGTATTTAACCTCCGATTGTACAAATTGTAGTTTGGATTTGCTGACTCTAAGACCTTTTTTCTCTAAAAAATTTAAAAGTGCAACAGTAAATTCTTTAGCCAATTTGTAAGTTCTTCCAGTAATTAACAAGTCATCAACGTATTGTATTAGCTGACAATTGTCTCTCCGAGGAGCCTCATCTAGTATCTGTTCTAGGACCTGACCGAATAAATTTGGAGATTCTGTAAAGCCCTGAGGAAGGACAGTCCACCGGTATTGATTTTTACGTCCAGTAAAAGGGTTTTCCCATTCAAAGGCAAACATGTCTCTGCTTTCTGTTGCCAATGGACAGGTCCAGAATGCGTCTTTGAGATCAATGACACTGAACCATGCATTATGGGGATCGATTTTACTCATGATCGTATAGGGATTAGGTACAACAGGGTGACGGGTGAGAATGATTTTGTTCAACTCCCTTAAGTCCTGCACTAATCGATAGGTACCGTCTGGTTTCTGGACAGGTAAAATCGGGGTATTAAAGGGTGACATACAAGGTTCGAGTATACCATCCTTAAGCAACTGGTCAATTATGGGCTGCAGACCTTTTCGGCCAGCCATAGGAATTGGGTACTGTTTTCTTCTAATTGTTTGTTGCGAGTCTTTTAAAGTTACTTGTAGGGGAGGAATGTCTAGAACTCCTCTATTGCCTTTTTCTGCCCATACTCTTGGATTTATAAGTTCTCTATCTTCCTCGCTTAAAATATAAAATTGAACCCCGATGCCTGATTCTAGTGATCTGGTACCGATAGCCAATTGGTCCTGTAAGTCTTGTCCTAATAGGCATACTCCAGCTTGGGGAAGTAGTAGAAGATCCTCTACTATTACCTTATTTCCCATTTGGATTCTGACCTCTCTTAATACAGGGATTGTGAAGTCTCTTCCTCCCACCCCTGAAACTATCATTGTCCCTTCTATTCTAACCCCCTTTGGTTGGTGTAAAATACTAGATCAGGCTGCCCCAGAATCAACTAAAAATATCATGTTGTCACTGTGGGGTCCTATGCATAAATTTACTAATGGTTCTCCATGCAGCCCCACGGTGTGTATTGACTGAGAACCGTGACCCCCCTATTCATAATCTGCTTCCATCAGGGCATAGGATCGCGTGTCCCTGGCTCGCAGTGGGCAATCCTTTTTAAAGTGTCCTTCCTTTTTACAATGGAAACAGACAAATGCTCCTGTTACCCAATCTCTACCTGGGTTTCTAAGGTGCCCCGGGAAGGGTCGTCGTCCCCGGAATCCTCCTCTACTCCTCCATCTACTGGGGTCCCCACTTCCCCACCCGTGGCTCCCCTCACCGCATACAGGAGCTGGCACACAGTCCCTACCTTTTTCATGTCGCTCATCTACTACCACTCTGACTGCTTGGATTAAAATTTTTGCCTTCCCTTTCTGCTTATCTTCAGACCTCTGGACAAATGCTTTCTGTGCAATCTGTAGTAGATGGGTAATTCCTTGCTCATGCCAATTTTCCATTTTTTGTAATTTTCTTCTAATGTCTGGGGCTGAGTTGGTAACAAAACCCGTTAGTACCAATTATTCCCCTGCTGGGGATTCTATGTCGAGACCCCCATATTGCTGTATTGCCTTGCGCAATCTATTCAGAAATGCGGAGGGGGTCTCCTCGGGACCTTGGGGAACCTCAAAGGCTTTCTTGAAATTCTGTCCCTTTGGAACAGATTCCTTGATTCCTCTTATCAAATTAACCCTGTATTCTTCCATCAATACCCGACCGTCATTGGTATTTTTATCCCAATTAGGTCTTGCCAAGGGGAATTTAGTTTCTCCTGGTACCGCATCTGGTCCCCCTAAGACTCTAATCCCTGCCTGGCAGATCATTCCACGCTCATCCAAAGTAAACAGAGTCTTAAAGATAGATGTTAACTCCTCCCAAGTATATAGATTTGGTCCCAAAAATTGGTCTAACTGTTCGGCACATCCCTGGGGATCTTCTATCAGGGAGGTCAGTTCTTTCTTAAAGTTACGCACTTCAGTACTGGTCAGGGGCACATTTACGAAACTGAGACCCTCTCCCATGGGAACTTCCCGCAGGGGTCGCATCCAGTTGGTTTCTGGCTTATTAGGTCTGGGTTCCTGCTCCCTGGGAGATGGATTGGGGGGTTCTGCCCTTTCTTCCTGAAGAGTCTCACACTGTTCTAAATTTAAGTTTCCTCTCTCTCCTGTCAACGGAGGTGGTAATCGAGTGCTTTGTGAACGAGTCATCATACCACTCCTGCTCTCTTCTCTCTTCTCTAGAGGTGGGGGAGGTGCAGAAGGGTAGGTTATAGGAGGGGGAGGAAAGATAGGAGCCGGCATAGGAGGAACATAAGGTGGAGGGAGGGAATGTAGCACATCCCACCCTTGTGGTCCTCCTCTCTCTTGTCCTTGTATTCTTTTTCTTTCAAAACCAATTGATCACATGATCCCCTAAGCCAGCAGGCTGCATATTCCCTGCTCTCTAGGTTATCTCTCTGGTTTTGATAGAGCCAGATGTTCAAAGCTTGACACATCCAGTCATCCTCGGATCCGAGCTTTGGCCAGTACACGGAGCTCCCTTTAATCGGGCATTTAACCCATTCTATACAACAATACCTGACCATGGTCAGTTTGTCCTTTCCACGGGTCCTTCCCGTGCCCCACTCAGATAACATCAACCCAAGCGGGCTGTACGTAGTTATCTGATTCTCACATCCTTTACCAGGACTCTCTTCCTTGATACCCATACTTCCCATATTGATAGGCAAGTAAAATTCCTCTTACCTGGTTCCAGTAGCAATGCTCTAGCGCGCTTCCTTAACGTCTTCTGTCGTTTGTTCTCAATGCCTCTTCTCGGATATCACTCGCTTCTTCCACTGACCAGCCACCCGTCGTCCGTGAGTCCAGCTGAATCAGCTGGGGTGCACCTACTCTTGTCGTCGGACACTCTGTCAGTGGAGGGAGTGGGATCCCGGACGAGACCCCATTTGTTAGAAATAGAAGTACCTTAACAGAAATTGCTCGAGACAAAAATTGAGAACAAAGAACATTTATTATAACAACAATGCAAAGTTGGGTGCTTCCCCTTACCCTGGGAATACACACATACCCTGGGGCTCACCCAACTTTTATACAGTAAATTTCAGTATCAGAATACCCTCCCCCTTACATTCTTCTGCCCCCTGGATGGGTTTGGCATAGGCAATCCTTCCTGCCTATGTGCAGTTTCAGTATACTTGGAGGACCAGGGGGTATCCTGTCGGTGTCTTCTCATGCCATTATTCCCATTGTCCTTATTCACAACCTTGCCCTTGTCCCCATTCACACTTTTCCGACTCTCAGGGCTACAGTCCCTTCATATGCAGGGTTCGTTAATCTTGACTAGGGTTTACTAGTTAAATATGCATAACTTGAAAAATCTGTGTATGGCTAATTATATATGTATAACTTGCTAATACTGTCTAAGGTTTTCTAATTATTTATGCAAGCCTTGCTAATTCTATCTGGGGCTTGGCGACCCTTATCTCGTTCAAGACTAACTCTACTTCTATTCTCAATTGTCTGTCCTTATCTCCTTCATTCAGTGAACTTGCTTTGCTTCTTTCTGAAGGGCTAGGAGATTCTTATCTTACTCAGACAGTGTCAGCTTCCTGCCTTCTAATATCCATGTCTCATGTTGGTTGTACTAGCTTCATTCATTTACTTATGTATCTATTTTATTTTCTTCATGTTCATATTGCAATATCAGTTTTTCTCATCTCTCACAAGGGGGACTGATGGGGAGGAGAGGGGGTATGGTTGGGGGGGGGGGACTGATGGGGATGAGTGGGTGGGGAGTGGACTGATAGGAAAGAGAGAGTGGGGGGGGATGTGGGGATGGGATGGGGAGATGGAGGGAAGGGTGTGATGGAGGGAAGGGGTTGGTCTGGGGGTGGTGGGAAATTGAGGGGTGAATTGGGAGGGGATGATTGGGAAAGGGATGGGGGATTTGGGGCTGGACTGGGAGGGGAAGTTAGGGGTTTGGATGGGAGGGATTGTGGAGAAGGGGGATTGGGAAGGGGAAGACAGAGAGAGAGGAGGGATTGGGGAAAAGAGGCATGGGGAATGGGGAGAGATTGGGGGAACAGGGAGGGATTGGGGATGGGGCAATGGTGGATTGGGGGAATGAGGAGGGATTGGGGGAACAGGGAGGGATTGGGGATGGGGCAATGGTGGATTGGGGGAATGGGGAGGGATTGGGGGAACAGGGAGGGATTGGGGATGGGGCAATGGTGGATTGGGGGAATGGGGAGGGATTGGGGGAACAGGGAGGGATTGGGGATGGGGCAATGGTGGATTGGGGGAATGGGGAGGGATTGGGGGAACAGGGAGGGATTGGGGATGGGGCAATGGTGGATTGGGGGAATGGGGAGGGATTGGGGGAACAGGGAGGGATTGGGGATGGGGCAATGGTGGATTGGGGGATGGGGAAGGGATTGGGGGAACGGGGAGGGTTTGGGGGAGGGATGGGGGGACGGGGACGGGATGGGGGCAGACACGGGGAAGACGGAGAGGGAAAGGATGGGGACAGGGGTGTAGGGTCCTTTTTAATATTAGCCGGATTTTCGGCATTTCAAGTGGTTTTGTCTTTGAGAGGGAGAGTTGAGGAGAGGTTGGTTTGTGTCCCTAACTGAACATTCCCCCCCCCCATCTTCCATTTATCTCCCTGTTCCGGCAAATTTTGCCCATTTAATTTGTCCAAGACTGAGCGGCCCTTTCAAAAAATTCCGCTCCGAGAAGTGGGGGGGGGGGGTTGGAACTCGCCATTCATCACAGGAACGGGGCTCAGTGGGGTGGAGGCGGGGGGGGGGGGGACACGCAGCGGGGTCTCCTTCCCGCACACACTCGCCACAAGGACCCCTGGCTGGTGAAATAAAGGACCCCCCCCCCACTCCATCGGTCCCCTATTCAAACCCTCCCCCCCCCTCCCCTCCCCCTTCCCCATGGTCCCAGGTGGCTGCCCCCCGCCCCACCACCACCGATGCCGGACCGCAGGTATAAAAGGTTGACCCCGACGTGATTCGAACACGCAGCCTTCTGATCTGGAGTCAGACGCGCTACCGTTGCGCCACGAGGTCTGGAGCGCTTAAACTCGCCAATGCGCTTAATACCGGCAGCCGGCGCTCTCCCTCCGCGGGTGTCTCCGGGTCCTGAGGCCCATACTTCCATCGTGGTGTTCCTAGCTCCTAACACCAGCACTCTCCCTCTGCTGGCATCCCCAACTCCCACTACTGGTTTTTCCGGGTCCTAACACCAGCACCGTCCATCCATTGGCTTCGCTGGGACCAAATACCAGCGCTCTCCCTCTGCTGGTGTCCCCAGGTCCTAACGCCAACGCTCTCCTACCAATGGCATCCCCAGGAACTGCTGTCCACACGATTCACACCGCTGGCGTTCCCAGGTCCTAATGCCGGACAGCATGATGTTTCCAAGTCCCGCTGCCGGACCTCGCAAGTTCTGGCATGCCAGCACAGTGTGGACTGTAGACACCCTCCTGTCAGCAGCTCACTTGCATACCCAGAAGCTGCATGGTGCATCCCAACAGTGGAGTGAAACACGAACGTCTGTAGATTCTGTGACTGGAGTAAAAACACAGGAACACCACCTTATATCCTGTCTGGGCACACTCCAACCACAAGGTATTAACATCCACCTCTGGCTGATATTCACCCCACACCCCCCCCCATATTTTCCCTTGTCTCCTTTCTCTCTCTCTCCCCCCCCCTCTTCAGTCAAAAACTACCCCTCCTCATCAATTCTCACCTTTCCTCTCTTCCGTCCTCTTCTATCCAGTTGACCTTTTGTCTGTGGGTCTGTACCCCTCTCTCATTCTTCCCTTTTCACCCATCTTTTAATACCGACCCTTACCTGCTTTTTGCTTCTTCCTTGAAGAAGCGCCCCGGCCTGAAACAGTGGTTATATATCTGTACTTCCTATGAGTACCTCCTGCGAGATGGGCTGAGTTCCTCCAGTTTCTGAGTTCCTGCAGATAGTGGACCCACCACATCCACCACTGAGCAAGAGGCAGCAGGAAACCACTGGCAGGTTCCAGGTCATAGACGTGAATCTGACTTGGAAAAGTATCCTCGGTCAATTCAGTTCAATTCCATAAAGGGGTCAAGGGATATGGGGGAGAAAGCAAGACGACAGGACTGAGCCATGACCGTATTGAATGGTGGAGCAGGCTTGAAGGCTTGAATCGCCCCCTGCAATTATTTTCAATGATTCCACTGGGTCTAAATCCAGGTTCTCCCTCCTGAACAACACAGAGCGAACTGTGTAGTGTGCAAGTGTGTGTGAGAGAAACAGAAGTACTTTCACAGAATTTGCTCGAGACAAAAATTGAGAACAAAGAACATTTATTATACAACAATGCAAAGTTGGGTGCTTCCCATTACCCTGGGAATATACACACATACTGGGGCTCACCCAACTTTTATACAGTTCATTTCAGTATAGAGGTACCCTTTCCCCCCCCTCCTACCATTCTTCTGCCTCCTGGATAAGTTTGGCATTAGGCAATCCTGTCTGCCTATGTGCTGTTTCTGTGAACTTGGAGGACCAGGGGGTATCCTGTCTGTGTCCCATCATGTCATTGTCCTTATTCACCTGCCTTTGTCCTTATTCACACCTTCCCAACCCTCAGGGCTTACTAACTCTTATATACAGAAATTGCTAATTCTGTCTAAGGTTAATTACATATGTGGAACTTGCTGACTCTCTCTAATAGAAGACCCTTATCTTATTCAGACTAACTTTACTTCCTACATTCTATTCTACCCTTATCCTGTTCATACTGGCTTTATTCATTTCACATATTTTCATATTAGTTTTACTCATCTCTCACAATCCTCACTTTTCTTTTAGCTACGCTTCGTGAATTCTCAACTGGAATGTATTACTTGTAAACTTGGTCTTTTTCCCAGCGAGTCAGTAAACGAACTGCAGTCTCAGCATCATCAGACAGAATTTGGGAAACATACATCCTTTGGGTTATAGTGATCTGACGAGGGGTCCATTGAATTAAATACTGCACACAAGTCTTTAGGCAGGGGAGCACCATAATGGCCAGAATAGCGAGTCCAGCTGCTATAAGGGCTGTGGGTATCAGACTCCAGTTACCAATAAAAAGTCTAGTCCATCCCACACCGGACCAAGGTTGCCAAGTCTGAACCTGGGTATGGGAAGATTTTCGAACTCCTGAAGAAGTGTCTTTAACCGCCTGACCGTTGTGAGCATTGTCATTAACCAGTCTTTCACAAACGCTGCCTTCAGCAGCCAACGAGTAATCGAGAGCCAGGCAGTTTTGTTGAACTGTGGCTCATATCTGTCGTCTTTCTTCAGCCCATAAATTCAGGGCCATCACTGTCTGTTCGGTGATGATCTCCAAGGTTGGAGTCTGATTAAACGATTTAAATGCCAAGCAGCTGTGGTGTTCTGGAGCAGCTTACGTCGTTTACAACTGGAACTCCTCTTAGAGTGGTGGTTCTTAACATTCCGAATGTCTGTGTGACCCAAAGGATGATTTACAGGAGACCAAGTTGGGGAGGGGTGTTTCTTGTCACTTAACCTGTGAGTTGCAGCTTGTCTGCGAACATTAGCATAAGTATCACTGAACCTGTGAGTTGCAGCCTGTCTGTGAACATTAGCATATGTATTCACCTCTATCTCTGCTACATGTACAAAATCCTGACTACATTCTGTCTGTCTTTGTCCCACCATCTTCTTTGTGCTATCTCTTTAAAACTCCTCTTTTTAATATCTGTAGAGCCTGGAATACAAACCAAATCTACTCCCCTAGGGCCGTTCTGTTCCCCTGGTCCATGCTGGGATCCTATATTAACCCATACTAAATAAGGTACCCCACTATGATTATACTCTATACCTGCGCCCTGTCTGCATTCTAAAGGTAAATAATTGTCACCTCTGCTGCCCCTATTCCAGGAGGACTTAATACATTGTGAGCAATTTGGTGATTTCCCAAAAATTGGGAACCAACAAGTAAACAAAACAGCAAATGGTAAAAACAACATTACAGCACTTTTTCCCGGCGTAGTGTAACTTTCAGATCAGAAGGATGAAGGACTGCACGCCAGGTGGAGGGTAGATTATCAATGTCTTTAGTCCGTGGATCAGCAGCTTGTTTAATTTGTTCTATGTGAGTCCACCCCTTTTCTTTCATTCGCACTGCCGTGTCTGTAATCAAAAGTACACAATAGGGGCCGTCCCAGACAGGTTTTAGTTGGTGATCTTGTCATGCTTTTACATATACCCAATCACCAGATTTAATAAAATGAATAGGATGCTCCAGGGATGGGTTTTGAGCTAATAAACCCTTCCGTTTTAATTCGTTTAGAGAGGCAGAAAGTCCCTTTAAATATTTGGATATGTACTGGTCGTTAGCCTCAGGGGTAGGGGTATTAAAACGTGACATACAAAGTTCGAGTATACCATCTTTCACCAACTGGTCAATTACTGGCTGCAACCCCTTTCGGCCAGTCATCGGAATTGGATACTGCTTTCGTCTAATTACTTGCTCAGGATCTTTTAAAGTAACTTGCAGGGGAGGAATATCTAACACTCCTCTATTGCTTCTTTTTGCCCATACTCCAGGATTTATTAGTTCCCGATCCTCCTCAGTTAATACATACAATTTAACCCCGATACCTGATTCCTGTGGTCTGGTGCCGATAGCCAATTGGTCCTGTAAATCTCGTCCTAACAAACAAACTCCAGCTTAGGGAACTAGTAGAATGTCCTCCGTTACTATCTTCTCTCCCATTTGTATTCTTACATCCCTTAATACAGGGATCGTAAAATCTCTTCCTCCTACTCCCGAAATCATCACGGTCCCCTTGTGAGAGATGAGTAAACTTGACATGAAAATATGAAAGATGGGGAAACTAGTACAGACACATGGAGTGATGGATTAAACCAATATGAACAGGCTAAGCATGGAAATTAGAATGCAGGAAGCAGAGTCAGCCTATGTAAGATAAGAATCTTCTAGTCTTTTCGACAGGATCAGTGAGCCCACCGTATGAATAAGATAAGGAGAGGTAAGTAATAATAGAATGGAAGTTGAGGTAGTCTGGGTGAGATAAGGGTCTCCTAGCCCTAGACAGAAGTACCAAGTTCTACATATATCATTAGTAAGCCTTACACAGATTTATCAAGTTATGCATATTAAATTAGTAAACCCTAGACAGGATTAGCGAACTCTGCATATGAAGAGACTGTAGCTCTGAGAGTCGGAAAGGTGTGAATGGGGACAAGGGCAAGGTTGTGAATAAGGACAATGATGACAATGACATGATGAGACACCGACAGGATACCCCCTGGTCCTCCAAGTTCACAGAAACTGCACGGAGGCAGGAAGGATTGCCTAATGCCAAACCCATCCAGGAGGCAGAAGAATGTAAGGGGGAGGGTATTCCTATACTGAAATTCACTGTATAAAAGTTGGGTGAGCCCCAGGGTATGTGTGTATTCCCAGGGTAAGGGGAAGCACCCAACTTTGCATTGTTGTTATAATAAATGTTCTTTGTTCTCAATTTTTGTCTCGAGCAATTTCTGTTAAGGTACTTCTATTTCTAACAAATGGGGTCTCGTCCGGGATCCCACTCCCTCCACTGACAGAGTGTCCGACGACAAGAGTAGGTGCACCCCAGCTGATTCAGCTGGACTCACGGACGATGGGTGGCTGGTCAGTGGAAGAAGCGAGTGATATCCGAGAAGAGGCATTGAGAACAAACGACAGGTGAACGTTAAGGAAGCACGATAAGAGTAGCTACTGGATTTGGTAAGAGAAATTTTTATACCTGTCAGTATGGGAGGTATGGGCAGTAAGAAAGAGAATCCTAGTGAAGGATTGGATGATCAGATAACCAAACAGAGTCCGTTAGGAGTAATGTTATCTGACTGGGGTTCGGGGAGAACCCAGGGAAAAGACAAACTTATCATGATTAAGTACTGTTGTCTGGAATGGGTTAAAAGCCCTATTAAAGGGAGCTCGGTATATTGGCCGAGGCTCGGATCCGAGGATGACTGGATGTGTCAGGAACTGAACATCTGGCTGTATAAGAATCAAAGGGATAACATTGAAAGCAGGGAATATGCCGCCTGCTGGCTCAGGGGATCGGTTGACCAACTGGTCCTGAATGAAAAGAGAAGTGAGGACAAGAGGGATGAGGAACCCCTTGTACTTGAAACGCAAGGATGGGATGTGTTACATTCCCTTCCTCCACCCTATGCCCCTCCTTTACCAGCTCCTATCTTTCCCCCACCTCCTGTGCTCTACCCTTCCGCACCTTCCCCTCCTTCCCCGCAACTAATGAAAGGAGAAGAGAATAGGGGTGGCATGTTAACCCGTTCGCAAAGTATTAGATTGCCTCCACGGTCGACGAGAGACAGAGGCAAGGTTAGTTTTGAGCAGAGTGAGAACCTACTGGAAGAAAGGGCAGGATACTGTGAGTCAGTTTCTGAAGAGCAGGATTTCAGAAATAATAAGCTAGAAGTTAGCTGGATGAGACCCCTGCGGGAGGTTCCCGTGGTAGGGGGTCTCGGTTTTGTAAATGTGCCCTTGACCAATACGGAGGTGCGTAATGTTAAGAGGGAAATGATTTCCCTGATAGAGGATCCCCAGGGATGCACTGAACAATTGGATCAATTGTTGGGACCGAATATATATACATGGGATGAATTAACGGCTATATTTAGGACTCTGTTTACCCTGGATGAGCGTGGAATGATTCGCCAGGCATGGATTAGAGTCTGGGATCGGGATCACCAAGGGGGACCAGATGCGGTACCTGGAGAAGCTAAATTCCACTTGGCTAGACCTAATTGGGATAAAAATACCAATGATGGTCGGGTATTAATGGAAGAGTATAGGGTTAATCTGATTAAAGGAATCAGGGAATCTGTTCCGAAGGGACAGAACTTTAAAAAGGCATTTGAAGTTCCTCAGGGACCCGAGGAGACCCCCTCGGCATTTTTGAATAGATTGCGTACGGCTATACAGCAATATGGGGGTCTGGATATAGAATCCCCAGCAGGGGAAAAATTAGTATTAACGAGTTTCGTTACAAATTCAGCCCCAGACATAAGGAGGAAATTACAGAAAACTGAGAATTGGCATGAGCAGGGAATAACCCAGCTTCCACAAATTGCGCAAAAAGCCTTTGTACAGAGATCTGAGGATAAGCAGAAGGGAAAGGCTAAGATTTTAATGCAGGCATTTAAAGGAGCTGTGGAGGGACAGCAAGGAAAAGGTAGGGACTTTGTGCCAGCTCCTGGGCATTGGGAGGAGAGCCAGGGGTGGGGAAATAGGGTCCAGAGTAGAGGAAGGAGTAGAGGAGGATTCCGGGGACGCCAACCCTTCCCAGGACCCCGGGGAGACCCAACTAGGAATTCGGAAGTGGGAACAATGATCTGCTACTATTGTAACAAGGAGGGACACTTCAAGAGAGAGTGCCCCATGCGAGCCAGGGAGACGCGATCATATGCCCTGATGGAAACAGACTATGAATAGGGGAGTCACGGTTCTCAGTCAATACACACTGTGGGGCTGTACGGAGAACCACTGGTAAATTTAAGCATAGAACCCCACAGTGATAGGATCATATTCTTAGTAGATTATGCGGCAGCCCAATCTAGTATATTACACCCACCCGAGGGTGTGAGGATAGAAGGGACAGTAATGATTTTGGGGGTAGGGGGAAGAGATTTCCCGGTCCCTGTATTAAGAGATGTTAGGATACAGATGGGAGAAAAGGTTATAACGGAGGATCTCTTACTAGTTCCCCAAGCTGGAGTTTGTTTGCTGGGACGGGATTTACAAGATCAATTGGCTATCAGCACCAGACCACAAGAATCAGGTATTGGAGTTCACCTATATGTATTAAGTGAGGAGGATCGGGAACTCATAAATCCTGGAGTATGGGCAGGAAGAGGCAATAGAGGAGTGTAGAATATCCCTTCCCTACGAGTTACCTTAAAAGATCCTGAGCAGATTATTAGGCGAAAGCAGTATCCCATTCCAATGGCTGGCCGAAAGGGGCTGCAGCCAGTAATTGACCAATTGGTGAAAGATGGCATTCTAGAACCTTGTCTTTGGCTTGGCTTCGCGGACGAAGATTTATGGAGGGGGTAAAAGTCCACGTCAGCTGCAGGCTCGTTTGTGGCTGACAAGTCCGATGCGGGACAGGCAGACACGGTTGCAGCGGCTGCAGGGGAAAATTTGTTGGTTGGGGTTGGGTGTTGGGTTTTTCCTCCTTTGCCTTTTGTCAGTGAGGTGGGCTCTGCGGTCTTCTTCAAAGGAGGTTGCTGCCCGCCAAACTGTGAGGCGCCAAGATGCACGGTTTGAGGTGATATCAGCCCACTGGCGGTGGTCAATGTGGCAGGCACCAAGAGATTTCTTTAGGCAGTCCTTGTACCTTTTCTTTGGTGCACCTCTGTCACGGTGGCCAGTGGAGAGCTCGCCATATAACACGATCTTGGGAAGGCGATGGTCCTCCATTCTGAAGACGTGACCCACCCAGCGCAGCTGGATCTTCAGCAGCATGGACTTGATGCTGTCGACCTCTGCCATCTCGAGTACTTCGACGTTAGGGATGAAAGCGCTCCAATGGATGTTGAGGATGGAGCGGAGACAACGCTGGTGGAAGCGTTCTAGGAGCCGTAGGTGATGCCGGTAGAGGACCCATGATTCGGAGCCGAACAGGAGTGTGGGTATGACAACGGCTCTGTATACGCTTATCTTTGTGAGGTTTTTCAGTTGGTTGTTTTTCCAGACT
Source organism: Narcine bancroftii (assembly GCF_036971445.1). Lineage (NCBI taxonomy): Eukaryota > Metazoa > Chordata > Chondrichthyes > Torpediniformes > Narcinidae > Narcine > Narcine bancroftii. The sequence continues at coordinate 42,914,266 of NC_091481.1, forward strand.
CTTTTGTGTAGTCTTCCAAAGGCACCATTTGCCTTGGCGAGTCTGTTGTCTATCTCATTGTCGATCCTTGCATCTGATGAAATGGTGCAGCCGAGATAGGTAAACTGGTTGACCGTTTTGAGTTTTGTGTGCCCGATGGAGATGTGGGGGGGCTGGTAGTCATGGTGGGGAGCTGGCTGATGGAGGACCTCAGTTTTCTTCAGGCTGACTTCCAGGCCAAACATTTTGGCAGTTTCCGCAAAGCAGGACGTCAAGCGCTGAAGAGCTGGCTCTGAATGGGCAACTAAAGCGGCATCGTCTGCAAAGAGTAGTTCACGGACAAGTTTCTCTTGTGTCTTGGTGTGAGCTTGCAGGCGCCTCAGATTGAAGAGACTGCCATCTGTGCGGTACCGGATGTAAACAGCGTCTTCATTGTTGGGGTCTTTCATGGCTTGGTTCAGCATCATGCTGAAGAAGATTGAAAAGAGGGTTGGTGCCAGAACACAGCCTTGCTTCACGCCATTGTTAATGGAGAAGGGTTCAGAGAGCTCATTGCTGTATCTGACCCGACCTTGTTGGTTTTCGTGCAGTTGGATAATCATGTTGAGGAACTTTGGGGGACATCCGATGCGCTCTAGTATTTGCCAAAGCCCTTTCCTGCTCACGGTGTCGAAGGCTTTGGTGAGGTCAATAAAGGTGATGTAGAGTCCTTTGTTTTGTTCTCTGCACTTTTCTTGGAGCTGTCTGAGGGCAAAGACCATGTCAGTAGTTCCTCTGTTTGCGCGAAAGCCGCACTGTGATTCTGGGAGAATATTCTCGGCGACACTAGGTATTATTCTATTTAGTAGAATCCTAGCGAAGATTTTGCCTGCAATGGAGAGCAACGTGATTCCCCTGTAGTTTGAGCAGTCTGATTTCTCGCCTTTGTTTTTGTACAGGGTGATGATGGTGGCATCACGAAGATCCTGAGGCAGTTTTCCTTGGTCCCAACAAAGCTTGAAAAACTCATGCAGTTTGGCATGCAGAGTTTTGCCGCCAGCCTTCCAGACCTCTGGGGGGATTCCATCCATACCTGCTGCTTTGCCACTTTTCAGTTGTTCGATTGCCTTATATGTCTCATCCAGGGTGAGGACCTCATCCAGCTCTAGCCTTAGGGGCTGTTGAGGGAGCTGGAGCAGGGCGGAATCTTGGACTGAGCGGTTGGCACTGAAAAGAGATTGGAAGTGTTCTGACCATCGGTTGAGGATGGAGATCTTGTCGCTGAGGAGGACTTTGCCGTCTGAGCTGCGCAGCGGGCTTTGGACTTGGGGTGAGGGGCCGTACACAGCCTTTAGAGCCTCGTATAAACCCCTGAAGTCGCCAATGTCCGCGCTGAGCTGGGTTTATTTGGCGAGGCTAGTCCACCACTCATTTTGGATTTCCCGGAGTTTGCGCTGAAGATGGCTGCATGCGCGACGGAAGGCTTGTTTCTTCTCTGGACAGGACGGCTTTGTAAGGTGAGCCTGGTGGGCAGCTCGCTTCTTTGCCAGCAGCTCCTGGATTTCCTGGCTGTTTTCGTCAAACCAGTCCTTGTTTTTCCTGGAGGAGAAGCCCAGTACCTCTTCAGTGGATTGCAGTATGGTAGTCTTCAACTGATCCCAGAGGGTTTCAGGGGACGGGTCCGTGAGGCGGGTTGCATCGTCGAGCTTTGCTTTGAGGTTTGCCTGGAAATCTCCTCTCGCTTCGTCTGACTGCAGGTTTCCAACATTGAACCTCTTTCTGGGGGCTTTACTGTTCCTGGGCTTTGGCTTGAAGTGAAGGTTGAGCTTGCAGCGAACCAGCCGGTGGTCAGTGTGGCATTCCGCGCTAGGCATGACCCTGGTGTGGAGCACATCTCGTTTGTCACTTTCTCGCACCAGGATGTAGTCCAGGAGGTGCCAGTGTTTGGATCGGGGATGCATCCAGGTGGTCTTAAGGCTGTCCCTCTGCTGAAAAAGGGTGTTTGTAATGACAAGCCGCTGTTCTGCGCAGAGCTCCAACAGGAGGCGCCCATTGTCGTTGCACTTGCCGACGCCATGCTTGCCCAGGATTCCTGGCCAGGTTTCTGAGTCTTTGCCGACACGAGCGTTGAAGTCGCCCAGGATGACAACCTTGTCGGCTGTAGGGGTGTGTTGGATGAGGTTGCGCAGGTCGGTGTAGCACTTGTCCTTTTCTGCTGGTTCCGCCTGGAGGGTTGGAGCATAGACACTGATGAGGGTGATGTGACGCTTGTTTTGAAGGGGGTGTCGCATGGACATGATTCGGTCTGAGAGGCCTGTCGGAAGGTTTTCGAGTTTGGAGGCAATGAAGCTCTTGACCATGAAGCCTACACCAGATAGGCGTCGTTCATCCGAAGGCTTGCCAGACCAGTAGAGTGTGTAGCCCACACTGCGTTCTTGGAGGCTGCCTACATCTGCTAGGCGGACTTCACTGAGAGCGGCTATGTCGATGTTAAGTCTGAGGAGTTCATGTGCGATGAGGGCAGACCGACGTTCAGGTCGGTGGCTGTCAGCCTTGTCTAGCATGGTTGTAATGTTCCAGCATGCTAGCTTGAGTTTGTGAGCATCTTTTGAGGGGGAGGACGTGGAGGGGGAGGACATGGACCTGTCCTAGGGCCTGCGCAAAGGAGCTTTTAGGTGGAGTGCAGTGTGCGCAGTACTGGCCCCACCCTTTACACCCATGGTTCGTGTGCCGTGGCTGAGCAAGCTGGGACGTGGCAGCGAGGTCCTTGGGTCGTAGGTTTTATATTGGAGTGGCCTTCTCCTATGCAGGTTTCTTACCCGGGCTGGAGGGGTCTGCCTCCCCTCCTAGGTCGGTCCATACTGCCCGGACCAGGGCCGAGGCCGACGCAGCTCTCCCTGTGCCCGGACTGGGGCCGCCGCCTCCAACTCTCTGCCCAGATCGGGGCCTCCGCCTGCCTCACTCGACCGAGGCCGGGGCTGCCGTCTCCCCCTTGCTCCTGCCCGTATCGGGGCCGCCGCCGTCTACCCTTCGCCCGGACCGGGGCTGGGGCCACTGCTGCTCTCCCTGTGCCCGGACTGGGGCCGCCGCCTCCAACTCTCTGCCCGTATCGGGGCCTCCGCCTGCCTCACTCGACCGAGGCCGGGGCCGCCGTCTCCCCCTTGCTCCTGCCCGGATCGGGGCCGCCGCCGTCTACCTTTCGCCCGGACCGGGGCCGGGGCCGCTGCTGCTCTCCCTGTGCCCGGACTGGGGCCGCCGCCTCCCACTCCCTGCCCGGACCGGGGCCTCCGCCTGCCTCACTCGACCGAGGCCGGGGCCGCCGTCTCCCCCTTGCTCCTGCCCGTATCGGGGCCGCCGCCGTCTACCCTTCGACCGGACCGGGGCTGGGGCCACTGCTGCTCTCCCTGTGCCCGGACTGGGGCCGCCGCCTCCAACTCTCTGCCCGTATCGGGGCCTCCGCCTGCCTCACTCGACCGAGGCCGGGGCCGCCGTCTCCCCCTTGCTCCTGCCCGTATCGGGGCCTCCGCCTGCCTCACTCGACCGAGGCCGGGGCCGCCGTCTCCCCCTTGCTCCTGCCCGTATCGGGGCCGCCGCCGTCTACCCTTCGCCCGGACCGGGGCTGGGGCCACTGCTGCTCTCCCTGTGCCCGGACTGGGGCCGCCGCCTCCAACTCTCTGCCCGTATCGGGGCCTCCGCCTGCCTCACTCGACCGAGGCCGGGGCCGCCGTCTCCCCCTTTCTCCTGCCCGTATCGGGGCCTCCGCCTGCCTCACTCGACCGAGGCCGGGGCCGCCGTCTCCCCCTTGCTCCTGCCCGGATCGGGGCCGCCGCTGTCTACCTTTCGCCCGGACCGGGGCCGGGGCCGCTGCTGCTCTCCCTGTGCCCGGACTGGGGCCGCCGCCTCCCACTCCCTGCCCGGACCGGGGCCTCCGCCTGCCTCACTCGACCGAGGCCGGGGCCGCCGTCTCCCCCTTGCTCCTGCCCGTATCGGGGCCGCCGCTGTCTATCCTTCGACCGGACCGGGGCTGGGGCCACTGCTGCTCTCCCTGTGCCCGGACTGGGGCCGCCGCCTCCAACTCTCTGCCCGTATCGGGGCCTCCGCCTGCCTCACTCGACCGAGGCCGGGGCCGCCGTCTCCCCCTTGCTCCTGCCCGTATCGGGGCCTCCGCCTGCCTCACTCGACCGAGGCCGGGGCCGCCGTCTCCCCCTTGCTCCTGCCCGGATCGGGGCTGCCGCCGTCTACCTTTCGCCCGGACCGGGGCCGGGGCCGATGCTGCTCTCCCTGTGCCCGGACTGGGGCCGCCGCCTCCCACTCCCTACCAGATAAGAATTTTGCAGACAATTTTGCAGAACCTTGTATGTCACCTTTTAATACCCCAATCTTACCTGTCCAAAAACCAGACGGTACCTATAGATTAGTACAGGACTTGAGGGAACTAAACAAAATTATTCTCACCCGTCACCCTGTCGTACCTAATCCATACACAATAATGGGTAAAATCGATCCCCATAGTAAATGGTTTAGTGTGATTGATCTCAAGGATGCTTTCTGGACCTGCCCGTTAGCAACAGAGAGCAGAGATATGTTTGCTTTTGAATGGGAGAATCCTTTTACGGGACGTAAAAATCAATACAGGTGGACCGTACTCCCTCAGGGCTTTACGGAATCACCAAACGTATTTGGCCAGGTCCTAGAACAAATATTAGAGGAGGCTCCTTGGAAAGAGAGTTGTCAGTTAATTCAATATGTAGACAATTTATTAATTAAGGGAAGAACGTATGAATCAGCTAAACTATATACCATTGCACTTTTGAATTTTCTCGAAAAGAAAGGTCTCAGGGTGAGTGAATCCAAATTACAATTCGTACAATCAGAGGTTAAATACCTGGGTCATTTGGTAAGTCAGGGAACCAGAAAGATCAGTCCAGAAAGGATACAAGGTATTCTACAGATCCCACCTCCTAAGAATGCCCAAGAACTCAGGAAATGCCTTGGTCTAGTGGGATACTGTAGAATTTGGATAGAAAATTATTCTAATCTAGTTCGATTCCTTTACGATAAACTCGCGATTCTAGGGGGCGAAGCGCTTGTTTGGACAGAAGAAGAGATTAATAATTTTAAGGTGAAACAGCGCCTTATTAGTGCCCCAGTGTTGGCTTTACCCAACCTTAATAAGTCTTTTGACCTTTATACTAACGCGAAAGGGAGTGTAGCAACCGGTGTTTTAACACAAGAAAGGGCAGGCTGCAGGCAGCCAGTTGCTTTTCTCTCAAAAGTTTTGGATCCTGTTTGTCGTGGTTGGCCAGAATATGTTCAAGCTATCGCAGCCACTGCTATTTTTGTTGAAGAAGCGCGAAAAATTACATTTGGTGCCCCAGTGATAGTGCACACTCCTCACACCGTTCGCAATATTCTGTTAGAGCGTGCTGGTAGGTGGCTTACAGATTCTAGAATTTTGAAATACGAAGCGATCTTGAAGGATAGGGATGATCTAACTCTGACCTACAAGTAGAGAACATAATCCAGCAGCCTTTTTAGTCTCTCCAACCTCTCCCAACACAATTAATGAGTTAGAGCATATATGTTTGGAAGTGATAGACCTGCAGACTAAGATTAGAGAAGATTTGAGTGATGAACCTTTACAGGAGGGAGAACGGTGGTTTATTGATGGCTCTTCCCGCTGTATTGATGGCACTCGCTATAGCGGATATAGTGTAGTGGATGGGAAAGAGGGGGTAGTTATTGAAGCCGGTCGCCTTCCCGGTCACTGGTCAGCCCAGTCTTGCGAATTATATGCTCTCTGTCGAGCTCTCCAAGGTCTGGAAAATAAGGTGGGCACAACCTACACAGATTCAAAATACGCTTTTGGGGTAGTGCACACCTTTGGGAAAATCTGGAAGGAACGGGAAATGATAACGGGAAAAGAACAGAAATTGATGCATGAGAACCTAATTGTCCAATCCTTGGAGGCTCTGACGTTACCTGAGGAAATAGCTGTGGTCCATGTACGGGGCCATCAAACTGGTGACAGCCCTGAAGCGCAGGGCAACAGACAGGCAGATGCAGCTGCTAAACAGGCAGCGCTCACTGCGAAAGTGGACATGCAGCTGTTACTCCCCATCCCACAGGAGCTTAAAAAGACTCCCATCTTTTCACGAGAAGAGGAGGTTGATATGAGGGATCAGGGGATGCGTCAAACTAGTGATGGGTTGTGGTGGACAGCCGAAGGACGCCAAGTGCTGAACAAAGCATTGGCATGGCAAATGTTTGATCAGCTCCACCAACAGACACACTGGGGAGCCCAGGCACTTGTCGACACTTTTGTACGCTCCTTTCATTGTTTGGGCGTATACACTATAGCCAAGCAGAGTACTCAGGGATGCCCAATTTGTCAGAAAATTAATAAGAAAGTCATGCGCCAGGTAATACCTGGCGGTCGCGATATCGCTGTACGCCCTTTCCAACGGATACAAGTGGATTTCACAGAATTACCTAAGATAGGTGTTTACAAGTACCTGTTGGTGATGGTAGATCATTTCACGCGATGGGTTGAGGCTTTCCCGACCCCGAATGATCGTGCTAGCACCGTTATCAGAGTACTGGTGGATTCTGTGATTCCACGGTATGGGATGATCCAGACTATTGACTCGAATCGTGGTACACACTTTACTTCTCGGGTACTCCAGGGGGTTTGTAAAAGATTGGGCATTGACTGGCAGCTCCATACCCCATGGCACCCCCAGAGTTCGGGCGGGTTGAACGAATGAATCAGACTTTGAAATATCAGCTCACTCGACTTCATGAGGAAACTGGCCTCTCCTGGATTAAATGCTTACCCTTAGCTTTAATCAGGATTCGCACAGCTCCTCGTAAAGACCTTGCTGTCTCACCATATGAGATGATGTTTGGTCTTCCTTACATGGGATTCCACACTGATACTCCCATCCCTGAGGCTAATGACCAATATATTTACAGGAACTGTCTGCTTCGCTCCTTGATTTAAAACAGAAGGGTTTACTAGCTCAAACTCCCCCCTGGAGTATCCAATTCATTCTATTAAACCTGGTGATTGGGTATTTGTTAAAGCTTGGCAAGATACACAACTAAAACCTGTCTGGGATGGCCCCTACTCTGAACTTTTGATTACAGACACCCCTGTACGAACGAAAGAAAAGGGTTGGAGCCACATCCAACGAATCAAACGAGCTGCTGAACCACAGACTACAGATCTTCAAAATCCACCCTCCACCTGGCATGCAGTCCTTCATCCTGACTTGAAAGTTACACTACGCCGGGAAAAAGTCTTGTAATGTTGTTTTTATTATTTATTGTACTGTTTAATTGTTACCTCCCAAATTCTGGGACATCACTGAAGTATTCAAAATGTATTAAGTCCTCCTGGAATAGGGGCCATTATTTTACTTTAGAATGTAGATGGGACATAGATATAGGGTACGATCATAGTAAGGTAGGGGTTAATATAGATTTCAAATGTGGACCAGGGGAACAGAACACCTCTCAATATGATGATTTTAATGGTAGTGTGGACTCTACAGATATTAACAAGATCAGTTTTAAGCATTTAGCACAAAGCAGATGTGGGCACAAAGGCAGACAGGATAATTGTCAGGATGGTACATGTGGCAGAGAGAGAGTTGATACATATGCTAGTGTTCGCAGACAGGCTACAACTCACAGATTAAGTGACAAGAAACACCCCTCCCCAACCTGTGCTATTTCAATTCTTAAATACCACTACTTCAAGGGGAGTCCCAATGGTAAACGAAATAAACAGCTCCAGAATACTAAAGCTGCTGGGCATTTAAATCGTTTGTTCAGACTCCAGGCGGCTTTGGAGATCGTCGCCGAACGGACGACGATGGCCCTTAATGTAGGGGCTGAAGAAAGACGGCAGCTACTAGCAACGTTTCAACGAAACCGCCTGGCTCTCTATTGCTCGTTGGCTGCTGGAGGCAGCGTCTGTGCGAGACTCAGAACTGACAATGCTTACAACAGTCAGGCGGATAAAGACACTGCTTCAGGACTTCGACAAGAATCTGCCCATGCCCATGTTCAGACTTGGCAACCTTGGACTGATGTGGGATGGACTAGACTTTTTACTGAAAACTGGAGCCTGATACTCACAGCCCTTATAGCAGCAGGACTTACTATTCTGGTCATTGTGGTGCTCCCCTACCTAAATGCTTGTATTCATTTCATGATTTTGCGGACCCCTATTTCTATAACCCAAAGGATGTGTGTTTCCCAAATGGATGCTTATGACACTGCAATTCGTTTATTGACCCGCTGGGAGAAAGACCAACTTTGCCAATAGCACAGTTAATTTGACAGATCAGTGATACTGATCTAAAAGAGAAGTGAGGATTGTGAAGAGATCAGTAACACTGATCTTTTTGAGAGATCAGTATCACTGATCTAAAAGAGAAGTGAGGATTGTGAGAGATGAGTAAATTTGACATGAAAATATGAAAGATGGGGAAACTAGTACAGACACATGGAGTGATGGATTAAACCAATATGAACAGGCTAAGCATGGAAATTAGAATGCAGGAAGCAGATTCAGCCTATGTAAGATAAGAATCTTCTAGTCTTTTCGACAGGATCAGTGAGCCCACCGTATGAATAAGATAAGGAGAGGTAAGGAATAATAGAATGTAGGAAGTTGAGGTAGTCTGGATGAGATAAGGGTCTCCTAGCCCTAGACAGAAGTACCAAGTTCTACATATATCATTAGTAAGCCTTACACAGATTTATCAAGTTATGCATATTAAATTAGTAAACCCTAGACAGGATTAGCGAACTCTGCATATGAAGAGACTGTAGCTCTGAGAGTCGGAAAGGTGTGAATGGGGACAAGGGCAAGGTTGTGAATAAGGACAATGATGACAATGACATGATGAGACACCGACAGGATACCCCCTGGTCCTCCAAGTTCACTGAAACTGCACGTAGGCAGGAAGGATTGCCTAATGCCAAACCCATCCAGGAGGCAGAAGAATGTAAGGGGGAGGGTATTCTGATACTGAAATTCACTGTATAAAAGTTGGGTGAGCCCCAGGGTATGTGTGTATTCCCAGGGTAAGGGGAAGCACCCAACTTTGCATTGTTGTTATAATAAATGTTCTTTGTTCTCAATTTTTGTCTCGAGCAATTTCTGTTAAGATACTTCTATTTCTAACACCCTCTATCTTAACACCTTCGGGTGGTTGTAAAATACTAGACTGGGCTGCCCCAGAATCTACTAAAAAGTTCATCTTGTCACTGTGGGATCCTCTGCTTAAATTTACCAATGGTTCTCCGTGCAGCCCCACCGTGACCCCCCTATTCATAATCTGCTTCCATCAGTGCGTAAGATCGCGTCTCCCTGGCTCGCATTGGGAATTCTCTCTTAAAATGTCCCTCCTTTTTACAATGGTAGCAAACTAATGCTCCTGTTTCCCAATTCCTACTGGGATTACCACGAGGTCCTGGGAATGGTCGTCGTCCCCGGAATTCCCATCTACCCTTGCCCCTGCTCTGGTCTCTACTCTTCCACTCCTGGAGCTCCTCCCAGTGTCCAGGAGCTGGCACACAGCCCCTACCCTTTCCTTGCTGTCCCTCCACGACTTCCTTGACTGCCTGCATCAAAATCTTAGCCTTTCCTTTCTGTTTATTGGGCATCCTCTCTTAAAATTACTCACCTCCGTACTAGTCAGGGGCACATTTATGAAACCGAGACCCCCTCCCATGGGAACTTCCCGTAAATGTCTCATCCAGTTGATTTCTGGCTTATCCTCTCCTTTATAATGTCTAGATTCCTGCTCTCCGGGAAATGAATCAAAGGGTTCTGCCCTTCCCTCCCGGAGAGTCTCACACTGTTTTAAATCAAAGTCTCCTCCCTCTCTTGTCAATTGAGGTGGTAATCTAGTACTTTGTGAATGGGTCATCATACCACTCTTACTTTCTTCTCCTTTCTTTAGCTATGGGGGAGGAGGGGAAGGTGAAGAAGGGTAGAGCATAGGAGAGAGGGGAAATATAGGAGCCAGCATAGGAAGAGCATAAGGTGGAGGAAGGGAATGTAACACATCCCATCCTTGTGTTTCAGGGACAAAAGGTTCCTCATCCTTCTTGTCCTTACATTCCTTTTCATTCAAAACCAGTTGATCAACCAATTCACTGAGCCAGCAGGCTGCATATTCTCTGCTCTCAATATTATCTCTTTGATTTTGATAGAGCCATATGTTCAATGCCTGACACATCCAGTCATCCTCGGATCCGAACTTTGGCCAATATACCGAATTCCCTTTTATCGGGTTTTTAACCCATTCCAGACAGCAATACCTGACCATGGTCTGTTTGTCTTTCCTGCGGGTTCTCCCCGCACCCCAATCAGATAGCATTAATCCTAACGGATTTTGCTTAGTTATCTGATCGTCCCATCCTTCCTTAGGACTATTTCCCTTGCTACTCACACCTCCCATACAAACAGGTAAGTAAAATTCCTCTTACCGGGATCCAGTAGCTATTCCTAGCGCACTTCCTTAACGTCCTCCTGTCGTTTGTTCTCAATGCCTCTTCTCGGATATCACTTGCTTCATCCACTGACCAGTCACCCATCGTCCGTGAGTCCAGCTGAATCAGCCAGGGTGCACCTACCCTCATCCCTCAGTGGAGGGAGTGAGATCCCGGACGAGTCCCCATTTGTGAGAAACAGAAGTACCTTCACAGAATTTGCTCGAGACAAAAATTGAGAACAAAGAACATTTATTATACAACAATGCAAAGTTGGGTGCTTCCCCTTACCATGGGAATACACACATATACTGGGGCTCACCCAACTTTTATACAGTTCATTTCAGTGTAGAGGTACCCTCCCCCTTACATTCTTCTGCCTCCTGGATAAGTTTGGCATTAGGCAATCCTTCCTGCCTATGTGCTGTTTCTGTGAACTTTGAGGACCGGGGGGTATCCTGTCAGTGTCCCATCATGTCATTGTCCTTATTCACACCTTCCCGACTCTCAGGGCTTACAAACTCATATCCAGAACTTGCTAATTCTGTCTAAGGCTTACATATGTGGAACTTGCTGACTCTCTCTAAGGCTAGAAGACCCTTATCTTATTCAGACTAACTTTACTTCCTACATTCTATTATCTACCCTTATCCTATTCATACTGGCTTTATTCATTACACATATTTTCATATTAGTTTTACTCATCTCTCACATGTGTGTGTGTGTGTGTGTGTGTGTGTGTGTGTGTGTGCACCGTGGTTTGGAGAAACACTGCTTCATCTGGTTGTACCACTTGACTATAAACTTGAAGAACTGGAATCGTGGGGGATCCAAGATGGCGGTAAAAGTGCAGTAGTTGTTTTCCAGAGCTCCCCAGATAGTTTAACATAAAAGTCAGGAAAAATAAAGAGCGGGAAGGATTCAGCCAACCACGAGGCCAACGACAGTGCCAGATTTGGGATTGCAACACTATGACCTCTTTTGGGCCGAGAACTCTCCCGGAGCGGTGAGAGAGGGCGCCCCTAGAGGTGGGAGCATGGTCTGGAGCTCTGTAGGGTGAGTACAGTGAGGAGGTCTGTACATGAGGGAGTTGGGCGGGATTGGCAATGGCAGTGGCAGTGATGGAGGGGGAATGTAACGAGCTGAAAAAAAATCAGTGACTCACCGGTTAAGGTTGTTTCGCCTGGGGGTTGAGAGGAGGCTGCACGCACAGCTCTGTCGGGAAGTTGAATTATTGGGCCAGGCAGGAAGCAGGAGTGGCGAGGTCGAAGAGGCGTCGGAAACATGGGACGGGAAGAAAGGCTGGACAGGTGGGTGGGGAAGATGGAGAAGAGGAGGAAGACTACAAGGGAAGGAGAAAGTTAGCAAAAGGAGAGGAACAGAAACAGGGACATTATGGTGTCCATTGGCCAGATCACTTACAAATTGGTAGTAGGTCAGGGGGTAATCAAGGAGAGGTTAGATAGTTCAGAAAGAGTGACCAAAGCAGAGGAAAGAACTGAGAGGGTGGAGGAAACATCAGATAAGAGAGAGAGGGAATGAAATGGATGCTTGGGCAAGAGAGAGAGAGAGTGACTGTGGGAAAAGATAGAATCTTCAGAAAATTACAACAGGAGAAATGTTGAACGTTGAACCGTTATTCCAAGATCTCTCTGTTCCTCTTCATTCCTCAGTGCCTTCCCCTCTTCCCTTCACTGCATATGTCCTATTTTGATTATTCTTCCCAAAATGAAGCACCTCACACTTATCTACATTAAACTCCATCTGCCACCTTTCAGCCCACTCTTCTAAGCCATCCAAATCCTTCTGCAGTCCCCGAATTTATCCACATATTTACTCACCCAATTTACCATTCCATCATCCAAATCATTAATGTAAATGACGAATAACAAGGGACCCAACACTGATTCCTGAGGCACACCGCTCATCACCGGCCTCCATCCTGATAGAGTTATCCACCATGACTCTCTGGCGCCTATCTCCTAGCCACAGTTGAACCCATCTGACTATCTAGTGCCTGAACCTTCCTCACCAACCTTCCCTGTGGAACCTTATCGAAAGCCTTACTGAAATGCAGATAGACTACATCTACTGCTTACCTTCATCAACCTTTCTAGTCCCTTCCTCAACAAGATTTGTCAAACATGACCTTCCCTCACAAACCCATGTTGGGTGTCCCTGATCAATCCCTGCCCTTCTAGACACTTATACATATTATCTCTAAGAGTACTTTCCATTAGTTTACCAACCACTGATGTCAAACTTACTGGCTGATAATTTCTGGGCCTACAACTGGAGCCATTTTTAAACAGAGGAACCACGTTTGCAACATGCCAATCCTCTGGCACTACCCCCCCCCCCCCACCCCCCCGCTCCAGAGACTTGAAAAATCACTGTCAGAGCCTCTGCAATTTCCTCCCTGACTTCCCTCAAGGTCCTGGGGAAAATCCCATTGGGACCCACTTTATATACCTCAGAAGTTCCAACACCTCCTCTTTCTTAATTACCCCTTTTTTCCTCACTTATCCTATACAATTCCATATCCTTTTCCCTAGTGAATATCGACGAGAAGAATTCATTCAATATCTCCCCTATAATTATTGCCCCCCTCTTCCATTCCCTACCCTTCTGGGCTATAGAGGCTGACCCTGTGCCAGAAGCACAGCCACTGATGCCTTCCCCAGCCTGTCTGTCCCCCCACAACTGTAGTCAAGGGGGAGTACTGATTGTTGAGGACTACAGGCACAGGGGCCCTCTCTTGAACCTGACCCTTACCCTTACTCCTCCTAATCATAACTCACTGACTCTCCTCCCATGGCCCTGGTGAGACCACTTGACTATAACTTCTATCTATGACAGCCTCACTCTCCATGACAAATACAAAAATATATATTATAAATTATAACTTCATGCACTGTCAGAGCTTTTTTTTTTCACGATTCTCTTTCTGGGATTCACATCTTTGCATTGATACATTTAAGGGTCAAATTTATAAATGAACCCCTATATAATCGGTTGCCATATCTTAATTAATGCATCATATTTACTTTTAAATTTATACATAATTTTCTCCATGGGTATACAACCTCACATCTCCACAACCCATCGAGCAATAAGTTGGGGAGAGTCAGACTTCTAGGTGATTGTTATACATTTCTTGGCCACAAAACAGATTTCAAATTTAGTCACTTTATTCCTCATGTCTGTAAAGTTGCCCAGAAGGTCCAGCTCTGGGTCATATGTGAAGGCCCCTCCTGTTACTCTTGTTAGTGTTTCAGCGAGATCACGCCAGAATGATCTTACCTTCACACACGACCATGTAGGATGTAGGAAGGTTCAAATTTCGATGCCATATCTAAAGCACATTTCAGAGATTGATTTTGTAGTTTTTGTGGCCTGAGATATAGTTGGTGTAGAAAATTATATTAAACCAATTCATATCTCACATTTAGCATTGATGTCAGACACCAGTCAGATCAGCATCCTCTGGAGCTATAACAGCTAGATCTGACTCCCACCTCTCCCTCAACCTTGGTAGGCCCAGCTTAGCACTTTCACCTTGGAGAGCAGAATAGATCCAAGTTATGAATTTCCCAGTCGAAGCATCCCCTCCACTTCATTACTTGAGGGAGGGGCCATAGTGGTCCCAATCTCTCTCAAGACTGAAGAAAGCAGTAGAAGGCTCCATTTGAAAAATCATATCTCTGTTTTAATTGTTCAAAGGACATAAGTAGCCCTTCCTCATAACAATTTTCTATATGTCTAAATCCTTTCTCATCCCAGATATTGAGGATTCTATTCCCCAAATTCATGGGCAATAGTTTGTTCTGGCACAGTGGTTCTTTTGGTGATATCCCCATTTTTTTCCCAATACATCTCATGCCAAATTTTAATCATACGTATTAAACTGGGGTTATCCTTTTTTTGTTATTAATTTGACATTCCACTTGTAAATGAAATCCTTTGCTGTCCCCTCCCTCATTGTATGTGGTCCCACTTGGATCTATGAGGGAGAACTCTCTTCTTCAAAAAAGGATGAGAGGAACCTTCTCTAGGCTGCTAAATAAAATATATTTTTTAAATCCAGTAATCTTAATCCTCCCATTTTATATTTCCACCTCAGTTTATCCAGGGAGGTCCTAGGCACTTTATTATCCCAAAGAAATTAATGTATAACCATTAAGTATCTTTTAAAAATTCCGAGGTAAAGGAATTGGCAACGACTGGAAGAGGTATTGCAGTCTCGGCAACACTTTCATTTTCACACAATTGACCCTCCCAACTAAAGTATTGGGCAGGTCTTTTCATCTTTGTAAATCCTCCTCTATCTTTCCAAGCAGGGGTTAAGCTTGTACAATTTTGTAGGTTATTATCTACCATCATTCCTAAATATTTAATTCCTTCCAATTTCCATTTAAACTGGCTTCCCTTTTGATATTTTTCATAATAAAATTTTGTTAATGGCATAATTTCATTTTTTTCTAAATTAATTTTATAACCTGAGACTCACCCATATTTTTCCAGTGTGGTCTGTAGTTTGGCCAAAGATTCAAGCGGGTTATCTGCAAATAAATGAATTGTACGCTCTTTCTGGCCAACTTTGAGACCCTTTATCCTATAAGGATCCCTCCTTGTAATTTCTCCTTGCCAGAACAAAGAGACTTGGAGACAGTGTGCCCCAGTCTGCTAGATCTACTCAAAGGAAACATTGATAACAGCTGGCCATTGGTTATAATTTTGGCCTGTGGCTTATGATAGAGTTTTATCCAATCAATAAATGTTTGGTACATTCCAAATTTTTCTAGTACTTTGAATCAGAATGTCCACTCTAGCCGGTCAAATGCCTTTTCTGCATCTAGAGATACGGTAATACTTGGGTTCACTTTAGATCAGTGGTTCTCAACCTTTTTCTTTCCACTCACATACCACTTTAAGTTATCCCTGTGCCATCGGTGCTCTGTGATTAGTAAGGGATTGCTTCAGGTGGGAAGGGAAGGTTGAGAACCACTGCTCTAGACCCAATTGTTACTGAAATATTTTGCTTGAGAAAAATTGTCATTGGCCCATTTCCTTTGGAGATATGAAACTGTGCACATAATGAGTTAATGAAGTGCGATTAAAACAATGGGTTTCAAACTTTTTCTTTCCACCCACAAATCACCTTAAGCAATCCCTTACTAATCACAGAGCACCGATGGTATAGGGATTACTTAAAGCAGTATGTGAGTGGAAAGAAAAAGGTTGAGAGCCACTTAACTTGATGAATTATATTAAATAGTCTGCCCAGATTGTCCGCAAGTGTCTTTTTTTTAACAAAGCCTACCTGGTCTGGATTTATGTTTAGATAGCTATTGTCCTAGTCCATTATCTAGTGCTTTTGCAAAAATCTTGTAGTCTGCATTTATCAAGGAAATAGGTCCTTATGAGGACGGTTTTAAAGATAATTTTTCTTTTCTTTTTTGATAGCACCATAGTAATAGCTGTTTTTAAAAATATATATTTAAAAGTTTTCTATACATGCCCTCAGGCAGCTCCAAGAAAAGTGCAGAAAACAAAACAAAGGACTCTACATCACCTTTGTTGACCTCACCAAAGCCTTCGACACCGTGAGCAGGAAAGGGCTTTGGCAAATACTAGAGCGCATCGGATGTCCCCCAAAGTTCCTCAACATGATTATCCAACTGCACGAAAACCAACAAGGTCAGGTCAGATACAGCAATGAGCTCTCTGAACCCTTCTCCATTAACAATGGCGTGAAGCAAGGCTGTGTTCTCGCACCAACCCTCTTTTCAATCTTCTTCAGCATGATGCTGAACCAAGCCATGAAAGACCCCAACAATGAAGACGCTGTTTACATCCGGTACCGCACGGATGGCAGTCTCTTCAATCTGAGGCGCCTGCAAGCTTACACCAAGACACAAGAGAAACTTGTCCGTGAACTACTCTTTGCAGACGATGCCGCTTTAGTTGCCCATTCAGAGCCAGCTCTTCAGCGCTTGACGTCCTGCTTTGCGGAAACTGCCAAAGTGTTTGGCCTGGAAGTCAGCCTGAAGAAAACTGAGGTCCTCCATCAGCCAGCTCCCCACCATGACTACCAGCCCCCCCACATCTCCATCGGGCACACAAAACTCAAAACGGTCAACCAGTTTACCTATCTCGGCTGCACCATTTCATCAGATGCAAGGATCGACAATGAGATAGACAACAGACTCGCCAAGGCAAATAGCGCCTTTGGAAGACTACACAAAAAAGTCTGGAAAAACAACCAACTGAAAAACTTCACAAAGATAAGCGCAAACAGAGCCGTTGTCATACCCACACTCCTGTTCGGCTCCGAATCATGGGTCCTCTACCGGCATCACCTACGGCTCCTAGAACGCTTCCACCAGCGTTGTCTCCGCTCCATCCTCAACATCCATTGGAGCGCTTTCATCCCTAACATCGAAGTACTCAAGATGGCAGAGGTCGACAGCATCGAGTCCACGCTGCTGAAGATCCAGCTGCGCTGGGTGGGTCACGTCTCCAGAATGGAGGACCATCGCCTTCCCAAGATCGTGTTATATGGCGAGCTCTCCACTGGCCACCGTGACAGAGGTGCACCAAAGAAAAGGTACAAGGACTGCCTAAAGAAATCTCTTGGTGCCTGCCACATTGACCACCGCCAGTGGGCTGATATCGCCTCAAACCGTGCATCTTGGCGCCTCACAGTTTGGCGGGCAGCAACCTCCTTTGAAGAAGACCGCAGAGCCCACCTCACTGACAAAAGGCAAAGGAGGAAAAACCCAACACCCAACCCCAACCAACAAATTTTCCCCTGCAGCCGCTGCAACCGTGTCTGCCTGTCCCGCATCGGACTTGTCAGCCACAAACGAGCCTGCAGCTGACGTGGACTTTTACCCCCTCCATAAATCTTCGTCCGCGAAGCCAAGCCAAAGAAAAGAAGAATACATGTAATAATATTTCAAGTACAAAATATAACAATCAAATATTAAAATCCAATCCATTACATGATATTAACCCCAACCCCAAGAAAAGTCAAAAAGTAAGAAAGGATAAGAAAAGTAATAAACTAGAATAGAAACCTCATTGCCACAAGCTCTCCCTTTACCACATGGAATTCATCATTTATAAATTATAATATTTCAAGGAGATTAACCAAGTTAGAAGCTCAGGGGAAAAGGTCTATATATTAATTCTCTGAATTCTTAAGTACTGGGTGCCAAATTTTCAAAAATACATCGTATTTATTTCTCAAATTGTAAATGATCTTCTCCAAAGGAACACAACTATGCATCTCCACGCTCCATACCCAGGTGGGTGCCTGATTTCCATGTTACTACTGTACATTTTCTTGCTACTGCTAAAGCAATCTTTAAAAACCGTTTTTGATGTCTATAGTTTCAATTTTTGACTTATCCCCTCAATATTGGAGTTTGTGGAAATTTAATTCCCATAACCCTTTTTAAATAAAATGCCAAATGTAACCAAAAGGTTCTCACTTTGGAAATAATAGCTGCTGAGAAGGATTCTGGGTCTGAATCTCAACCGCCCGGTCTAGTACATTCATAATAAGATGCATCAAAAGGTTTTTAAATTGTCTTTAAAACTCAGGCAAAAAACCATATTCTCCCGGTGACTTATTCACCTGTAATGTATTCAAGACTCTTTCAATCTCTTTTATAGTAAAAAGGGCATCCAATTCCATCTGATCTCTATTTTCCAACTTTGGCAGTTCAATTGCCGAGAGAAATTCATCTATCTCAGTTGAGTCCCCTAGCAATTCTGATTTATACAATTTGGTATAATATTGTTTGAAAGTATCATTAGTTTTCTTCTGATTATATGTTAATTTGTTAGGCTCTGTTTGGATTGCATTAATCATCCTTGAAGCCTCCTTTGCCTTTAATTGCCATGACAAAACTTTATGTACTTTATCTCCTAATTCATAATATTTGTTTTGATTTTAAGTTTTTTCTATTTTGTAATTTTTTATTTTCCAAGATTTTGTATGTATCACTCAAACCTGTTCTATATTACTCTTTTACCAATTCTGTTACTTCTTTCTCTAGACCATATGTTCTCTACCATATGTTCCTTCTTTATTTTTTAAAATTTTATAAAATTAACTGTCCCTTAAATAAGCTTTGAGAGCATCCCATATTTAAAAACTATCATTACTAGAGGGTCAATTTGTTTCACAAAACAATGCTATTTGTCCCCTAATAAAATTACAGAAGTCTATCCTTCTCAACAGTGCAGGACTAAGACGCCATCTAGGGACACTCTCTTGCTTTTCTGGTATTGTGGTCATTAAAGTCAGCGGCGCATGATCAGATAATAATATAGCTAGGTATTCTGTTTCAACCAATCTGCTTTTCAATTGTGCACACATTAAAAAAAAATCAATTCTTGTATAAAATTCATGAACCTTCGAGTAGAATGAATAATCTCTCTCCCTGGGGTGTGACTGTCTCCAGACATCGATCAGATTTAAATCCTTCAGAATATAATTTTGCAGCTGGGTTTCTTCCACCTCCTGAAGATGAACAGATGAGTAGGTTTAGGTGGCTCCTGCAAATTGTCCCTATTGTGTAGATGAGAGGTAGAATCCATGGGAGTCGATCAAATACAAATTTGGGATAATATAAAGGGGTTGAAGGTCAGTGTGGGCT
Organism: Narcine bancroftii; assembly: GCF_036971445.1. NCBI lineage: Eukaryota > Metazoa > Chordata > Chondrichthyes > Torpediniformes > Narcinidae > Narcine > Narcine bancroftii. Next base: position 42,933,408 of record NC_091481.1, read on the forward strand.
TGATGTGCTGAAGGGCCTGTTTGAGTCAAGATTGTATTAAACTTTTCCTGAAGCTACCAAGACACAGTGTCCTTACTTCCCATCCAACATTTGGTGCATGTTTAAGGAAGAGGTAGTGGTGGTTTAAAGGAAAATAAAGGTGGATAGGTCTCCAGATATTCCCTAGAACCTTGAGGGAGTTTAGTGTAGAAACAGTAGGGCCTTTGATGGAGATATTTAAAATGTCATTGTTAATGGGAAGTGGTGTTGGAGGATTGCTCGCGTCATTCCATTGTTTAGAAAAGGTGCTGGAAGTAAATCTACTAATTATAGGCCTGTCAGTTTGACATCAGTGCTGGGTAAGTTAAATGGAAAATGTTCTTGGAGATGGTACATACAAATATTTGGATCAGCAAGGATTGATTAGGAGCAGGTCAATATGGATTGGTGAGAGGAAGATCACGCTTGACAAACTCTAATTTATTGAGGGTATGAGGAAAATTGATGAGAATAAGACCTTTGATAAGGTTCCTCAGGGAAGGTTCAATCATGAGGTATTAACATTAAGGTTGTAAAATGAATTAAACAATGGTTGAATAAGAGATGCCAGAGAGTAGTGGTAGATAACTGTTAGTCAGTGACATGTGGTGCGCCTCATGGTTCAGTATTGGGTCCATTATGGTTTGTCATTTACAGGAATGATCTGGATTAGTAAATATGCAGATGATACTAAGATAGGTGGAGCTGCAGATGGTGAAGAAGGGTTTCAAAGATTGCATAGGGATTTCGGCCAGTTAGAAGAGTGGGCTGAAAGGTGGCAGATGAAGTTTAATGCCGATAAGTGTAGGGCTTATGCATGGTGAATGGTCGGGGATTGAAGAATGCAGTGGAACAGAAGGATCTAGAAATAATGGTACAAAGTTCCCTGAAGGTGAAGACACATGTGGATAGGGTGGTGAAGGAAGTTTATGTTGGCCGTTATAAATCAGAACATTGAGTCTAGGAGCTGGGATGTTGTGTTAAAATTGTACAAGGTTGAGGCCAAACTTGGAGTATTGTGTTCAGTTTTGATCACCAAAGTACAGGAAAGATAAACATTTTGGAGAGAGTGGAGAGAAGATTTACTAGAATGTTGCTGGATCTAAAATTACAGGGTCTAAGTTATAGGGAAAGGTTAAATAAGTTAGGTCTTAAACATAGAAACACAGAAGATAGGAGCAGGAGTAGGTCATTCGACCCTTCGAGCCTGCTCCGCCATTCAACGAGATCATGGCTGATCTTAAAGTTCAGTACCCCGTCCCCGCCTTCCCTCCGTAACCTTTAATACCCTTATCCTGAAGAAATAGATCTAATTCCCTCTTAAATATATTTAATGAACCTGCCTCTACTGCCCTCTGTGGCAATGAAATCCACAGATTCACCACCCTCTGGGTAAAGAAATTCCTCCTCATTTCGGTCCTAAATGGTTTGCCTATTATCCTCAAACCATGGCCCCGGGTTCTGGATTTTCCCATCATTGGAAACATCCCATCTGCATCCATTCTGTCCAGTCCTGACAGAATTTTATATGTCTCTATGAGATCCCCTCTCAATCTTCTAAACTCCAGCGAGTACAATCCCAATTTGCGCAATCTTTTCTCATAAGTCATTCCTGCCATTCCAGGTATCAGCCTGGTGAATTGCCTCTGCACTCCCTCCATTGCAAGAACATCCTTCCTTAGATAAGGTGACCAAAACTGCACACAATACTCCAGGTGGGGTCTCACCAAGGCCCTGTACAGCTTCAGTAAGGTATCCTTGTTCCTATACTCAAACGCTCTTGATATGAAGGCCAACATACCATTTGCCTTTTTAACCACCTGCTGTACCTGCATGCTCGCCTTCAGAGACTGATGTACAAGTACCCCTAGATCTCTCTGCACTTCCCCATCTCTTACCATTCAAATAGTAATCTGCCCCCCGGTTTGTATTACCAAAGTGGATAACCTCACATTTATCCACATTGTAGTACATTTGCCATGTATCTGTCCAGTCCCTCAATTTATCCAAATCACACTGGAGCTTCCTGACCCCCTCTTCCGTGCACACAACCCCTCCTAGCTTAGTGTCACCTGCAAATTTGGAGATATTACATCCAATCCCCTCATGCAAATCATTAATGTAAATTGTGAACAGCTGGGGTTCCAGTACAGATCCCTGTGGCACCCCACTGGTCACCGCCTGCCATTCAGAAAACGAGCCCTTTATCCCAACTCTCTGTCTTCTACCTGCCAGCCAGTTCTCAATCCACATCAATACTTTGCCCCCAATCCCATGAGCCTTGATTTTGGAAGCCAGTCGCTTATTTTTTGGAGCATAGAAGGTTGAGAGGTGATGTGATTGAGGTATTTAAAATTATTCGGGGTATAGATAGAGTGGACGTGGAGAGGCTTTTTCCTTTAAGTAAGGGGAGATACAAATGAGAGGACATGAGCTGAGAGTTTAGGGGGTAAGAGTTTAGGGGAAACATGAGGGGGGGACTTCTTTACTCAGAGAGTGGTGAGTGTGTGGAACAAGCTTCCAGATGAAGTGGTGGAGGCAGGCTCAATATTAGCATCAAAGGAGAAGTTGGATATGTTTATGGACGGGAAAGGAATGGAGTGTCACAGGTTGAGTGTAGGTCAGTGGGAGAAAGTGTTCGGTGTGGACTAGAAGGGCTAAGTTGGCCTCTTTCTCTGCTGTAATTGTTAGATGGTTTAGAAATTGATTAAAAGGGATTGAATCCAATTGGATCTCATAGCAGTTGAAATGACTTACAACACAGTGAATCACATTGCATGTTACTGTTGAGAACAAATTTTTTTAAATGGAAGAATTTTAATAATTAAAAAAATACTATGTTGGTTTTCTTTGATATGATGACACTTTTAAGTGCCTTCTTAAACACAAATACATACCAATATATTATTGCAACACCATATTTAATATAGTATATTTCCCATCAAAAATATACTGCAATTTAATTGTTAATTCAAAAACAAAATCCATACAAAATTCTTTACAAAATAGTATAAGTTTGATCAATATAAACAATGAGAATTTTTACACAACTGCAGAATGTCAGGTCAGGCAAAGACAGTTATTGCTTTAAATATTTGTGTAATCTGCTCATTCCATGAATTTGAAAAAGGCACTTTAGACCATACTTTCAGTAATAATAGAACAAACTAAAATATTTAGATTCACTTCTTCAGTATTTAATATACTGCTTGTATCAGGCACAGAAATACTATGGTTATTGTTTATAGCTGATATAAAATAATTAAAGCTGTACGCAACAAACATCTGAACTTGTGATCATTGTACAAAAAATTGCACAAAATCGTATCAAGTTGAAAATGGCAACTTGTAAATGTCTTTGCCAGCATGCTGCTTCTTTCCTTGAATTATCTTGTTGTCAAGTGAAGCCGTTACATTTGAATCTGAACAAATGCACATCTAATCCTAACTTTAATCTGCTTATTTTGATCTTTAATCCACTTTTTCATTAATTTCTATTAGGTCTTGATTGTGTAACATTTCCTGGAAGGTTAGTTGTAACATTTATCAGAATCTGTTCAACCTAAAAGACCTTGAACACTTCTATTTCAACCATGAAGATGAATTGTTTGGGTCATTTTTAAAAAGGGCCAGCTACTCTGAGATTACTGGTCTGCTTTATGGAACATTTACGTATTAAATAGTAAGAGGTTGTGGTCAGTTTCCATCTATGCCCTGCCTTGCAGCAGGAAGTTACTACAGTTTCTCAGTGTGAAACTTTCTTGCATTCAGCAGTGTTCGACCCTTAAAATGTGGCTCGGAGTCTCTTATTTTCTTCTCGCAGCCTCTCATTTTCTGCCACCAACGCTTCGTTAATAGAGTATCTTTCAAGTAAACCATGGATTTCATTCTGAAAGGAGAATACAAATTGAGGCAATTGACACATCAACACAAAGCATATTAACAAATATACTCAACATTAACTAAACAACGTACATGTACCAAATTGTAAATAACCTTGGGGTTCCTATTTATAATAATACCATTTGATGTTTCCCTCAAGAGCATTATTCATTCCCCACAATATTTTGTAAGGACTTTTTGAACTGTGTCCAGCCTAGTTTGTTTGCTGTTTAATAGAATGATGATGACAGGCAATCATGTTGTACCATTACTTTGTGTCAGGCTCTGCCCAGAGATTGAGTATCTATTATGTGGTATAAAGGCAGCTTTCTGCTTGTCAGCCGGTCACAGGCAGACAGATATGACACAACTAGGCTAATTTGTCCAGTTTCCTGTAGGCAGAACATATCTCAATTATTTTTACACACTTTGCAGTGTAGATACCAGCATGGTTTTTGAGAGGAATGTTTAGGGAAGACGTAACTTCCAGGACCATAAACCTTCAGTGGGTGGGGTAGGACCAATAGGCTCTGCTGCATCTGGCCTTCACCAAAATGGATGGAATTGGCTGAAGACAAGCTTTGTGACTCAAGAGATCTTTAGAGTCACAGATGCATTATTTACTTGGGACTTCCAGCTGATGTCTCCAAACCTTGTAACTGGCATCTACGTGGTAGGTTATGGTATCATGGTGACAGGGTGTATTCAGAGCCCCACCCCTCCTTAGCTATGCAATCGTTAGGCACCCTTCCCAACAGGATGTGGTATGACTGATCCAGAAGTGGTGGAAATGCTTAGCTGTCTACTGCTGTCCATTGGCACAAAGCACTGGCCGACAGCGGCTCGACAATGACAGCACAACTTCAGAGAAAGAAAATGCTGCAATTTGCTGACCGAGCCACCATTGATAATGTTGGCGCTGTGATGTGATGGACCTCCTTACACAAAGCTGGAGCAGATAGCTCCAGATAGCTCTCAGTTCCCCAGTTATACAGCAAAGAAACAGGCCCTGACCATTCTTCATCACTGTCTGCCTGAGCAGCTACTTCCAGTGAATTAACCCTAATCTCTGTTCTTTCATACTCTCGAGGGCCCTGACGTTTACTGCGCCACTCCTGCCCTGGTGTAACTTCTTTACACTTGTTTGAGCTAAATTCCACCCACCATTCCTTGGCCCACTTTCCCAGTTTGACTAGCAATTAGTATAGTATACCAATGGTATGCACCAAACATGATGCCCAAGTTAAAACTCTGCTGCTTCCACACGACCCAAACCACCCGCCCCGCCAAATTCATGTGTATCTGGTTCCATCACCAATGACAACCCATTCCAGTCACCTCCCCAGGCCCAGAGAGAGGCCTGGATTTGGAGGGGAAAGATTTGGTTGATAGCTAGGATGAATGGGTTGCCATGAGAAAAGACTGAGCAGACTGGGTTTTAAAAGATGGAAACAAGAATATGAGTGGTTGACAAGATTAATGCCGAGCAAATGTGTTGGTGCTGTGACAGAGTATATTGAAACGTTTCTGGGAGAAAAATTGGGAAAGGTTTGTTAAAGTAGGTTATGTACAAACACTAAAACAGATCTTATTCGAAAAACTGGAGCTCTGCCCCAAGCTAGACGTATTGGCCCCACAGCCTTTGCAAGAGCTTTGGAGAGTGCATAAGGGACTTCACTAATGGACTGTTGTTTACAAAAGGCAACAGAAGAAATATCTTGTTGGAGCCACAGATTTTCTGGAGATGTTCTGAGATGGTCATGTGGTTTTGCAAGCAGAGAGTCAGTCTTTCTCTCTAAGAAAAAGAGAGAGAGAGAGACTTTTTCTACATTGTTACAGCCAGCAGAAGCAGCTGGGACTGGAACAGGACAAGCTGGCAAGCTTATGGAAAGCCCCAGTTGTAAGACGGCCTGGTCAAAGCCCTTGTGGTTCATGCAAAAGGAGAGGACTGGCTGCCTAATGTTTCACTTGGAATAAGTGAAACAAAAAGGAACTCGGTGGTGACATGAAAGAGGTTATCATCTGGAGAACCCTGAAGGGGCAAGTTTCGTCAGCAAGACACGAGTGGCTGATTAAAAAGGAATCAATTGTGGATATCCTGGAACAAATCTCTCTCTGAAAACCAACAAGAACCTTCCTGAGTGGTAACCATTTACCTTTCAAGCACCAAAGCCTGATGAACCTCATAAATGTTAAATTCTGTGTACAGTGTAAGAATTGCCTGCAACCAGTGAACTGGAAGAATGAGAAGTGAGATTGGACTGTGAATCAAAGAACCTTTCTGAACTTACACACACATTACATACATGTGTGCTTAGAATTAGAAGGGGGTTAAGTTAGGTTAGTTAAGTTAAAGTGTGAATTTATTTTCATGTTTAAAGATAATTAAAAGCAACTTTTAAGTAACCCTTTGCCTTGGTGATTATCTATTGCTGCGAGGTTTATGGGTTCTCTGGGTTCGTAACAGGACCCACAAATCCATGGCATCCCACGGATGCCGCCCGATCTGCTCATTTCTAGCATTGTTTTTAAATCTCAGACTTCCAGATCTGCAGTCAATTTCTTTTCACCAGACAGACCCCTGGTCGCCTTCTGTGCTATTTACAGTACATCTCTGTCATTCCAACAGTAATCCATGCTAAATAACACTGGATCACAAAAATCTTTCTTCCTGAACACTTTCAGGTGTATTTTATGGATTTTAGGCTGCAGGTCACGAAAATTACCTTAAGATTTCCCTAACATGTACCAGTTTTTAAATATAACCTGTTTTTGACAACTTTTTCAAGCAACAAAACCATGAAGTGCAGCAGGTCATTGAAAATACATTTTCTGCCTCCGCACTTGGACTTATTCCCCGCTGATCTTGGTGCAGTCAGTGACAAACATGGTGAAAAGTTTCACCAGGAACATCGTGACCACTGTGACAGCCTGGAAAGATCTGTCATTGGCAGTATCAGGGCTGGATTCCATTGGCCTGATTCCATTGGATATTGACACGAGTACCAGCATCATTCTGAGATTAAACATGCTAAATTCAATTCATGTTAATTGAAAGTTTCTCCATCTTCCTATGTGATACAGCAAATCTGAAATTATCTTGTGTTCACGTTGAAGTTGTCTATCGTAGTCCCTTTTGAAAAAAATTGTCCAGTGAATTGAATATAATTATTGTCAAGACGTATGGAGGAATCAAAGTTTTGAGAACATGCAGCAAAGCGATACAAGACAAAGTTCAGATAGTCCTGAGCAGAGCAAAATGGTCTAGCTTGAAGTCCTCTTTTTCAGGCTACTGAATTAATTTTGTATTAATTCATCTTTGTATAACATTAAATAATTAAAACAATACAGGAAAAGGCTCTTCAGCCCCCAAATCTGCATCAATAGGATGTCCAAGTCAAATGAAAACTCTGCTGCTTGTATGTATGTGGTCCCTATCCCTTTATTCCTCAAATATTTCTGTATCAGAATTTCAGACCTCTGCAGTCACACCCAATTGTCACTGGTTGACACTGTAGGTAAACCAATCCACTCAAGAAGCAACTATATCAAACCCAGGAAGTTAAACATTTAAATTACCTGTTGGATTTGGAATTGTTTGATCATCTCCAGTTGCAAGTTTACGATGTCTCGATGCCATACATCTCTGGGATAATTGGAGAAAGTTTAGAATTTCAGTATCAGAACTTGGCAAATAAATGCAGAGACCATCACAGTGTAAATTGGCACAAAAAATGGAGAATTAGTCATCAACTTTAAAGTAGAATGCTTATTGTCAACACAATAAACTTGTCTTTGTATTGCATGCTTAAGGCTTACATTATATCTTTAATTTAAAAGGAAGATTTTAAGCACAAATATTTCTTACTTGTAATCCTCCAGGGTTTCTTGTATCATGGTCTTAATTAATTGAACTTGAGCGGATGTTAAATGCTGCCCAATTCCCTCACTTCCAAATGCATCCATCAATTTTTCAGATATATTAGGAATTCCTGGAGCAGGAGTCAACTTTGCAGCTGTAAAATGAACACATTCATCACCACTGATCTGAATGGAGCACAGGTATAAACACTAACAGCAGGTAAGAGAATATTACAACTCCAGCAGACAGAACACAATTGCGATTCCACTGGCTGATATTCCATTAATATCAGTAAAACAAGTTTGCTCGCTTCCTCTTGAAAAATTTCAAACTTGGTTGATTCAAATTTCTTCAATATTGAAGAAGAGAGTGAAAATGCCACTTTTAGTCAATTTAACTCTCTTACATTCTAACAAACTTTAAGTTTAATATTCTATTTTTGACTATTCACATCTCTTCCACACCATAAAGAATTCTATCATTTTTTGATAATCAACCATCTCGTTAGAGGTTTCGAGATCCTGACCACCCTCTGCGGAAAAGTTGCCCCTCAGGTCACTCTTAAATCTCTCCCTTCACACCTTACACCTCTGTCCTCTAGTTCTAGAATCATCTATTCCACGAAAAAGACTGAGCATTCACCTCAGTAACAGCCTTCATGATTTTATATACCTCTACAACAATGCACTTTAACCCTACACTCGGTGGGGGGGGGGGGGGGGGGGGCAAGATGGCGTAGGCTGAAGATGTGGGAACTCATTCTCCTCAGCTGGAAAGTTTTAAACCAGAATTTAATGACCTGATAAAGATTTGAAAATTTTATGAGAACATTGTGATACGAGAAGAAAACTGTTTAAAAGAAGCAAAGGTCATCAATCAAAAAATCTGCATTTTAAAGAGTTGGAAGAATCTGAAAAACTTGGGCCAACCAAAAATCTGGAGCCTAGACATCAATTGCAGATGGAGCTGAAGATCCAACGACCTTCATCAGCAAGATTGACTGCAGCAGCGGCGCCCTCCATGTGCGGATCGCAGAGGACGCAACGCATTGCTGGTGGCAGCGTCTTTAGTGCAGCACGCAGGGGACGTGTCAGGGGCGGCCTATTCACGCTATGCTATCGTTGCCGGGACTCGCACAGCGGTACGCATGCGCGAGAGCCTCAAGCAAGCGAGGGCTGCATGGGATGCTGCTCAATGTCAGGCTGAGGAATTCAGCTCGTCTTTGAGTGGAAGGCAGACCTGCAGCCTGTCTAAAGAAGTTAATTTAGTATAGGAGGAGATGGAAGAGGAGCTGGAAGACTATCTGGAAGAGGAAGATAATCAATTTGTATTGGCTGCAGCTAAAGTAGAAGGTACTCCTACAGCTTTAAAACTTCCTTCACCCTAAAAATTTCCTAGCACAATAAGCCCAATGCTTGCTTCTGGTGTGACGATAATGTTAGAAACAATAACTAAGCAGAATGAGAGTTTGATGGATTATGTGTTCACTAGTTTTCAAAATGTTGACCAACAGCTTACTAATATTAGATTCAAATTTACTGACACGTCTGGGGAGATTGCTTCAATGAAGGTGGATGTCAACAAGTGTCTGACTGCAGTGGATATGGTTGAAAACAAAATTAAGAATGTAGAAGACAGAGTGGATCAAGTTGAAGGAGCCGTGGCTGGATGAGTTTTTTTACAGAAGATGGATTCATTAGAAAATCAAAGTCGGTGGAATAATATAAAAATAGTGGGGTTACCAGAGGGTTTTGAAGGAACAAATCCTATGAAATTTTTTTAAAGATTGGATTGTCGAAATATTTGGTCCAGAATATTTTCCAGAAGGTTTGGAAATAGAGAGGGCTCATTGTGCGTTAAGGAAAAAACCGTTACCAGGTCAACCACCTTGAGCAGTTTTGGTGAGGTGTCTGAGGTATCAGGATTGTGAAATGATTTTACATGTTGCAGTTTTACAGGCTCATATGAATAGTCCAATGATAGTACAGAATAGAAAAGATTTTTTTTCATGCAGATTTGAGTCAGGCGGTTGTTAATGAGATGGAAGGAGTTTAATGCTGCTAAAGCAGTTTTATGGAAGAAAGGTTACGTCTACTTTTAGATATCCAGCAATTTAAATATTTTATGGGCAGTATCAGTCTCAATTTTTTGAAAATCCACAGGCTGCATTTACATTTGCTAACTCTTTCCCAGATTCTAAGTTGATACTGGATTTCTCTTCGAAACCGTTGGTGATTCTGAATAAAGTTGGAAACAGGAAAGGTGAAAAGCAGTTGGAAGATGAACAATTGATGGATTTGCAAGAGGAACTTCCAGAAGTATCCAATACCCGATGGGTTTTTTTTGTTCACCGGCTGGGAAGAAGTTGATGACCCAGCTAAATTCGAAGTCATCAGCCACTTTTGGTATTAACTGCACCTGGTTAATATGGGGGGGGGGGGGGGGGTACTGCTTTGCAGTTTTTTTTGGGCGGGGGGTTAGGGTTTTGTTTTGCAATTGGTTAAGGGGTTTTTTTTTTAAAGAGCCAATTGTAAAAGCTTGGGTGCCATTGTGTAAGTTGTAATGAATAGTTTAAATTTTGCAACTTTTAATGTTAAGGGGTTAAATCATCCGATAAAACGGAAACTTGTTTTAGATTATATTAAGAAATTAAAAGTAGACATTGCATTTTTGCAAGAAACTCATTTGACAGAAAAAGAACATTTGAAGTTGAAAAGGGATTGGGTAGGACATGTAATTTTTTTCTTCTTTTAATTCCAAAGCTAAGAGGGGTGGCAATATTGGTAAATAAAAAAGTATCTTTTACTTTGAATTCTTTTTCTGCCAATGCCGGAAGAGTTTTGATAGTTAATTGTAAGATTTTTTCTGAAAGTTGGACATTAATGAATGTGTATGCACCAAATGAAGATAATGAGGCATTTATCTCAGATGTTTTTTTTAAAAATTTGAATCAATCAAATAGGAATGTATTGGTAGGAGGGGAATTTAATTGTTGTTTGGAACCTTTGTTGGATAAATCTCCAAAAATTTAAATTTGGAGGAAGTTAAATCCAACTGAGAAAGATTATTCTTTTTACTCAGCTCGGCATAATTCTTTTTCTAGAATAGATTTATTTTTGATTTCTGCGCAGCTGCAAGGTAGATTTAATTTTGCAGAATATAAAAGTAGATTATTGTCAGATCATTCATTGCTATTAATTAAATGTTTAGGTACTGAAGTAATTGAGACAGCTTATCGTTGGAGGTTCAATTAAATGTTATTAAAGAGATCAGATTTTATTAAATATATAAGAGATCAAATTATTTTTTATTTACAAATGAAAGTTCAGTACAGAGTAAATTTACTTTGTGGATGCTTTAAAATCATATTTGAGGGGTCAAATCATTAGTTATACAGCAAAGATTAAAAACCAGTATTTATTAGAAAGTTTAAATTTGGAAAAGGAAATTGAAAGCTTGGAGAAAAAATTACAAAGAAATTGTACTGAGGATGATAAGATACAATTATCTAAATTGAAATTACGTTATAATAGTTTACAAACGTAAGTATGAAAAAATGATCTTGCGGTCTAAACGTTATCATGAGTTGGGAGAAAGAGCAATAAGGTTCTGGTGTGGCAACTTAAAACTGAGCAAGTATCAAGAACAATTAATGCTATCAGGAAGATTGGAGAGATTACTTATAAACAAGAAGATATTAATGAGGAATTTTAAACATTTTATAAAGATTTATATACGTCAGAGACTAATCAAGAAATGGATCAAATTGAATTTTTTCTAGTTTGAATTTGCCATTGTTGAATGAGGTAGATGTGAAAAATTTAGATACCTCATTTACTGATTTAGAGTTGAAGTTTTGTAATCGACGCCTAATGGGAAATCATCTGGAGAGAATGGATTTACTGTAGAGTTTTAAAAAGAATTTAATGACTTGTTACTTCCATTATATAAAGATGTTTTGAAACAAGCAACTGAAACTGGTGTATTTCCAGAATCTTTCTCGAGAGCATTGATTACAGTTATACCAAAAAAAGATAGTGATCCCTTAAAAGTGGCTTCTTATAGACCAATATTATTGTTAATTGTTGATTATAAATTGGTACATATAGATCAAGTAGGTTTTGTTAAAGGTAGATATTCAGCAGATAATAGTTAAATTTATTTCATTAATTAATGCTGCAAAACAGCAAAGTAATCAAGCAATGGTTGTATTTTTGGATGCTGAGAAAGCATTTGAACGAGTTGAGTGGAAGTTTTCGTTTAAAGTATTGGAAAAGTTTAATTTTGGTCCGTTATTTAGAGGTGGGTTAAACCTTTATATGCCGGTCCTACAGCATGGGTAATGACAAACGGTCAGATTTCAAAATCTTTTAATTTGTCTTGTTCTACAAGACAGGGTTGTCCCCTCTCTCCTGCTTTGTTTGCTTTGGTGATAGAACCTTTAGCTCAAGCTGTTCAGCAAGATTATAGTACGAGGGGAATTAAAGTGAGAGAAAATGAATGTAAGATTAGTTTGTTTGCAGATGATGTTTTGGTATATTTAACTAATCCTAAAAATTCATTATAAAATTTATTGAATTGATATGGTAAATTATCAGGATATAAAGTTAATTGGGAACAGTGAAATTTTATAACTAGCTGAGGAGGACTATGTGGATTGTAGACAAATTACTAAATTCAGATGGTCAAATAAAATTAAATATTTAGGAATAGTTGTAAATAAAGATTATCAGGATTTATATAATTTGAATTTTGTATCTTTAATGAATTAAGATTAAAATGGATTTAGATAAGTGGAAAGATTTTACAATTGACTTTAATGGGTAAGAGTGAATTGTATAAAGATGAATAAATATCCTTGAGTACAACATCTTTTTCAATCGATACCATGTGCAGTTCCAAAAAAAAAATTTTTTAAGGAAATAAATAGTTATTAGGCTATTTTTATGGAAAGGTAAATTGTCAAGGATTTCTTTACAAAAATTGACATGGCGTTACAAGTTAGTTGGTTTGCAGTTACCTTGTTTTTATAATTATTATGAGGCGGCGCAGTTGAAGTTTATTAATAGGTTATTTGATAGGTGGGCAAAGATAGAGATGAATCAGATTTTGGAAAATAATGTCACTCATTTTATTTATAAATGGAATCCTTTATTGTTACAAAAATTTAAATTACCTGTTTTATGACATATAATGAATATTTGGTATAAATGAAATTTAAGTATAGGTTATAAAGGTTCTAAAGAACACCATTATACCAGAGTAAATTAATTCAATTTTCATTATATAATCCCTATTTGAAAGATTGGGAAATTAAAGGAATAGTTAATGTAATGGATTGTTTTGAGGTAGGGAGATTTTGTTCGTTTAAAAGGTTACGGGAGAGATATGGTATTGAGTCAAACTCTATTTATTATCAGCTATGAGACTTTTTAAAGAAGAATTATGGAAAGGAGTTAATTTTACCAGGTCAAACAAAATTTGAGTTATTAATTGCAGATAAAGTTGAAAATGGTTTTATTTCAGATATGTATAGGTTAAGGAGAAAATGGAAAAAGTAGATATTAATAAAGTTAAAGAGAAATGGAAAGAAGATTTAAATATTATTCTGACATGGGAAGAATGGTCTAGAATGCGTGTTGATAGTGTTACAAAGCTAATTAGTGGGAGATTTTGTATGGTTAATTATAATTTTTTACATCAATTATATTTAACTCCTGAGAAATTGAAAAGATACGGATTTAGTTTAACAGATTTGTGTTTTAGATGTAGAGAGCAAAAGGGTACTTTTATACATTCAGTTTGGTTGTGTAAGAAAATTAAGTATTTTTACGAGTTATTAAGTTTTTGAGAGATTTGTTCAAAATGGATATTCGATTGGATCCAATGATGTGGTTATTGGGTTATGTCAATGTTCCTTTGTAGAGTCACGAATGACTAAACTGTACATAGTTTTTAAGATTATGGTTAGGTTGCGAGAAAATGTAGAGCTGTTACATGGCAAAATGATGTACAATTGAATTTGCGAAGATGGCACAATGAATTGCAGTCATGTTTATATTTAGAAAAAATAACAATGTAAGAAATAATTATTTTTTTTATTGATATGTGGGGTCTATATTTGAAATATATGTTTATAGAAATTAAGTAAATGTTGTAAGTTTGCACACCATTTGGGGAATATTCAATACCTTTTTTTTAAGGCACTGGGGGAGGGGTTGGGGTTTTTTGTGTTTAGTAAGGGGGAGGGGGTGTGGTTTATAGTTTTTTAATATATGTATTTGATTTTTTTTGTAATTTGAAATTATTAAATAAAATTTAAAAAAAACCCTACACTCAAGGGAATAAAGACCCAGTCTATCCAATCTCTGTATAACTCAACCCCTCCAGTCCCAACAACATCCTGGTGAATCTCCTCTGCATCCATTGATAGCCTTCCCATAGCTGGGTGACCAGAACTGCACACAGTTCTCCAAATGAAATCCAATGTTTTCTACTTAGTACCCCACATCATGAAGGCAAGCGTGCCAAATGCCTCCTTACCACTCTGTCATCACTCCACCCTGTCCATCTGAATCACCAGTTTCAAAGAATTATGCACCTGTACCTCGACGTCTCTGTTCTATAACACATTCGAGAGCCTTGCCATTTACTGTGCAAGTCCCACCCTGGTTTAACTTATCAAAGTTCAATGCCTCACACTTGTCAAGAACTAAATTCCATTTGCAGTTCCTCGGCCCATCTGAATCATATTTTAAAAAACTTTATTTTAGTAATAATACAGCAAACATTCCATAGACAATTTTATATAAGTGTATATATATAAAAAAAAAGAATTTTTTTAAAAAAATGCCTGGAATTGCAAAATGTGTCTTGTGAGGCAAGGTTAGCAGAGCTAGGGCTTTTCTCTTTGGAGAGAAGAAGGATGAGAGGTGACAATAGAGGTCTACAAGATTGTGAGAGGGATAGATCAGCAAGACAGCCAGCAGGCTTTTCCCAGGGCAGGAGTGGCAAACACCAGATAACATCTGCACAAAGACTGATTCCACCTGCATTGAATTCGCCCATCGTTATTGAATGAAGATCTACCGGGACCATTGCCTGAAGAGGACACACAAAATCAGTGAACCGGTGCGGACTCGAAAGGCCAGCATGGCCTGTTTCCGCTCCGTAAATGGTTATATGGTTATAAAAATGAGTCCCCACCCACCCTATCAGCCAGCTCTCTTAAGGAGAGCCAAAAATATATAAACAGAAACTAAGAATATATAATAAATCAAAATACATCTAAATGCATATATTCCAAATATGATAACCACTTATTAACAAAAAAAGAATAGTCATGCAGATTATATGTAATTTTTTCCATAACAATACATGTTTTCAATTCATTATGCCATCGCATTATATTAATCACTATGTTATCTTTCCATGTACTTGCTACACATTTTCGAGCTACAGACAATGCTAAACGTACAAATGCAATTTAAAATTTATCCAACCGTAATCCCTTTAGAGGAATCATATAACCCATTAAAAAAAGATGGATCTAGTGGTAACTTAATGTCATATAATTTTACCAAAATTAACCTAATTTCTTGCCAAAATGGTTATACACGAACATAAGACCAAACAGCATGTAAAAAAGTACCAGTACATACACATCTAAAACAAGAGTCCGAATGACTAAAACCATAATTTTTCAATTTCTCTGGGGTTAAATACAACTGATGTAGAAAGTTATAATTAACCATTCCATCCCGCACATTCGTCAATTTAGTAACACTATCATGACACGTATCTGCCCAATAATCTTCAGGAAAAACAAAAAATGCTAAATAATTTTCCCATTTTAAGCTTAGATTTCTCCCATTCCGGCTTATCCATATTGACTTGTAATACTTGGTACATAACAGAAATATAACCCTTTTTTGGTATAGAAGAAATCAAAGACTCGAATTCCGTCAATACAGGTAAAATCATCTCTCTCCCATCTGAATCATGTTGTAAACTTAGATATCTTTCCACACTGTCCACACCACCAATTTTGGTGTCATCTGCAAATTTACCAATTATATTAACTACATTTTCATCCAAATTGTTACCACTGGATTCAAACCACGGACTCAGGAGACTCCTGGAGCACCCCTCTTGTCACAGGCCTCCAATCCAAACAGTGACCCTCCACTACTGCTCTCTGACACTCCACAAAGCCAGTTTTCAATCCAATTGGCCAGCTCACTGTGGACCCTATGGGATCCAGCCTTTTAGACGAGAATGAAATGCACATGGCTTTATCAAGCGCCTTGCTGGAGTCCACAGAGAGGCAATGACCACTGGCCTACCCTTATCAATCCTTTGTCACCTCTTCAAAATACTCTCATCAGATTCATGACAATTTCCCCCACACAAAGGCCATGGTGTCTGAAATCAGTCCCCGCCAGAGGCCGTGCTCTCTCAAATCAGACCCCGCTAATCCAAATGTTGGGAGATCTTGTCCCTCAGAATCTCCTCAAGCAATTTTCCTGATATTGACATCAAGCTCCCTCACTGGTCTGTAGATGCCTGGTTTGTCCTTGTTGCCCCTTCAATAACAATGCAACGATAGCCACCTCCAGTCTTTAGGCACGTTACGAGCCTAAAGGACCCATAAACCCAGCAGGAATAGATATTTGCCAAGACAAATGGTTACTTAAACAAAATTTGCTTTTAATTATCTTTAAACATGAAAACAGAATCTCACTTTAACTTATCACGATTGACTTACTTAACCCCCTTCTAATTCTAAGCACATGTGTGTATAATGTGCACGCAAATTCAATCTCACTTCTCATTCCTCCAAGTTCACTTGTTGCAGGCAATTCTTATACTGAGCACAGAATTGAACATGTATAAAGTTCACCAGGCTTTGGTGCTTGAAAGGTAAATGGTAACCACTCAGGAAGGTTCTTGTCGGTTTTCAGAGAGAGACTTGTTTTACGATGGACATCCATAACTGATCCTTTTTAATCAGCCACTTCAGTGTCTTGCTGAAGAAATGCCCCATCAGGGTTCTCCAGATGATGACCTCTTTCTTTCAGGTCAGCACAGAGTGCCTTCTTGTTTCTCTTATTCCAAGTGAAACATTAGACAGCCAGTCCTCTCCTCTTGCATGAACCACAAGGGCTTTGACCAGGCTGAAATAAGAACCCGTCTTCCAAATGGGGTTTTCCACAAGCTTGCCAGGTTGTCCTGTTCCAGTCCCAGCTGCTGTTGCTGATTGTAACACTAGAACTGATCTCTGTGTATCTCTCTCTCTCTCTCTGAGAGAAAGCCTGTTTGACTCTCTCTGAGAGAAAGCCTGTTTGACTCTCTCTGAGAGAAAGCCTGTTTGACTCTCTCTGAGAAAGCCTGTTTGACTCTCTGCTTGCAAACCACATGACCCTATTAGAACAGCAAGCTCCACTCCAGACAGAAGGCGGCTCCTACAAGTTCTTTCATCTGTTGCCTTTTTGTAAATAACAATCCATTAGTGAAGTCTCTCGGGCACTCTCTAAAGCTCTTGCAAAGGCTGTGGCCCCGATATGTCTAGCATGGAGCAGAGCTCCAGTATTTCAAATAAGATGTTTTAAAGTGTTTATATGTAACCTACTCTAACAAACCTTTCCCAAATTATCTCCCCAAAACATATCTATATACTCTGTCACACACTTCCCTCGAGGCCAAAGATTCAAGTATCTCTGCAAGTTCTTCCCACAAATTCTGTAGCATCAAAGGTCGACAAATGTATTACTCTTTCATTAGAATCAAGCCACAGAATAACAGCGAGTCTTGAAAGGCTTGAAGAGTAGGTCCAAACATGCCTGAAATTAAGCTGATAACTGCACAAAAACAGAGTACAACTGGCTGAAGTCATCCAATAATAAGTCATGGTGGTTGTCAAGAACGGCCCCTTTCTCAGTGCAGACAAGGTTGAACATACACATGCATATTCAGCCAGAAGGGTTGAGTGGATCGTGTATCTTGGCTGCATCCCAAGATCCTTTGTGGCACAGAAGCCAATCTTCAACCAATTCAATTCATTCCACAAGATATCAAGCAGCAACCAAGAGCAGTGGAGACAGTTAACAGCATTGGACCAGGTAACATGCTGGATTTGTTCGAAAATTAGCTGCAACTGAAGCTAACTATCTAGTGGGTATGTACTGGCACTGATCCAGCAATGTGGAAAATTGGCCTGTTATTTCACTCCACCAAGGAAATCCAATCTGGCTAATTCTTCCCAATCAGTCTACTGTCAACAAGAATAGTGGGCACAGAGGAATGAACACACATGGAGGTTCTTCCCCAAGTTACCCACCCTCCTGACCTTGAAATCTATCACTAAATGATCACACTACTGAATTTAAATCTTTACATTGAGTCCCAGAGGGACTGCAGAAGGCTTTGGTTCACAACCTTTCAAGTCCCATTTATTTGGCATTCATACCATAAACCTTACCCTACAGTGAAAAACAAGATAGTGTTTCTCCAGACCGTGAAGCTGATTATTTACATGGATAAATCACCTCAAACTTTTTTTTAAGTAAATAACATATCACATATAAATATCATGTTACATATGCTAGCCCTGTGTCCTCAGAGTTCAGGAGCTTCATGGCTTGGGGGTAAAAGCTGTCTCGTAATCTAGTCGTGAGGATCCAAGTGCTTCATTACCTCTTCCCACATGGCAAGAGGGAGAATAGATTGTACACCTTCCAGGTATACCTGAATTTTAATTTACAACCCACTCTTAAAGGTTTAATATCTTTTACTTATGACAAGATGGCAGGTTTAAGGACTGCCCCTTTTGATAAAATTAAATCTGCATGGAAACAGGATTTAAGCCTTTCCTTGTCTGATGAGCTTTGGGATTTAATCCTTAAATTGGTTAACTCCACATCCTTCTGTGCCTGTGATTGATTGTTGCAATTTGAAGTTGTGCATAGGGCCTCTGAAAGCTAAATTATCTTGTATTTACCCAGATGTAAATTCCTGTTGCGATAAATGTAAGAGAGAGGGGGCCTTTCTCGTTTGTACGTTTTGGACGCGCCCTAGCCTTGAAAAATAGTGCAGGGATGTTTTCTAAATCCTATCCTCAGTTTTGATATACATAATACCTTCTTATTGTGACCCAAGCCAGTTAGACTGAACTCACTGACCATTCCATTCCCGATAATTTGCAATGTGACAAATGTTTCCTTTCCAAATGACAATTCCCTCATTTCAACCAATGACAATTCCCTCATTTCAACCACCATTCCATTTGGCTCCCCTCTGCCCTCAGCCACAAAGTTGTGTTGAAAATTTTGCTCATGAGAGTGGAGTACAAAAATCTTACCTAATTATTAGCACAGTACAAAGACGCAGTAGCATAGTTAATCAAGCTGGTGCATCACAGTACCAGAGTCCCAGGTTCTAGTTGCAAGTTCTCTGTGTCTGTGTGGGTTTCTTCCGGGTGTTCCATGTACCAGAGATGTGTGGGCTGGTATGTTGAATAGCTGCTATAAATTGCCCTGATATGTGCCATGAGTTGAATCTGGGGGTATTAATGGGAATGTGGGGATTACTTTAGGATCAGTGTATTAAAGGGTCAGCAGGTCTCAAGGGCCCAGTTCCATGTTTAGCACAACACTATTATAATGCTAGCAACTGAGATTTGAATCTGCTGTTGAATCAAGGAGTTTGTACATTTTCCACTTAGGTTTCTTCCGGGGGCTCCTGTTTCTCCCACATTCCAAAGATGTACGAGATAAGTAGGTAATTGATAACATGGCTGTATTTGGGTGGCATGGGCTCGTGGGCTGGATTCCTCTTTCTGTGCTGTATCTCTAAATTTAAAATGAAGGTCCTGAAAGAATTTTGAAATCTCAGTCTTGAAGATGACCCACTAAATTAAGGCATCATTCTCTCCCAGAGAGATATTGAAGACCTCAAGGCACTATTCTGAGCTACCCATGGAACTTGTGTGTCCGGGCCAATATTTATTCTTCACCCAAGACTGGCCAGTTCTAAAGTCATTAACACTTTGCCACTAGGGTTGTCAAGGAGTTTGCACATTTGGTGCTGCATTTTCAAAATTACAACTAAAACCCTGCAAACAAATAGGATGCTTTGCGGTGTCCACATGTCATGGAATTGCTATTCACATCCAAGGCTTTTCAAGTCCTCTTATGTAATATTTAATCTAGGAAAACAGCCAACTTACTTTTGCAGGAATATTCCTCCATCCGCATGGGATACTCTCAAACATTAACACGTCATGAATGAAGCAAGGACTGTTAGTTTGGTTTTGGAAGGGACCGTATTCTTTCTTTCAGCAGGTTAGGAGGATTTTCACAATTTTTTCCCCACTCCTGCAATTTTTTGTTTTTTCATTTACTTTAATATTTCCTTTAACAATCTACTTGGCAATGTCCTAAAGGTTTTTGGTTAGGAATAGGTAATTTATTGGAACAAATAATGGGGATTAAATTCCCATAGGATCCAAAGCTATTTTTATTGAGTGATGTTAAGGGTGTTGAACCCAAGTGGAAATTGAATATGTATCAAAAGGAGTTGGTTCAAATTGCTTTAGCAATGGCAAGAAAATGTATTGCCATAACTTGGAAGTCTGGTACAGATTTGGGTGTAGAAAGATGGGATGAAGAAGTTCGGAGTTATATACCACTTAGGAAAATTTCTTAAATTTTCTGAGAAATACTATATATTTTGGAAGATATGGGTGTAAACATTTAAGGGAATGTCAGAGCTTCATCTTCTCTTTAAACTCTCAGTATAATGTAAGAAATTTTAAAGTAATAGGCTCCCCTGTTGAGGGTCTCTTGGCCCCTTCTTTTTCTAATTTCTTTTTATATGCCACATGTATTTGAATTGATATGTATTATTTTTATATCGTATTCTTTTTTGTGGTTCTAAATTTACAAATAAAATTTAAAAAATATTTCCTTTGAAAGTATCCTCAATCTTTACATAGCTTCAGGTGATTTGATGAACATTTCATGCAAATTCAAACACGTATTGAACAGCTCCTAAATATTTGAGTAAATAACATTCAATAGCTATAGGAATAATTCTTAATATTTGGATGCGAATAATTTTACAAATAATATAAAATATCAAATTATAATAAAGTGGAATGCAGCTTATTATTCCAAATTAGAAATGGCCTTTGTGCAAATACCGTATATTTCGGTGTACAAGTTGACAGGCAGGTAAGTCGGGAGCACATTTTCAGCCTAATTTTCATGGTTTTATCATATATCGGGCGTATAAGTCGACCTCCAAAATTTGCGATGACTGAGCTGTTGGGCATTGGTGGTTGTTATCATGGAGGCTCCAGTAAAACAACAAAAGTCTGAGGAGAGTTTTAAATTAAAAGGATTAGAAATGGCCAAGAAATCCACAACTGTGCCACTGCAAGAAAATCCTATATATATATGTTAGTAAGAGATTGGAGAAAGAAAGAGGCAATGCTCGATGAGAAGAGGAATCACTTAGCCAGAGTGGGAAAAAAAATCACACAGGAGCAGGGATACGTGAACAGAGGCAAGATTGCTGCATGGTCAAAGTCGTACCCTGAACGCAGTCAAGATTTTGAAGCTACACTAGGCTGGTTTCATGAACAGAGAAAATCTGGTATGAAAATGGTGTAAAGGTAGACAACGTGTGGAACAGGCGGCCAGGCGGCTTACTTAAGGAATGGAGTTTACTGGTCTGGGATATTTTTTATAGCCACTTAAATGAAAACACTAAAAATAGATTAGCAGTAAATAATTCTTACATGGTGGTTATCCAGGGTGGTTTGATGTCTCTATTGCAACCTCTCAATGTCTGCTTGAACAGGAATGGAATACATGGATAATGAGTGTTGAAAATTGTTCACTAAAGGCATGCTGCATCACCTGATGTGCTGTGTGACTTTGTGCTCAAAGCATGGGATAAAGTGAAAGCAGAGACTGTAATAAAATCACTTAAAAAGTGAGGTATCTCTAGTGCAATTGATGGTACAGAATGATTTATTGTGGGACACTGACGGTGAAGCTGAAGCCGCCTCATCAGATACAGACTGGGACCCTTATGATGACTGTTTAAACAGTGAGACTGTAGATGAGCTTTCCGTAATCTTTGCTTTATACCATGAAAGTGTTAGTGATTTTGAAGGATTCTAAATGTTTTTTTTTCAAAAAAAATTGTTCTAATATGCTGGTAACATGAAAATTTGTTGTAGTTTTTTAAGGCTTGACTTGTTGGGGTCGAGTGGATTTTTGAGTTAAATTTAAGGTCTCAAATGTATATCTGGTGTATAAGTTGAACCACCATTTTTAAGAGTTTCAAGATTCAAATATATGGTAATCTTTCCTACACCTCAAATCTTACAAAGTGACATTTAGAATATCTGATTCTCCAAATTTTTATTTTTATTACAGCTATTGGCTTGAATGAAGGACCAAACCCATGCAGAAAAAAAGGTTAATTTTCAAAAGTTCTTTCTGTACTTTCAATAGTTAAACTTCCCCTCCCTGACCTGCGCATTAGACCCACCACAAATGTCCTTCCTGGACCTAAAAGAAACACACAGACTCCCAGACAAGACAAACAATAACCGTTCAAATACTTTTTCTTTGAATAAACCCAAAAGAAAATGAATGTGGAAAAACAATTTTAAATACCATCCGCCTTTCTCTGCAACAAGGCTGAGAGTTCCCCAGAAATCCGAGATGGACAATGCATTCATTTCTTCTTGCGTGCTTTTGCTGTTGCTTGGAGCAATTTATCCAGTTTATGCTTGGTTAGGATGGGTGTAGGGATTATATTGTGTTTAACTCTGGGAATTTGGATTATCTGATTATTCTTCATACAATTTTTAGGAACTACCTGGTGAATTAATTGAAGAAATGAAAACCTGGCACTTATCCAAGCCATGGAATTGCATTTGCTACATCTCGGATTTTGTTTTGTAATGCCTTTCAATTTGCATGCAAACATTCTCATTATTTCCCCTCTTTAGGTTGAGATATGGAACAGTATAGCACTTCGGTCCACCATGTGCTGAATAACCATATATTCATAACCATATAACCATTTACAGAGCAGAAACAGGCCATGTCGTCCTTTCGAGTCCACACTGGTTCACTTGAACAAATCCACGAGCTCAATCCTTCCACTCTCCGCCAATATCCCTCCAGCCCCCTCACTTCCATTTACATATCCTTTCTTCTTCTTTGGCTTGGCTTCATGGACGAAGATTTATGGAGGGGTAATGTCCACGTCAGCTGCAGGCTCGTTTGTGGCTGACAAGTCTGATGCGGGACAGGCAGACACGGTTGCAGCGGTTGCAAGGGAAAATTGGTTGGTTGGGGTTGGATGTTGGGTTTTTCCTCCTTTGTCTTTTGTCAGTGAGGTGGGCTCTGTGGTCTTCTTCAAAGGAGGTTGCTGTAATCTAAATTAAAAATAAATCTCTCCTTCTTGCACATAATCCAAACCCCTCCATTCCCTGCATATATGTCCATCTAAAAGCCTCTTAATCACTGTCAGATCTGCTTCCACCACTCTCCTTGGTATCCCTTTCCAAGCACCCACCTCATTCTTAGTTAAAAATACTTGCCATACACATTTCATTTAAACTGTTCCACTTTTACCATGAACATTTGACCTTTAGTGCTTAACAATTCTACCCTGGCAAAAATATTCTTACAGTCTACATGCCTTTCATAATTTCCAACTTCCACCAGGACTCTGCTCAGCCTCCAATGCTGCAGAGAAAACAATGGGACTAAAGATAGGAACTATGTTTGTCAACTTTCTCCATCAGGCGAGACTGCATCCAAGATTCCACCTGGAAACAGGGAACCAGCAGATGGGTGCAGATGTGCAGAAAGCAGAGGCACCCACAAGGCCCATCACTTCATCTCAGTCCTGGGTACCTCATCTTCTTTGAGAATGTGCTGCAATGGCAGGCCAATCACAGAACTGCCATTTCTGGCAGAAGCCCTCTTGATGGCCTGATCTGGAAGGTCTCAATTATTCAACACCCTGTATCTGTATCCATCTCTAGCCATTACTGTCAGAGTCAAAGAAAACACCCACCCATTCACAAAAATAATTACTTTCAAGAATTTGTACTCCACAGCCATTTCCAGTGTCTGTAGCAGGACTGGATTTCTCACCCTCACTATAGGAAGGATGTGGAAGCTGTGGAGAGGGGGCAGAGAAGATTTACCAGAATGTGGCCTGGATTGGGAAACAAGTCTTATGAGGGAAAGGTTAGCAGAGCTAGGACTTTTCTCTTTTGTGCATAGAAGGATGAAAGGAGACATAGAGGTCTACAAGATTATGAATGGCATAGATAGGGTGGACAGCCAGGGCCTATTCCTCAGAGGAGAATAGCAAACACCAGAGGACATGTGTACAAAGTGAAGGGAGGGAAGTTTAAGGGAGACGTCAGGGGAAGTTTAAAAAAAATTACAGATGCAGAGAGTTGTGAGTGCTTGGAATCCCTTGCCAGGGACAATGGTAGAGGCTGAAACATTAAGGGCATTTAATAGACTCTTAGACAGGCACATGGATGAAAGAAAAAGAGTTATGGGGTAGGGAGTGTTTTGTACTTTTTTAAAGGAATATACGGGTCAGCACAATGTTGAGGGCTGAAGGGCCTGTCCTGGGCTATAATGTTCGGTGTTTTAGTGCCTTGCAGATGCAGCCATATTAGCAAAAACATGCTACCTACTTATCCTAATTTACCAAACTCATATGGTGGTGACACATACAAAACAGGATTGTACAGGGACTGGGCAGGCTTGGTTACCAGTGTCAAGTACCAGGGAAACTGTGTGTATTAATTTGAACACTCAGGATATGGACCAAGGGAACATTCAGAATGTAGTCATTACAAAATTATCAATATTTTTGAGCAAATCAACTGTTTCCTTGCTAAAAACTAAATACAAACAAGCTACATTTAGGAGTATATGGAATTTAAATCTTTTTGCTTAAAATACTATTTCATTGCTTATTTAAAAAAATCTATACTCCAGTTTCTTTGGTATTCCTTTATAATTTGAGCTGGTTAAATATACTCCTTTCAGAATGAAATGCTCACCAGATATAGGAGAATTATTCTCAATGGATTCCTGGGTGAACTGAAATTCTCTTCCTTTATGTTCCCACAGTTCAGGTGTTTTCACCATGGAGGAAGTTAAGGGTGACTCCAAGATCACAGACTCAGCAATGGAAGTGTTTACCTTTGAAGATAAATAAGAAATTAATAATCTGCAAAAAAAAACTTAAAAAGTTGAAGTAAAAATACAAAACTGCATTGCATCTATTATAGGATACAAAGTGGCAAAACTGAACACCCCTGGTCTCCACTATCAACCCATGGACCCTCACAGACTGCCTTCCGGAAATCTATGTAATCTGCCTGCATCTATGGTCCTGCCTCAAATGACTGGGAAAGCATGTATCGCCTGAATACGCATCGGATTGTCTGATCTCAGGATCAGGCCTGGTCAGTACTTGGAGGGGAGACTGCTTATGAACACCGGATGCTGTAGGTTTCTGGGAGAGGCTCTGGACAAAGTGGCAACTCTGCCCACCTTATGATGGACAAAAGTCAAAGAATTTCATGTATGCTACATTCTAAATGTAATATTATGTGACAATAAAGGAACCATCCTTTCCAAATTCAAGATGCTCCTCTCCATTAAGCTCAGCACTGTAAAAGTGCTGAGACCATACAGATGGGAAGAATGGTCACAAGACTGACAAGGTCTCTAAATCTCATTTATCTCACTTTTCATAAATAATGGCATTTCCTCTGGACATTTTCAATCCAACAGATTTTTGAAAAATAGCTGAATGTCAATTTTTAAGGACAACTTACAGATGATGGTCAAACTTCACCTCATTGTTATTTGAGATCCAGCCTACAATGGCGCCGTCATCTGCCACAGGCAAGAGGTAATCCCTCTGCATTCACCTCTCCTTTGCCTCTATCCCCAACTTTTTATTTGGGCATCTGCCTAATTGTCAGCACTCTTAAAGACCCAAAATGTCGACAGCTGTGTGACCTGCTGAGTTTCTTTAGCATTTTTGTGAACTGGAGGGACTCGGCAAGTCAGGCAGCAGCCATGGGTAGAAATGTTCCGGCAATGTTGCAACAGATCACGACCCATAATCGAGACCGAGGAAGGGGTGACATCAAGTAAATAAGGGGAAATGAAGCTGGGGAAAGGTTCAGAGATGATAGGATATTGGTCAGAGGTGAGGGTGAGGACAGATATATCTGTGGAGAGTTGAAATGAAGTTTACACTTCAACCCTCAACCAAAGTGTGGGTGTTCTGCTAAGGGGGTCACCCAATCTGCTTTGGCCTCATGGATGCAGAGAAGACTGCTTCAAGTACACTGAATGCAGTAGATTAGACCGGGCAATGTGTCTCACTGGGAAGGTCTGTTTGTGATGGAGCTGAGAAGGGAAATGTAGGGACAAGTTTTGTATTTTCTGCGATTACAGCAGGAAGAGTGGACCAGACTCTTGGAGAGAATGATTGCTGCAAAAAGTGGATAAGGTGGCTGCTGGTAGGATTGTGTAGAAGATGGAGTAAATGATTCTGAAGAAATTCAGCAGAAAGTTTCCAGCTCGGAGCTGGCTTTTACATTGTACCAGTGAGCCCACAGTCATATGACACAGGAACGCTAGTAGTTTTATTACACAGAGAAATAGAAGACAGAAAGGAGCACAAGAGGAGGAAAGTATAGATGAGAAATCAATGACTTGCTGTCTGGCTAATATACAGAAAACTAGGAATAACAGAGGGTTAAAGGAATCATTTGTCCACTACCAATACTCGTACATTATTGTCCTCCTCTCAAACATACATAAAAATCGTGTCTAGACAATCTGAGAGAATCTCCTTTGCAGTAAGGTTTGGGTTCTGGACTCGATCATTCAATGACTAATTGTGAATTGCCCACAAAGCAGCTTTATAGATCATGTTGTACACACATGAACTGCTGACCTTTCATCTAAAATGTTTGGGTGTGTAAAGTAGCATTCCCTCAGTAGCACACCAAACTGCTGGTTACAAGACATTTCGCATGGATGCCATTACCAAACCATACTAACTTCTAGTTAATTGTTAAAAATAAGAATGATACATCAAAATATTTTTTGTGTTTTCAAGTGTAATTCCACAGAATGATACTTTAAAAAAATAATGAAATGTTAAATTATCTGAGTTTCCAAAATTGGTAATGAAATGTCTTTAATGATTATCAGTGAAATCGCTTTCACTTTTGCAAGGTTTACATTACATTTGGCTAGTGAAACAATCAATGCAAGTGAAACTGCCCGAAATTCATTCTTGAAAGCTTTTATGGTTGAATCTACCTGATCCAATTTCTTTTCCATCTGACCATTTTGCTCTACCATTTTTGAGTTCTGGGTGCCCACGATAATTCCCTGTAGAGAATCCAGGACACATAATTAGTGGCCAAAGAGCCTGTGCAAGCACTTCAACACATGGTTAGCATAGTGGTTAGCTCAACGCTGTTACAGCATCAGTGATTTGGACCTGAGTTTGTACCTTCTTCCCGTGTCTGTGTGGGTTTTCCCTGGGGGCTCCAGTTTCCACCCATCATTCAAAAACGTACAGGGGTGTAAGTAATTGGGTGGAACGGGCCTGTTACCGTGCTGCATGTCTAAATTTAAAAAAAAATCACCCGGAAGAAAATCAAAGACTAAGAAACAGCTCTAGCTTAAAAATATTTGACATTATGAACATCACTGCAATGGGAGATCAGGTCATAGCAAATTTAGCACATGCAAAGTTCTACATGATGTGAGCAAAGAAGTGATCTTGAACCTCAATGAAGACGAGTGTCAGAATGGTTTATGCTAACAATCCGCCACATAGCAAGATTCTTATCAAGGACGCATTAAAATGAGGTGGCTATTTCCTACAAATCTCTCCAAAGGCCACAGGTTAAATTGCAGAGATAGACAATAGCATTACAAGCCTGTGCAACTTCTCTTGGCAATTTAATCCCTCTCAGTATCAAGTTCACTTTTATTGCCCAGAGTAATGATGGACAGTGAAAAGGTTTGTTTTGTGTGCTTTCCAGCAAGACTATGTGTAAATAGAGCAGAATAAAACAATGGAGAGAGTAGAGATACAGTGAGTGATCAGTTTGAACAGAGGTTGAGGTATGAGGTTGGTTCAGGAGTCTGACAGCAGCAGTAAAGAATCTGTCCTTGAATCTGGTGATATCTAATTTCACACTCTTGAATTGCCTTCCCGATGGGAGGATGTCAATAGCGTGTAGATGGGGTAGGATTTAGTATGTTGGCAGCTTTTACAAGGTATTGGAAAGTGTAGATGAAGTCAGTGAAGAGAAGTGAGGTTTGGATGAAGGGCTGAGCTGCATTCACAATTCCCTGCAGTTTCTTGCAATCTTGGGCAGAGTTGTGCCCACACCTCATGAATGTCTAAATGTCTAACCCAGGGGTAGCCAACCTTTTAATTTAGACCTACAGCACGGTAACAGGCCATTTCGGTCCACGAGTATATACCAGGGGTGTAGGTTAATTGGGCAGTATGGACGCATGGGCTGAAATGGCCTGTTACCATGCTGTATATCTAAATTAAAAAGTTGGCCACGCCTGGTCTAACCACTCAGTGTTCCATCCTGACAGGATCCACTCTATGATGCAATTGGAGAAGTTCAGGACTGACTAGGTCATGCCAAATTTCCTTGGGTTCCTGAGGAAGTAGAGGTGTTAATGAGCCTCCTTGGTAGTTGGTCCAAGTTGGAGATACTTACACCTTGGGACTTGAAGCTGTCCACCATCTTAACCTCAATATCATTGATGAAGACAGGTGAGTGAGCTCAACTCCTCTTCCTGGTTTATTAACCTTTAATAATGAAGGAGAGGTTGCTCCTCTGACACCAAACCACTGGACTCTGCATCTCCTTTGTGTATCCTGTCTTGTCATTCTAAGATCTAGCCAAAAACAATGGGGTCATCTACAGATGTTTAGGAGTTGGAATGGTGTTGGGGTACCCAGTCATGGCCATGCAGGGAATTCTGACATTTGTTTTATAAGCAAACAAAAGCACAAATTGTATATCTGAGATAAAAATATGCTGTAAAACTTCGAAGTAGTGCAACATGAATTCATGGAACCTTAAAGACTCAATACCATCTGATGATCCACACCTTCGTCTAGTTTCCCACATTTCCAGGACTATAGCTTTTCCTTCTGGAAATTTCAGGAATGAATTTATTTCCATTTACACCCTCTCCAGATCAAATTCATGCTGGAATATCATTCCTTTCGTTCTACCCTCAACCCAATGATAGACCTTGATTTTTGACCAAGCTCCTTCTCTGCCCAATCATGCATCTTAAAAGTTGTTCATCTCAGTTCTGGCAAAAAAGCCATTATCTAAAGGGCAGTAGCGGTTAGCACAACGCTATTACAGTAACAGTAACTTGGGTTCAAATCCAGCATTGCACGCAAGCTCTTCTTAGTGTCTGCATGAGTTTCCACCCACATTCCAAGGTTGAACAGAGTTAGAAGTTAAAGGGTCACATGGGTGCATTTGGGCTACATGAGCTCATGGGCCAGAAGAGTGTGTTATTGTGCTGTATCTCCAAATTAAAATTAAATATTCAACCATTTTTTAAAAAGTTGACCACATTTCTTCCTCCACAAACACTGTTGCTGATATACACGTTGAGGTACCTGGCCAACAGACTCTTTTGAGTAGTGCCTTCCACTCGGGATTTGGCCAAGTACAGAGGTTTTCTCACAACATTGAGTCTGCTCTTTCACAGGGGATGGAGATGAAAAGCCAAGTAAGGAGCTTGAGTGCAAGTCTCCCTTTGTGCTGGAACCCATTGGATTAGTTCTTGTGGAGAACACAGTGTTCAGTTCTGGCGAAATGCCCAGACCTGCAAAGAGAAATATATTTGATCTTATTATTATTTCAATGACTTCAAAATGTGCAGCATTAGGGAATATTCTTCCCTATGTATTTCTCATTGTTTTGTACAAGAGCTATAAGTGTAAAGAATGAAAGAAATTGGGATAGTTTATTCATCTTCTTTAAAGTCACTGCACAAATGCAGCTTCCGATGAACTACATACACTTTGACTATCCTGGTTGCATATTACACTTACCCCTCACCCAATATACAGGGCCCTCCATAATGTTTCGGACCAAGACACTATTTCCCTTTGTCCATGTGCTTCACAGTTTAAATTTGTAACCAAACAATTCAAATGTGATTCAAGTGCACATTCCAGATTTTCTTCAAGGTTATTTGTCTACATTTGCGTGAAGCAAGGCTGCGTCCTCACACCAACCCTCTTTACTATCTTCTTCAGCATGATGCTGAAACAAGCCATGAAAGACTTCAACAATGAAGATGCTGCTTACATCCGGTACCGCACGGATGGCAGTCTCTTCAATCTGAGGTGCCTGCAAGCTCACACCAAGACACAAGAGCAACTTGTCCGTGAACTACTCTTTGCAGATGATGCTGCTTTAGTTGCCCATTCAGAGCCAGCTCTTCAGCGCTTGACGTCCTGTTTTGCAGAAACTGCCAAAATGTTTGGCCTGGAAGTCAGCCTGAAGAAAACTGAGGTCCTCCATCAGCCAGCTCCCCACCATGACTACCAGCCCCCCAACATCTCCATCGGGCACACAGAACTCAAAATGGTCAAGCAGTTTACCTAACTCGGCTGCACCATTTCATCAGATGCAAGGATCGACAGAGATAGACAACAGACTCGCCAAGGCAAATAGCGCCTTTGGAAGACTACACAAAAGAGCCTGGAAAAACAACCACCTGAAGAAACACACAAAGATCAGCGTGTACAGAGCCGTTGTCATACCCACGCTCCTGTTTGGCTCCGAATCATGGGTCCTCTACCGGCATCACCTACGGCTCCTAGAACGCTTCCATCAGCGCTGTCTCCGCTCCATCCTCAACATTCATTGGAATGACTTCATCACCAACATCGAAGTACTCGAGCTGGCAGAGTCCGCAAGCATCGAATCCATGCTGCTGAAGACCCAATTGTGCTGGGTGGGTCACATCTCCAGAATGGAGGACCATCGCCTTCCCAAGATCGTGTTATATGATGAGATCTCCACTGGCCACCGAGACAGAGGTGCACCAAAGAAGAGGTACAAGGACTGCCTAAAGAAATCTCTTGGTGCCTGCCACATTGACCACCGCCAGTGGGCTGATATCGCCTCCAATCATGCATCTTGGCGCCTCACAGTTCAGCGGGCAGCATCCTCCTTTGAAGAAGACTGCAGAGCCCACCTCACTGACAAAAGACAAAGGAGGAAAAACCCAACACCCAACCCCAACCAACCAATTTTCCCTTGCAACCGTGCCTGCCTGTCCCGCATCGGACTTGTCAATCACCAGCGAGCTTGCAGCAGATGTGGACATACCCCTCCATAAATCTTCGTCCGCGAAGCCAAGCCAAAGAAAGAAAAAAATAGGTTTGACCATGTAGAAATTACATACATAGTCTCCTCATTTCAGGGCACCATAATGTTTGGGGAATTTAGCTTCACAGGTGTTTGTGAGTACTCAGGTATGTTTAATTGCTTCATTGGTGCAGGTATGAGAGCTAGGCTTGCTTTTAAGCTTTTGATAACCTTTGGAGTTGCCATTTTTCTACACTCCCCAAAGCTTTTGCAAAGGCACTCAGAGCCAGACTATCTGGCTTGAACAGAGCTCCAGTATTTAAAATTAGATCTATTCTGAAGTGTTTGTAGGTGACATACACTAAAAACCCTGCTCCAATTTATCTTTTGAAACATATCTATAAACAATATAAAACACAACATAATCTGACACACTCCCATCAATGTAATGGTCAAATCAGGACCCTGTAACTATTGAGAATTTAGTGAAACTGTGCAAAAGGTTTCTCCACAATCAAACACCAAACAAAGCTTTTTCTTCTGTAGATGCAAAACTCCCTGGTGTGGTGTTACGAGCCCAGAGGACTTCAAAACCCACCAGCAACAGAAATTTACCAAGACAATGGTTACTTAAACAAAAGTTGCTTTTAATTTTCTTCCAACATAAAAACAAGATCAATATTGAACTTATTACCATTAACGTAACCCCCTTCTAATTCTTAGTGCACATGTATGTAATGTGCATGTGTTCAGGAAAGTTCTTTGTTTCACTGTCCAATCATTAATTTTTCACTTCTCCAAGGGCACTGGGATCAGGCAATTTTCATACTGTGCACAAAATGTAACATTTATGATCTTCACCACACTCTGGTGTTTTATCTTAAATTGTTACCACAAAGGAAGGTATTTATTGGTTTCAAAGACAGATATTCGCTGTTGGAGACACACACAAACTGATCTCCTTCAATCAGCCACTTCAGCATCTTGCCAAAGAAATTTGCCCCTCTTCTTCCAGGTTACCAGAGTTCTTTTTTCCCTGTTCCAGGAGAAACACACATCAACCAGCCTTCCTCTTGTGATTACAAAGGTTTAGAATAGGCTGAACTCAGAACTCAAAACCGATCTTCAAATAGGATCTTATAGCAGGAATGCAAAGCTTGCAGCCTCCAACACCAACTCTTGCTGTAAACCTGACTGTCTCCCTCTCTCTATAAATATTTTTTCCTTCTCTCTTTTTGCAAAACCACATGACCACTCTTTCAATTCTTGAACCTAGGCAGCACTGTGTTAACATGGTGATCCATTAACACCCTCTTGTAAAACTGTCACAAGTACTCTTCCATTGTCTCTGCAGTCACTGTAGACTTGTAGGTTCCACCTTAGCCATGGAGCTTGCATTTTAAAAGTCTTTTGTGAAATGTCTGTTTATGAAGTGTATCTAAACTAAACCTCCCACAATCCAGTCCTTTTTAAGATATTTTTAAATCATAATTTTATTAACCCAATCCGTAACTGGTACCATTTTTTGCCATCACGACGTTCCAAAATATTATCGAGTACTTTCTCGACATATCCTTTGAATATCACATCAGTCACTCATTTGGTGTCGACTGAATGAAAGGAAGAATTTTTCTTGACTCAGTGCACATTGCTCGATAACACGTCGATTATCAGACATGCATATTTCCATTTTCTTCAAAAGTAATCCAGTGAAATAATGATCATTAACCAGCTTGGCAGATTTTGACACCAATTCCAAGAACTGCTGCTCTTCCTTTGAAGGTTCTTGGTCGTCCCTAATGCACTCAGGAAAATCATTCTTGAATGCCTCCCCCGCAGCCCATCAGGTTTAATAATCGATATCTTGTTGACACTTAGAGCCGACTACTTTTGAGCCTCTTTTTCTCATGATTCATAAATTATCCAAGCATAGTTTTGACAGTGTAAGGTCCATCTCCCACACTCCTTATCTAGTGATTCCAGAGCCATCTGAACCAATAAGCAACTCAATCTCAGAGTTGATTTCATGTAAACGAACATTTTTCAAATGCGTCCATGGTTCAACGTCATTTTGATGGGAGACGTTTCCTTTATGCACAGGCATACACCTTCTGAGTGTATACGCCTGAAAGTTCACAAAAAAAAAAATCGCTACTATCCAGTCATCTCTTGGCCCAAAACAATGTTGCTTTCAATGTGTTTAACTTGACCTATAGTTCTCAATAGAAATTTGTCCCTCTTCCTTGAACATGAAGCTTATTCATTAGCCCCACAGTGCAAAATGACACAGTGCTTCCTGGGTCAAGAAATGAGTAAGGATTCACTATAGCACTTCCTTTCTTGGTTTTGATCTGCACAGGTGTTATCAAAAGGTTGCAGTTATTTTCACAGGGGCCCCAGTAAGACCATTTGTCAATTCTGAGGTCTCAGCACGGTTTTCATCTGCTTCTTTTCTTCTTGTTTGTTCCTTTTCCATATTCTTTTTTTCCTGAAAGATATGGAGCATTTTGGGATGCTTTTGACTACATATGGTGTAGCTGAGTCACTTTTTGCAGATCTGTCCTTTGTACAGACATTTTCCTTGATAAAAGTAATTTTCTCACTATGCGTCTTTACCAACTATTCCAAATCATTACAGAACAAACATTTCTTCACAACAGTCAAACTTTCATTTTCTCTCATTTCTTTATCCACCACTGCAAATGTGCTGTTTTTAAACATTGGTTGAAGATACAATTTGGACTTGTCAACTTCTGAGTGCCTTTGATATTTCCGTACACTGGATGTGTGATAACGTCCACTTGCCCTTCAGTGAATTTCACCAAATCCTTAAAAGTAGCCGTTTCATCATTTTTTCTGGTTTTTAACAACTTGACTTCTCCATAGTTCTTTCATCCAGAAGGATAATTTATTTATAATGATTAACATATTATTAGGTATGTCAAGCTCTTGAAGATGGCCAATCTCCATCATGACATTACAACATCCTCTTAGAAAGAGGGCGTAAGGATCTTTGTATCATCTGTTCTTATTGATAACCATGAAAAATCTTTCTGTACATCAGCTGTAGAAATTTTATACTTGTTGCCAGAATGCTTCTTCAGTAACAACTTGGCCTGTTTAAATCCTTCATTTGGGGCCATACGTTGGCAACTCTTAACAAGATTTTGTGGCTGTCCACTCGTGAACTGCTGCAAATAATATAAATAATCCTCTGAGTTTTGACACCTAATTTCAATACTGCATTCAAACATTTTCATAAACATGTGAAATTCAAAAACTGGAATCTTTCTCTTGGGCAGAGAAGAGAGAGTCTGTAACTGAATAAACGATGCAGCTATTTCATTTCGTCTTGTCATGCCTATGTACAAGTTACTTGGTTCACCCAGATTTATAATACCAAGCACACATTGTTTGCAGCTCTGGCTCAGCATCGTGCCTTAACCTGTCTAGCTCAGGACCAAGCATGTCTTGTGACCGTAACACAGGTTCAGCTTTGGTATTCAATATTTTCTTTCTGTTGTCCTTCCTCAAAGTGTGACGCTTTAGATAATTTACCTCAAGCACCAGATACCTGAGCTTCCTATTGCCTTCAACCTGACCTGATGAACAGCAAATTCTATGAGCAGATCCAGCAGCTCCTGCTGCCTCTTTGACTGCTCCTCCTGCTTGTCAAAGGCATTTCTTTCTTGAAGCAATTGCTGCTCTTTTTGCCTCTTTAACTGGTGCTTCTGCTCTTCTAAATCATTTATTTAGAAGGAATTATTTTTGCTTCAAAAGCTGCCATATCAGCCTGAATCTTTACATATGTAGGTACAGAACTTGAAACACTGGAGCCTGATCTTGAACTTCTCCTGCTTCCAGCATTTGACACCCTGCCCTTAGGTCCTATTAGGTCATGTCAGATGTTGCCTTGATATGACCGTCTCCGTTGCCCATCCTTCTCACCACCATCTTGTGACACAGCTTCAGTCATTTCCTGGTGGCTGATTGTATTAATGTTTCTTTTTGCAGTAATTCTGTGGGATCTGTGCCCCCAGCAGCTGAAACCTGCTTTTCTATTTATTCACTCATTCTTGCTTCGGAGTTGCTTTGTTTCCACTTATCTCTAATTGCCGCCTTTGCAATTCCTCTAAGTTCCATTTTCATCTTCTCAACACATAGGTGCAGCAACTTCAGCGGCAGCTGCCATCTTATCCATCCACTCGATCATTACACTCAGACATCAAACATGCCCAAAGGACAAGCAACAGTTACCAAACTGAGCTCTTACTTGCAATAAACACAGAAGAAATCCTTTAGTAAGGCAAACCACTTCTTCAGTGGCTTTGGTGCCGTTGTCGTTTGTGCCTCTTTCTTCGATATGCAGAGCCTGATCGATCCAGTCTGATTTCCAAATCCAATTTCCAACTTTTTATTGTCTTAAATTCAGTCCTTTATTAACTAAATAGTTGCGACCATCTTCCTTTATAACCACTTGGAGACTAGAATGTCGTTGTTTTTAATGAC
Organism: Narcine bancroftii; assembly: GCF_036971445.1. Lineage (NCBI taxonomy): Eukaryota > Metazoa > Chordata > Chondrichthyes > Torpediniformes > Narcinidae > Narcine > Narcine bancroftii. The sequence goes on from NC_091481.1 coordinate 42,969,152, forward strand.
ATGTTCAAGAAAAAGTCCATACTAAAGTTGAGTTGTTTTCCATGGTTTATTAAACCTTGCATCAATAACCACATTTTTACAACTTTGTTATATGGGACTAAAACTATGACCAAAAAATTAAACAATGCTTAAGGCAGCTTTTATTAAGGTGCCATATGTGAGGCTGCTTAATAAGATGAGAGCCCATGGAGTTACAGGGATGATATTAGATTGAATGGTGCTGGCCAAGTTCACAACTCTCTATAATTTTCACCCGTCCTTGACTGGCACCTCCATACCAGTGATGCAACTGGTTAGAATGTTCTCCAAGAGTCTTTGGTGACATACCAAATCTCCTAAAACCACTAATGAAATACAGCCGCTGGCAAGTCTTCTGTGATTGCATTGGCAGGGAGGCCCCGGCATAGATCCTCAGAGATGTTAACGCCCAGTAATGTGAACTTCTTAATCCTTTCCACTGTTGAACCCTTGTTGAAAGCTGAGCAGTAGTTGATGAAGATTAGCCAGATGTGCATATTGCTGTGTCTAGGTGATCGAGAGCAGAGCGGAGAGTCAATTAGATTGCATCTGCTGTGGAGTGATTGTGCCATTTGCCGAAGTGCAGTGGGTCCAGATTTTTAGTTGGGTAAGGTTAATTCTGGCCATGACCAACATCTCAGGGGGGGGGGGGAAACGCATGGTTAGTGTAGCAGTTAGTGCAATCTTGTTACAGCACCAGCGATTGGGGACAGGGTTTGAATCCTGCGCTGTCAGTAAGGAGTTTATACGTTCTCCCTGGTTTGCTTGAAGTCCCTTCAATGGTTGAGAAAGCATGAGGATGTGTGGCCTCACGAATGCTGATTACAGAGCTTAGCCTCTCCTGTGCCAGCCTGACGTTAGCCTGGGCTGAATTTATACAGCGAGAGGGATATGGCAGTGCACGGTTATTTAGAGTTCTTTATTTATTTCCATGTGTACAATGTGCACAGTTTGTTTTGCATTACCAATAAGAGGTAATTCTGGCTTGCCCACAGGAAAAAGTATCTCAGGGTGGTATGTGATGTCATGTATGTGCTCACGACAATGAATGAGACATCTTTTCTGTGGTTTCTCCGATGCTGGGTTTGAGTTTGTAAAAGTTCTGAACAATTCCTGTCAAAGCTGCGCACAAAGAGCCACCGAATCAGCTTTGAAATGTCAGCTCAAGTTATGTGGGAGTTGCTAGAATGCACTTTGAAGAGGGGAACAATCTTGCAACCAGTGGCACTGACACAAATGCCGTCTAACTAAATGACCTTACCAAAGACCATCTCGTATCAACAGAAATTCTCCACGTTATGTCCAGAACTTAATTCTGAGGTTGCCACAACATAGCCATGAATGAGCATCACTAAAGCACCAGTGGATCTTTTTGGTTGCTTATCTAGTGGTCCGATCAGTGTGCCCACCTGCACCCAAATCAAATGAATTTCTGGAGCAAAAATACTAAAATCGGAAATCCAAAAACAACCAGGAAGCATTCGACAGAGTCAAAAAGAGTGGGGAGCAGAGACACAGCGCTCCTTCCGTGAGGTCCTATTGACGATAGACTTTAAACAGCCTGTTAATTATTGAAAATCCCGCCACTGTGGTGTCTGAGCCCAAGGCAGGCCTGTGACTGTGCTCAACAGCAGGCCACTAGGGATTGCAGACTCCAGAGGGCACCAGTAATGGCGAGGACACTCCCTACTCAGGAGCAACAGGGAGAAGACCCTATGGACTGTGACCGAGGCGGTGGATCAACGAGGGGATCTATTGCTGAAGGACACAGGCGGCGAGCCGCTGTTGGTGATTGGTGGGTAAAGAACATGCACAGGCAGTCGACTGCTGGTGACCTGAGGTCAAAGGACTCACATCAGGCTGGGGCCTGCTAATGACTGGCTCAGGAGAACTAGGTATCAGAACTGGGGTATCAAGAAGGTACTGAGGGCAAAAAAGGTTCCAAAAGGGCCCTGGGCACTGAAGGCTTCCTCACTGTGTCTGAGGTTTGCATCTGGGCTTGGGTTGCCGACGGTTTGAACTGATTGGACTCCTGCGGGAACACTGGAGGTGAATCCACGGTCACCCAGTGACTTTGAGGGGATTCTCTTCTGCTTCTCTTTGATTGTAAGGAGTGCCGGGCAATGCTAATGGCGAATCTTTGACTGCCTTAATACAGACTAAAGGAAAATTTGTGTTGTACATTTGTTTTACTACATGAAAATTTAACAGGAGGGAAATGTTCCAAGAACCTTACATCATTAGAAAATTGGAAAATACAAGTGGAAGGGGGAGAGAACAGGGTACAAACTACAGTTTTCAGGTAACAATGACTTTATTGGAGGGAAAAAAACTCAAATCTGAAGAGAAAATATAGGAAATAACTTAAGCAGACACGGATATGCCTTTCATTTTCAATGTTACTTTATCGCGCTCTCATGTCCAATTGTTGGGTTTTAAAGTAATTTTTAATTTAAATATTTTCAAATAATTTTTATAGTCCTAACCTATTTAATCTTTCCCAAAAGCTCTGCTCCACAAGTCTTGTCAGCATCCTTGTAAATTTTCTCTGATATTTGTCCTGTTGGTAGGTGACCAAAAACTGCACACAATACTCTAAATTTGGCCTCAATGTCTGATACAACTTCAACACAACATCCCAACTCCTGTACAACTTCAATGATCCGAAATCAGATTCTCCAAATTTTCTTTAAATATTTCAGATAAATGAGGATATTGGAAACAAATCAGAAATTTATCTGAATTTTTTTCAGAGCCGAACTGATCTCACAGGTTGAGAAAATAATCACCCGACATGAAATTAGAATGATTGTCCTTGTTTCAGGTAACTCCCTCTCCCCTCTCTCCATTTCTCCTTTACCTTCCCCTATTGACTGTTCTCTCCAACTCTCCCTCTCAAACTGTGTGCCTCTGTCTCACAGCTGTAAGCGGTCAGAAGAATCCCTTGTCCTGACATCATCAAGGAGAGTGGTCTCCCGGGCAGGAGCGGGGACCTTGGGCTCAGTGGCATTCCCTCCCCTCTCAGCACAGCGCTGTTCCCAACATCGTCTCCAAACCCTCCTCTCGGCATGTGCACACCTAACTCCCCTGATAATGAAAGTTGTACTGTATCTGCAATGTTACTTTTAAGGAATTATGCACCTGTATTCCCAGATCTCTTTTCTGCCACACTCACCAACCGTTTTCCATGCAATTTCTACCCTGGTTTGTCCTCCAAAAGTGCAATACCTCACATTTGTTCACATTAAGTTCTATCTGTCGCTTTGCACTTCATATTTCCAGCTGGTCCAGATCCTGTTACAAGGGTTGAGAGCCTTCCTTGCTGTCCATGACACCCATTTTAGTGTCATCTGCAAATTTGCTGATCCTATTTACCACATTCTCCTCCAGACAGTTCATAGATAACAAACAACAACGGCACCAATCCCTGAGGCAAACTAGTGTCACAGGCCTCTAGTTGGAGAGGCAATCACCCACTGCACTTTTCTGACAAAGCTCCCATGCAGGAACTTGTTAATGACCTTACCAAAGACCACGCAGACCAGCCATTCTCTTGGCTATGCCTTCTAGGACTCTCCTCAAAGATTATGGCCCCATTCCCTATGAACCAGACAAGTTTTTATTTCTTCCATACTTCTCTCCTATTGACAACACAAAAAACAAAAAAGTATTTATGTAACGCAAGATGAAAAGAGAACAAGGCTTTTTACTTTAATGTGCTGTAGCCCCCAGGGGGCCCATAGGCCCACGTTGAGAGTGACTGATTAAATAATATCCGGGTTCTCCTTCAATCAACTTTCCTGGTAATGTCCTTGAAAAAATCTAAGATTAGTTAGATATGACTTGCCATGCACAAAGCCACTTTGACTACCCTTAATCAGTCATTGATCTACCCAGGTACTGGCTCATCTGGTTTCTCAGAATACCTTCCATTAATTTAGTCACTATTGATGTCAGACTCACTGCCCAATAATTTGCCAAATTATTCTTAGAGCCTTTGTTAAACAAAAGAACAAACATAAATTGGCAGTTCACTTGTGGCTGAGGGCATTACAAACACCTCTACCAGGATGCCATCAGTCTCCATCAATATCTCGTCAGGCCCTGGAGATTTATCCCTCCTTTACTTGGCTCAGGACAAGAAGAACCTCCTCCTCCTCTGTTCAGGTTTCATGACTTTAGTGCTGTTTTGGCTCACTTCTATATGTTCAGTGTCCATCTCCCAGGTAAATACAATGCCTCAAAAGCATTAAAGATCTCCCCCTTCTCTATTGGCTCAATATATAGATGACCAATCTCATCTCCAAGGCGACTAATCGTGTCCTTTGCTATCCTTTATTTAAATCTTTAGAAGTCCTTGGATTTTCCTTTTCATGTTCTCTGCCAGAGCAATCTCTTGCTTCTTTTTAGCTCCCCTGAATTCCTCCTGAAATGTTTTCTTGCATTTCCTGTACTCAGGTACCTCGTGTTTTCCTTGCTGCCCATAATTGCTATGCAACTCCTTCTTAACTTGTTTTCAAACTCTTATGTAAGCCATAGTTCCTGATACATGCTAATCTTGTTTTTAATTCTGACAGGAACATACAAACTTTAATCTCACAATGTAACTTTTGAATGTCTCCCATTATCAATCACACCTTTACCAGAAAATAACCTGACCCAATCCATACTAACCAAAGGCTTTCTAATTCCATGAAAATTAGCCCTTCTCCAATTTAAAATATCAACCTGAGGACCTATACCATTCAGGCTTTTTACAGTATGGGAATCTGAGTCAATGCATCGAAAGTTAAAGTCAACTATAGCAATAATCTGCTATCTCTCTACAAATTTATTCCTCCAATTCCCACTGATCATTGAATAACCTAAAGTATAATCCCATTAATGTGGTCATCCCTTTTCTCATTCCTCAGTTCCACTCATGTAGCCTCAGTAGAGGCATGCTCCAGTCTGAGCACTGCTGTGAAATCTAGCCTGATTATCAATGCCACCCCTCCCCTTTCACCCTCCTCCCAATTCTATTACGTCTAAAGCAATAGTACCCCAGAATAATGAACTGCCAGTCCTACCCCCTCCTACAACGTCTCACTAATAACCACAACGTCATAATTTCACATGCTGATCCATCCTTCAAGCTCATCTGCCTTTCCTACAATACTGCTTACAGTAAATTGATTATTCCCATCATGCTCTGCCTGTCTTTGTCTGCACCTAACTCCCTGAACTCAGTTTGTAGGATGCTAGCCTTTCCACCAACATCATTGGTCCAGACATAGACCATAATAGCTGGTTGTTCATCCTCTCACTTGAGAATGCTGGGGATTCAATTTGAGACGTGACGGACCCTGGCACCTATGAGCCAACATACCATCTGACAGTCCTGATCTCATCCAAAGAACACCATTAGCTAGGATTAAATCCCACATCACTATGTTTTGTCTAATCTTCCCCCTTCTCTTTTGAGACTAATGGCCAGACTCCCTGCCAGAGATCTGATCACTGTGGCTTGTCCCTGGTATATTGTCCTGCTCAACAGTATACTTATTATTGAGGGAACAAATTTAAAAACCACAGGAGTCCCCAGTACCAATTGCCTATTTCATTTCCATCTTCTAAGAGCCATCCAGACCTCCTTCCCCATTGGTGTGACTGCCTCCCTATAACTCCCATCTTGGTCTAATCTTCTAAATGATCCAGAGTTCACCCAGCTCCAACCTTCCTCTCAGAAGCAGCGACCGGATGGATTCCTTCCCTGATTTCTCATATTCCACAAGTGGGATGTACCACTGCCCTGGCTTCCATTCCCTCTGCTCACTTCAACAACTTGGAAAAGACCTCACCCACTCTCACCTGTGCCTTTTC